>NW_023270265.1:7980108-8256915 GCF_011800145.1 Mirounga leonina | reverse complement strand
AATAAATAAATAAATAAATAAATAAATAAATAAATAAATAAATAAATTTAAAAAATAATAAAATAAGATAATTATAGATTCACAGGATGTTGCAAATTAATGTACAGGGAAGTCCCATGTACTCTTCCCGAGTCTCCCCCAATGTCACTCTCAAGTTGAACACTCTCCTTCCTTGAACACATTTGAGATTTAAAGGTGACTAGGTTGAAGGGCCCAGTGAAGCAGGAACCAGAAGGAAGGGAATGTGGATCTGGGTAATGGGGGCCTTCAGGAGGCTGCATTGTAGCGTGTTCTTGCCTCTACCACTTTCCCAGTAGGCAAGCCTGGTACCTGCAAGCCTAAAGGGCCATGCCAACATCCATCCTATCTGTTAAATGAGCGTTGAATGAGAATTATTTGTGCCAGAAGCAGTCCATGTCATCCAGTCTATCATTACTTTAGGACTGTGAATACACTTTGGATGGCACTGCAGGGGTTTTGAAGCCCCGGATGGGTTCGGGTGCACTATGCCAGGGATACACTAAGGTTGTAATGCCTGATAGTTTCTACAGGAGTATTTGTTTGTTTTTTAATTTTTATTAGAGATTCACAGGATGTTGTAAAGAAATGCATAAGGAAGGCTCATGTAAGCCTCCTCAATGTTAATACTTGATATAACGATATAACACTATCAAAGGCAATAAAACATTACAAGTGTAGTTCATAGTGCTTATTCAGATTCTAGCAGTACACAGGCACTCATTTGTGTTTGTGTGTACAATTTTGTCACATGCGTCACCTTATGTACCACCACCACAATCAAGATACTCAACGGTATATCACCACAGGCTCACTCGTATTAACCCTTGTAGCCACACCTATCCCCATCCCTTGCCCCATGGGCAACCATGATCAGTTCCTCTTCTCTATAATTATGTTCTTTTACAAATGTTACAAAAAAAAAAAAAAAGGAGCCATGCAGTTTATATCATTTTGAGATTGGCTTCTTTTTTCTCTTAGCTTAATTTCCTTGAGGTTCGTCCAAGTTGTTAGGCGTATGAATAACTCATTCCTTACTGGGTAATGAATAGTTCATTTTATCACTGAGTAGTACTCCATAGTATTTATGGATGTATCATAGTTTGTTTAACCATTCATCCACTGAAGGATGTTTGGGTAGTTTCCAATTTATGGCCTTTAAAACATTTTTTTTTAAAAGATTTTATTTATTTGAGAGAGAGAGAGTGGGAGAGAGAGCACCAGCAGGGGGAGCAACAGGCAGAGGGAGAGGGAGAAGCAGGTTCCCTGCTGAGCAGGGAGCCTGACTCGGAATTCAATTTCAGGACCCCGAGATCATAACCTGAGCGGAGGCAGCTGCTTAACCAACTGAGCCCCCGAGGAGCCCCTCAATTTATGGCTTTGATGAATAAAGCAGCTATGAACATTTGTGTATATGTCATCAGTAAAACTTAGTCTTGATTTCTCTACAGCAAATGCCTAAAGAGTGCAAATGCTGGGTTGTATGGTAAGCCCATTTTCAGCTTTAAAAGGAACTACCAGGTTGTTTTCCAGAGTGGCTGTTCCATTTTACATTCCCAACAGCAATGTGTGAAAGATTCACTTTCTCCAAATCCTCACCAGCATTTGGTGTTATCACGATGTTTCATTTTTGCCATTTTGATAGGCTTGTTGTGATAGCTCATTGTGGTTTTAATTTGCAATTCCTCAATTGCTTAAAAAGTTGAAACATCTTTTATGTGTTTATTTCCTTTTCAGTACATTATCTGTGTATGTCTTTTGCCCATTTTCTAATTGTTTTTTTTTGTTTGTTTTGCTTTGTTTTATTGAGTTTTTAGAGTTCTTTATGTATTCTAGATACATCTTTGTCCAATGTTATTTGAAAATATTTTCTCCAGTATACAGCTTGTCTCTTCATCTTCTTAACAGGTCTTTCTCAGAGAAAAATTTTTAAATTTTGATGAGATCCAATTTATCAGTTTTTCCACTTATGGGTCTTGCTTTTGCTGTTAAATCTAGGAATTATTTGCCAAGCTCTATGTCCTAAAGATTTTCTACTCCTTTCTTTCCCTAGAAGTTTTATAGTCTTCTCTTTTACATTTGATCTATGATCCATTTTGAGCTAATTTTTGTATAAGGTATGAGGCTAAGTGGATCATATTTTTACTGAGGTATGTACAATTGCTCCAGCACCATTTACTAAAATTAAAGTATTTTTTTTCTATTTTTGGGCTTTTGTCTTCCTATGTAATTTTATTTTATTTTATTTTATTTTTTTAAAGATTTATTTATTTATTTGACAGAGAGACACAGCGAGAGAGGGAACACAAGCAGGGAGAGTGGGAGAGGGAGAAGCAGGCTTCCCGCAGAGCAGGGAGCCCGATGCGGGGCTCGATCCCAGGACCCTGGGATCATGACCTGAGCCGAAGGCAGACACTTAACGACTGAGCCACCCAGGAGCCCCTCTTCCTATGTAATTTTAGAATAAGCTTATCTATGTCTACAGTAAGAGCTTTTGCTATGTCCACAGGCTGAGATTTCATAAGGAAATTTGCTAAACTCCTAAGTTAATTTAGAATGGACATCTTTACCTTGTTGTGTCTTTCAACCCATGAACATGATATGTCTCTCCAAATATTTAGGTCTTTGATTTCTTATATGAGCATTTTACAATTTTCATCATACAGAACTTGTATATGTTTTGCTAGACTCATTTCTTTTTTTTTTTTTTAAGGTTTTATTTATTTATTTGACAGAGAGACACAGCGAGAGAGGGAACACGAGCAGGGGGATTGGGAGAGGGAGAAACAGGCTTCCCGCCAAGCAGGGAGCCGGATGTAGGGCTCGATCCCAGGACCCTGAGACCATGATCCGAGCCGAAGGAAGATGCTTAACGACTGAGCCACCCAGGCGCCCCTAGACTCATTTCTAATATGTAATTTTTTTGGAAAAACTATAAATGGTATTATAATTTTGATATGTTTCCACTTGCTCATTGTTAGTATCTAAAAATATAATTGATTTTTGTGTGTCAATCTTACATCCTGTGACCTTACTAAATTCACTTTTTAAGTCTAGGTGCTTTTCTTTTTTGTAAATTCCTTGGGATTTTATATACCCATAGACAATCATACTGTCTGTATTCAAAGCTGAATTCATTTTGTCTTATTATAGTGTCTAGAATTTCCAGTAATATGTCAAGTAAGAGAAGTGAGAAAGTCTCATTGTCCTTGATCTCAGAGAAATGCACTCAGTCTTTCACCATTAAGTGTGATGTCAGCTGTAGGTTTTCTTGTGTATGATCTTTATGAAGCTAAGTTCCTCTCTGTTCCAGTATAAGGAAATTATTAAAATCATAAATGGGTAACAAACTTTATGAAGTGTCTTCTTGGTTTCAACTAACATGATCATATGATTTTTCTACATTGACCTGTTGTAATAGTGGATTGCATAATTTATTTTTAAATAAAGAAGCAATCTTACATATCTGGAATAAATGATTCAATATTGTTATGTGTATTTATTGTTTTATATATTGTTGAATTCAATTTGCTAAAATTTTGTTAAGCCTTTTTTGTTTCTAAATTCATGAGGGATCTTGTTTGTTTTTTATATTGACTTAGTCTAGTTTTGGAAATAGGGTAATGCTGTCTTCATAAAATGAGTTGAGAAGTGTTCTCTCTTCTATGTTCTAGAAAAGATTGTGTAAAATTGGTGTCAATTTCTTTAAGTGTTTGGTAAAATTATCCACTAAAACCATCAGAGCCTGGAGATTCCCTCTTCTAAAGCTTTTAATTTACAAATTCAATTTCTTTAATAGTCATAAAACTAATATTATATCTTCCTGGATCATTTTTGGACTTTATTTTTTAAGGAATTCAATACTTGTTGAATTGAATTGAATTTAAAAATGTTACTGAATTTTAAAATGTCATCTTGTTTGTAGTATTCCTTCGTTAACCTTTTATTATTGCAAGATTCATTTTGCTATTTCCTGATATTCCTTATATTAGAGAACTGTGTCTTCTTTCTTCTTAGTCTTTGTTATTCTTTCTAGATTTTATGAGGAGCTCTATCTGAGGCTGGAAGGAAGTTAATGTGTGGTCAGATCACCTGAATCAAGCCTTAAATTAAGGTCAGTTTTAGTCTTCAGTGAGGACTAGTCAGGATAGTTCTCTCAATATAATTTCTGGAGATTAGATAGATGGATAGATGGATGGATGGATATCTGGTTAGACATTTGATATGCTGGTAGCTTGGATGGGGTTATTATTTTCCTTTGAAGTTCTCTATAGTGTTTGAATGGTTGTATAATAAACACATGTTAATTTTACAACAGTAATGGGATAATATTTCTTAAAAACAATAAAGATTTTTATTACCTTGACATGATATATAATCAGAAATTCTAAAATTAAATGTTCTAAAATAAGAGCTTTGAAAATGTTGATTGCATTTTATTTTTTAAGCTGGCATAGACTTTTCAATTTTAGAAAAATTGCTGACTAACTTTTGAGACCGATTAGCAATCAGGCAGTATGTAATTTGGAAGTGAAATCCTGCTGTATTAAATTCTGATCCTTTTTAATAAGTGCTCGCTTCGGCAGCACATATACTTTTTAATAAGATGCTTTTAGATGAGCTCAATTGTACACTGTCAAAAAGGTCAGTATTTATTATGTAAGAGAAATACGTAATGTGGTTTGAGAAAACCCAAAAGACCAACTTGACCAAGATTCTGTTTCCCAGTCAGCACCCTAAAGGTTAGAGTCCCTCGGAAGACTTAATGCATTTTTTCACCAGATGAGATGGCTTCAGGCAATGCATGCATTAGTGATGTAGATTGCATTACAAGTTATCTGGATGACACTCATCAACATTATCAAACACAAAAACTTAAGGCCTATTGGTTACTGCAGAGGGCACCACCATGCTAACAACTGCCCCATCTTTTGGTCTTTAACAGATATTCACCCCAAGATCTCTGTTTCTAAAAGACTCTAAGAGGTTAAGAGAAGGTATATGCTGTCAGTCTTTCAAGACTTTCAAAGGGACTTTTTTCATTGGACTCTCTCATAATGTTAGAGGATGTTATGATTTATATATTCTGATCAAGCAACAGTTCAGAGGTAGCAGATAGTTCCTATTTTTTGTCAAGAATTCTATTTACCCCAGTCAGACTTCGATGTACCACACCAGCCTTGATGATGAAAGATCATTTAAAAATGTTTATTTTTTCAGGTAACATATGTTAACACTGTCTTTTTTCTTTTTTTGGGGGGGGGGTGTTTACAATTCTATCAGTTTTAGCACACTTATAGATTTGTGTAAGTACCATTATAATTACAACAGAACTTTTCCATCACCCAAAATAATCTCTCTTGTGAGAATTCTTTGAAGCCCCAACTTCCTTAATCCTTAACCTCTAGCAAAACACTGATCTCTTTTCTATCACTACATTTTGTCTTTTTGAAAATGTCATACAAATAGAAGCATAGTATGTAAGCTTTTGAGCTTGGCTTCTTGTACTCAACAAAATGCATTTGAGGTTCATCCAGGTAGTTGAGTATATTAATATTACATTCCTGTTTATTGCCAAATAGTATTCCACTGTATGGCTATACCAAGTTTGATTATCCATTAACCCATTGAAAGACATTTGGGTGGTTTACAGTTTTTGACAACTATGAATACATATCAGCATATTAGATAAACTTGAGGATTATTTCTTAAAAAACAATTGTGGGTTTGATAAATGGTACATGGTACTGATGGTAGGAAATAGGTAAGAAGCCTACTGAGTTTTTTGAGGGGATTTCAATGCCAAAGAAACCAAGACCCTTGTCTAGCAAGCTTCTGATTATTTGATGAGCATCAGAAAAGAAGCAATCTGGGAAGACTGGGCAGTGTCAAAGGAAGGCATTACCCAGCAATGGCATTTTAGCTGTGGCTGGGGAGGATGATAGACAAGCAAGTAACTTCCAGAAGTCAGAGCCTGGAATCTTAAAGAATAATGGACAAGACAGAAAAAAATCAAGGTCTAATCAAAGAATTTCTCCCTCTTTTTTCCTGTTCTGTATCTGATCTGTATTTCCCATCCTTCTTTTCAGATGGAAGATTTATTATGGCTAAGCTGTCTCTGTTCTACCACTGTATATTGGTTGGGGAGAGTGGAGAGAGTAAGCAATATCTTTTGAATTCAAAGGCCACTGGACCATGAAGACACTTCCATACTTAATGCAGAATAATGTATACCACCTAGAAAACCAAGAACTGAGCTGGATGCAGTTAGTAATGAAACTTTTGATTATCTCCTTTGTAAAAAGAGTATGTTCAGTGTGCGGGGGGAAAAAGGTGAAACAGGTATTTGGTGATCAGAAGATCAGACTGCAGCACAAAAAGCACTATTTTTTTCAAACTTTATTTTCCTCTTCAGCAAATGGGAAAACTACAATCCCAAGATTTCCTGGAGGATTAGTGGGCCCATTTGACTGAATTGTATTTGACTGAATGAGGGTATTATTATTGATGCACATCGGTTCTGAATTTGGTCCTTAGCATTCCCCATATGACCCTCCATAATTTCTTTCTTGGATGATCTACCAGCCATACAACAACAACAACAAAATCCAGTGGAAATCTAACTGAGGGCAATAGTGCAACTTCTACATCAGTGATTTCCAATGGGGTGGTTTTATCCCTCCACATCCACCCACCGAGCGTTTGGCAATGTCTGGAGAAATTTTTGTTTGCCAAAACTGAGATGCTACCACTGGACTCTAGTGGATAGAAGTGAGAGATATTCATAAACATCCCACATGCATAAGACAGCTGCCCATAACACAGAATTATCTAATCTGTAATATCAATAGTGTCAAGATGGAGAAACCTTGCTCTACAGAGAGGGCATCTTGGTGTTTGCATGACTGTATGAGACGGAGCCCCTCTGTCCACCTTCATCAGATGATAAATGTGAGACACAAACTTTATTGTATTAATGTACTGAAATCTAGGGATTGTTTTGTGCAATACACTCATATACAGAAAGCTAAATGTCTAAATGCCTATTAATATCTATATCACAGACTTGATGAGAAGATTAAGTTGTTTTATTCGTAAAGCATTTAGAACAGTAACTGTTACAAGGCAAGCACCCAAAATTTATGATTAAAAAGTGTTGTTTGTTGTTCTCCCACAACTTTCTCCATCATATGATGTAAGTATTGTTATTTTACAATTCCCTTTTGTAGGTTAGGAAATTAAGACCCAGAGGTTAAGTAGCTTGACCACAATCACAGAGATTGTAAATGATAAAAATGAACCTGGACAATATGGCTCCCAAGTTCCTAGTACTGTTTCTCATTTGGAAGGAACATGAGGTCCCACAGATGTGGAATATTTCACTTACTTGAAAATATTTTCTTCTCTATCAGCGGATTATAAAATCAGCTGCCCTTAGAGGCTCAACATTAATTAAAGGTATTTCATACAGAAATTCAGGTGGTTATAGAAAAGTCTCTATAATATACCAAGGTTTCACATGTAGTAATGGCCAATAACCAGAGTAAACAGAAAATTAGATACTGAAATCTCATATTTCTTGTAGAGGCTTCCCTAAGTAAATAAGTAACTATGCTGAGATATAGCTCACCAGCTGAGACTGATCAGCTACCAGGCTGCTGGATCATTGAATGAGTGATTGGAATTTATAGCAAACCCTCCAATAGCTTAGAATCTGAGAAAAATATTCTGACATTTTATCTTAAGAGTGAGAAAATAAAGAGTATATATTCATTCAGTTTGGGGCAAAATACCCTTAATATAAATCTCTAGTCGATAAAATGCATGAGAAGCAAAAATGAATCACCGAAGAAATATGACATATAAAGATAAAGCTTTTACATGTGAATGGTGGGGTGAGGGGTGGTAAAACATAGCATATGTATCTTATAGTGTAAGGTTAGTTTTAATACTTTAAAAATACATAAAATTTTTAAAATTCATGGCAAAAAAATTCTATTAACAGAGTGAAAGATAATTGACAAAATATTCTCCAAAGGACTAATATCCTTAATATATTAAAAATACTCTTAATATTGAGAAATAAAGTTCCAAATACCCAGTAGAAAAAGGGAAAAAAAGACATGATCAGAAAATTTCCCAAAAAAGTATGAAAAAGATTCTTTAAAAATTTCCACTCTCTCATAGAGATGTGCAAATTAAACCCTGATATCATAGTTCATGTATCAGAACGACAAAAACTATTTAAATGTATATCATCATCTTCTGCCAAATCTGTGAGGAAGAAAACACACTCATTAAATCCTGGTGGGAATGCGAACTTCTACAGCCCTTCTGGGAGGGAATTTCAAAATACTTAACAAAAGTACATATGCTTCTTCCTTTTGATCTTTCAATCCCATTTCTGAGAATTTTCTGGGGCTAAGCCTCCAATAATAAGAAATATATATGCAAAGTTATTCACTGCAACACTGTTTGTGATTGCAAAACAGTGGAAGCAACCTAAATGTCTACACGTAGCATAATGGTTTAATAAAATATGGTTAGTATAAACATTAGAGTGTTATGCAGCTTTTTTAAAAATGAGGGACAGGTATTTGGGTGGCTCAGTCGCTGTTAAGTGCCAACTCTTGGTATAGGCTCAGGCATGATCTCAAAGTCGTAAGATTGAGCCCCACCCCAGACTCCATGCTCATAGTGGAGTCAGCTTGAGAGTCTTTCCCTCTCCCTCTTCCCTTCCCCCTTCTCTCTCTCAAATAAATAAATAAAATCTTTAAAAAAAATAAGGGAGATCTCTTTGAACTAATATGCAATGATATCTGGTGATTTCTAGGATCTAATGATGACTTACCCAACAGTAAGAAAGAAGATGAGGGTCTTAGTCATACATACAACTAAATTAATTCTTCCAAGAACTGGAATGAATTTGGAAGTGGATTCTTCTGTGATCAAGCCTCCAGATGAGAATGTAACCTGGTCAACAGCTTGATTGCAGCCTTGTGAACCCTAAGCATAGGAGCCAGTTAATCAATGACAATTTTCCTGATCTTTGGAAAACTGAGATAACAATGTGAGTTGTTTAAACCACTGAATTTATGGTAATTTGTTGCATGGCAATATAGAACCAATTCAGTGATATAAAGTAGTAAAAGTGAATGAATGGGGGAGAAGAGATAGCTTTTCCTTGTATTGGAATTCTAGACAAGGGGTGTAGAAGGAATGATGAAAATTAAAAAATGATTAGGCAAATGTCACAGTAATAATTATTTCAAGCAAAGTAAGGAAATGCTAAAATTAGTGAGCAAAAATAACAATGGGAAACAGTATTTACACAGTCTCAAAGAATCTCTCCACAAGACACGTACTAAATGTAACAACAAAAAAAGTTTAACTTAACAGAGGGCATCACCTTAACCAAGTAATAAATGTTCACACCCACTGTAGGACACATATGGCTATCATGTATACCCTGGTATGCTGCACTGAGGAGGAAAACCATCACTTTTGTCATAATATTGCCCCAAATGAATAACTTTGCTGTAATTACACAAAAACTTTAGACAAATAGAAATTGAGAGACAGTCTACAAAATAACTCTTTGAAATGATTAAGGTCCTGAAAGACAAAGAAAGATGGAGGAACTGCCATAGACTGAGGGAGATTAGGGACCCATGGCAACAAATGCATTGTGCTATGCCAGATTGGATCCTGAATAAGAAGAGGGGGGTTATAGTGGAAGAATTAGCAAATGTTGAATAAGGCCTGTGATTATAGCATTATATCAATATTAAAAGAATTTTCTAGTATTGGTGATTGTACTATAATTATGTCAGACATTAACATTAGTGGATAAAGAATAATGGGTAGTCCTGAACATTTTTGCATCTTTTCTGTAAATACAAAATTATTTGAAAATAAAATTTAAAAGGCAAGATAGCATATGTCATAATCTTAATAACACAGAAAAACTAGAATTAGTGGAAGCACACATGAAAGAAGAATTTGAGACAGAGATGACTGATGTATTCATGGGAAAAAGAAAAGAAATCATAACCATAGGAGAAGAACATGTGGCTATGAAAGTAGAAAACAATATGCATTGCCTTATAAATGAAAATATGATTGTTACATATTTTAAAACATCAGATATGATAAATACTACAGACTCAGTTGAAGAGGAAATTATACAGCTGAAAGTGTATTGTATTGAAGAGTCTCACTAATTCCTAAGCCAGATGAATGAAAATGATTTAATGCTAGAAAAATGGTGCTCTTTTAGAACTCCAAAGGCAAAGAGAAAATTCTGAAGTCTCTAAAATAGAAAAAATTACAATTTATAATGAAATTGAAATCACATTGGCATTAGACCTCTTGGCAGCAATATTTAGAATACTAGAAGAAATTTTAGAAGATAAAGAAAGATACAAAGTTTTAAGTAAAAATATTTAATAAAAGTTCTAAAGAAAAATCATTTTTGGATCTAGCATTTTATACAACTAAGTTAGCATTCAAATTAGGGATCAAAATAAAGATATTTTAGGACACTTAAATGCTCTTTTTGCATCTAGAAACCCTCTCTGCTATGTTTAGTCAAAAAGACTGCTTGTGAAATAAAAAGTATTCAGGAATACAAATATTTGAGACAAAAAATCAGTAGTGAGGGAAAAAAAACAGCAGCACTGATTTTAGTTGGCTAAATAATTTTTGACAAACCATCTAGAAAGAAAATGTAATTGCTTCATCTTGAAATAGTGAAGCAAACAGAAAGCAAAATTACAATGTTAGAAATAAGTTAAAATACATCATTAATCATAATAACATCTAAAGAAACAGATTTAGTGGAACACACAGAAGATTTATAAAAGCACTGATTAATATCCCCTTGAGAATGAGAAAAGATATTAATTTACAAATGAGTAATGTGTAGGAAGAGGGAAATTAAAATATAGTAAAGGCTTTTGTTTGTTTTCTGTTTTGGTAGATGACATAGATCCTTACTGACTCTATATGCGGAAAAAGTATAAGCAGAAATTATATGTATTAAAATTATGTGTAAGTTATCAGAATACTAGACATGGCTATGATATATTGATCTATTTCTGCAGATATTTATCATTTTCTAATACATATATGATTTTTGAATATGTAAAATAATATATAAGAAAAGTTTACAAAGAAAAGTTGATTAACCCACAAAAGCAGGATGATATTATAATGTCTAATACCCATTCAAGGCAGCAGACTATCATGATTGCCAATAACTCAAACTAGCTTCCAAAAGCACACAGTTAGGAGGGTCTTCACTTTCATTCAGACTTGGGACTTTATTCTAAGCATCAGCCTCTCAAGCAGAATACACAAGGCATGGTGGATACATAAACTTTTGACTTATTGACTTTTTGATTTATTCATGTTTACCTTGACTAACGTTACAGGAGATTGAACAATTCTGTACCATCTAAGAGTTTCTTGAATACGCATTCTCTTTTATTTATAAACTCAAGACCACAGTTATAGAATCTCCTTTGTGGTTTTTGTTAGTGTGTATATTACCTCAGAATTTTTTGAAATAATAAAAACTCACATAAAAACTTGAATTCCAGTATAAAGAACTTTTTTCTGAACTATCTGAGTGGATGTTAATGACCTGATGTCCCATCATCTCCAAATCCTTTATTGTATACTTTTCACAAATGAGAACATCCTCCTACATAAACCAAATAAGTCACTGATATCAGGAAATTAACATTAGTATGTACGTACCACCATTTGTGCCCTGACACCACCACATACCAGTCCAGCAACTTCATGTGCACACTTTACTTCTTTGGGCTTTGACATATCACTCCATCAGCTCCCATGTGTAGAAGTCCTTTTGGGGCTCACTCTCTGATATCTCATTATGGGCTGCCTGCCAAGGGCATCTTCTTACTCTGATCAAGGTCTGACATCCTGCTCTGGTCCATTTTACTCCCCCAAACTCAGCTATAGACACCTAACTTGATCTCTCCCACCTAATAGATTTAGGGCTGAATTGTTCAGGATGTAAAAATAGAAGAACTCTTATTTGATTTTTTAATTTAAAATTTTGTTAGATAATTTATTCATGTGCAGATAGAAGAACTAGTATACAGAAATCCCAGTGTACCTTTTACCCAGTTACCCCAGGTGGAGCAGTTTGTAAAACTATAGTGCATCATTACAAACACAGTACTGACATTGATATAATTAACTAATCTTATTCAGTTTTCCAGTTTTGCATTACTTATGTGTGTGTGTGTCTGTGGGTATATTTAACTCTATATAATTTTGTCACTTGTGTAGTTTTGTTTATTCACTACCACCGTCAAGATACCATACAATTCCATCCCCACAAGGATCTCTGGTGTTACCTTTTATAAGTCAACCCAACTCTGTCCTGTTCCCCTTCCCACTTCATCCTCAATCCAGGGAAATCACTATTTTTTCTTCATTTAAAAAACTTTTTCACACCAAGAATGTTATATAAATTATATCATGCAATGATTGACATTCCGTAAATCATCTGGAAAGGCACAGGCTCTTGAATGTATTGAACAATCTTGAAAAAGTAGAATAAAGTAGAAGAAATCACTCTATGTAATACTAAAGCACACTATATAGCTGCAGTAACCAAGGCAGTATGGATTTTGCAGAGAAATCGACACATAGATCAGTGGGACAGAACAGAAAAGGCAAGACCTAATAAACATCAAATTTCCATACCTTATAAAAATTAACTCAAAATTAACATAGAATTAAAAATAAAATGTAAACAATAGAACTTTTAGGGAAAATTTTAAGAAAAATCTCAAGATCACACAATACAAAAAGTTCTGAGACTTGACCAAAAGCAAGATCCAAAAAAAACTTTTTTGATTAACTGAACATCAGCAAAATTAAACATCTTTGCTCTAAGAGAAATTATAGACTGGGAGAAATTATTTGTGAACCATATATGTAAAATTGCTCTAGTGTCTAGTTTATATATAAAGAATTCTCAAAACTCAGCAAAAAAAAAAAAAAAATAAGAAAAAAATAAATGACCTGAGTAAGAAATGAGCAAAAGTCTTCAGTAGATATTTCTCCAAAGATGCATAGATGACTAAGAAGCATATGAAAAGATGCTTAACATCATTGATCACCAGAGAATTGCAAATCAAAACCACAATGAGATGTCATTTAATACCCATTAAGATGGCTATCAGAAGGATAGCCAAGTGTTGTGAGAATGTGGAGAAATGTAACCCTCGTACACTGTTGGTGGAATTATAAAGTGGTGCAACCACTGTGAAAGGCAGAAAGGCAGTTCCTCAAAAAATTAAAAATAGAACTACCATATAATCTAGCAGTCCCACTTCTGGCTATATAACTTCTGGGTATAAATAATTGAAAGTCATGTCTGGAAGATATATTTGCATAACCACATTCACAGAAGTACTATTCACAATAGCCAAGAGGTAGAAGCAGCCCAAATGTCGATCTAAGGATGAATGGATAAACTAAATGCATTATATTCACACAATGGAATACTGCTCAGCCTTAAAAAGGAAAGAAAACCTGTCACATGTCACAACATAAATGAACCTTGAGGATAATATGAAATAAGACAACACAGAAAGGCAAACACAGTATGATTCCACTTATATAAGGTACCTAAAGTAATGGATTCATAGGAACAGAAAGTAAAGTGGTAGCAATGGGGCAGGGTGGGGGGGGGGGAAGATGAGTTGTTTAAATGCGTGTAAGCTTTAGTTCTGTAAGATGAAAAAGTTCTGGAGATCTGTTGAACATCAATGTGAACATACTTAATATTACTGAACTCTACACTTAAAAGGGTTAAGATGGCAAATTTTATGCTGTGTGTCTGTCACCACAAGAAAGAAAGAGACACAGAGAGACAAAAGAAGAAGGAAGGAAGGAAGGAAGGAAGGAAGGAAGGAAGGAAGGAAGGAAGGAAGGAAGGAAGAAGGAAGGAAGGAAGGAAGAAGGAAGGAAGGAAGGAAAGAAGGAAGGAAGGAAAGAAAAAGAGAAGAAAAATGAAAGGAAAAGAAAAGAAAGGAAAGGAAAGGAAAAGAAAAGAAGACATGTAGGGAAAAACAAACCCTAGTTATAGAAATCCACTGTTGAATTCATTTCAGTTATCAATTGTCATGTCTAATTCATGTTGTGATTTTCTGAGTTCTTGGTATGATGGGTGATATTCTATTTTATTCTGTACATTTGCCCATTATGTTAGGAGAGTCTGGGTCTTTTGTTTTAACTATCAGTCACCTTATTTAAGTTTAGCGTACAGCATCTGTCTTTTTGTGAGCTGTCATTTTAATGACTGCTTAAGAAAAAAAAAGCTGTCTGTTTTGCAAGGTTGAGAGTAGGAAAATACTGAGTGGTTCACCTTCTTCTATTGGGTGGGATGACCTGTCCTGTGTTGTTCCTCTAATCCCCAGAACCTAAACCACTTCATTGTCTTACCACTTTTCAGAGCTTCTTTGCATTGCCTCTTTGATTGCCTCTTCCATTATTTCTGGGTTTGTAGTTGTACCTAGTAAGTAGAAGCAGAGAGAACTAGGTATACAATACCTTGTCTAGATCAGAAGTCTCTCTTGTTTTTAATCCCTAAAAATCCCCCCTAACCTATTCTGTGGCCTTAAGTGTGGTAGCAACGTCCTGCAGTTCTGTCTCTCTGTGACATCAAAAGTTTTATTTCCTTTATTTTCTTTCCTTTTAAATCCTTCATACAGGTATAAACAATATTTTATACTAAATGTTAATGTAACTGGTTTGATTTTAATTTTCCTGACTGAATCCTAACTGATACATAATGTAAATATTCTGTTTCTTCCTTACTTTGCTGACCGTAGACATTTTGCACTGAATTAAAATATTTCAAATATGAATGCCTATAATGTCAAACACTCTCCCTGTTTACATGGCCTTTTACAAAATTCAATTGAAATTTACATGAATCTATGTGCACTTCATAACAGATTACAACTATATTTTTTATACCATTACATAAAATCTCATTGTTCTTCTTATTACACCGTATTAAAGTCATTTACCATTTGAATATATGGTTAAATAATTATATTGACACATTCAATCTATTTAAATATTGAAGTAGTTTTAAATAGCTGTAGGATTCTTGATTATTAGAAAGGACATCTGTGCTATGCATCATAACAATATAAAACTCCTAAATAGAATGCCATTCGAAATTGGGTTGTGAAAGGCACATGGTAACTAATGATACTAGCAACATTGGGACATTGGTGTCCTCCATCTTATTTGAAATATTACATGTTTTATATACTAAGAACTTACTGTTATTACTATTTGGGTATGTTAATGAGAATTTTACTTACCTATTTATAATATGGATAATTTACTTGTTTATATTTTTTAAATCCCATATATTTTGATAGGATAACTGTATAATGCATTGAATAGAGTTTGAGGACTCCTGTAGTGATACAGAGACAAAGATTCAAGTTCAGAAATTACCAGGAGCAAGGTACCTGGGGATCATCTTAGGCTTTCAATTGGAAAACCTCAGGACCATGGCCCCAAATCTAAAGCAAACAACAGGTAAATGGAGGCTAGGTGAATTTTCCTGAAATCTAGCATTATGGCAATTTAGTCCTTGACTAAATTAAAATGATTAGTCTCTATTCTGCCTATCAAAGAAGAAGTAAACTCTCTCTGGAAGAAGATAAAATAATACAGAAAATCCACAATTCTAGTACATAATGTTCAACATTTATTTTAAAAAGACATCGTAATGGCCAAATGACAAATCTTCATGATCAAAGTAGAGGGTAGAAACAGAACCACAGATGATGAAAATTTTGGAGTTATCTGACAGGGATTTTAAATTTGTTTAAATAATATATTCAAGAAAACACAAGACAAGAAAATAGACAATAAGATTCAAAGTGATAAAACGATAAAATAGATAAAAATAGGACCTCTAGCACTAAAAATAGCAATAACTAAAATTACGAACTTAAAAGATGGGTTATTAACAGATTATACAAAACCCAAAAGATAATTAAAAAACTAGAATAAGATTCAATACAAATTTTCACACTGAGTCACACAGAGGCAAAAGAGTAGAAAATCTAGAATATGGGATACAATAAAAAGCTTTCCCAAAGGGAAGAGAGATTGCATGGACTAGAAGTAATATTTCAGGAGTTAATAGACAAATATTTCAAGTATTTTCTAAAATTGATGAAAACCAGCAAGACACATATTTAAGCAGAATGATTATAGAAAAATTTCATGCCTAGGTGCATTATAATACAAACTATTAAAAACCAAAGAGAAATAGAAAATCAAATATGGTTGAAGTTCAAAAGAAAAACAGGAAGCAAAAAGACAATGGTTCAATGTGCTGAAATTAAAAAAATCTCTCTGGAGAAATATCTTTTTAAAATATGAGTAAAAATATTTTGAGTAAATAGGCATTAAGAGAATTCATTGACAAATATTTGCACTTGGAAAAATGTTGAAGATAATTCTTCAAGCCCCCTCCCCCCTAAAAAAACAACTCCAAGGAAACATAAAAATTTAAAAAAGAATGAAGTCCAAAGTATATGCAAAATGTCAGATAAACACAAACAAATATCAACCACATGAAATAATAATAACAACAACAATAATTTTATGAGATTAAAATATATGTAGAATTAAAATGTATGATAGTTATGGTAAGGGAATAAATGGAGTTAATGAATCCTATGGTTATCGCATTATCAGGAAATGGGAAAAATAATAATTTATATTAGACAGTAATAACTCAAAATGCCTGTTGCCATCCCTAGGGAAACAGAAAATAATGTTAAAAACTATTAATGAAAGACAGAGAAATAAGTATACAGATTGAAAGGTAAGTAATAAATAATAAAATAATAAGACCATAGTTATTTGTTGATGTTGAAATTGTTTTCATAAAAAATTTAGGTAAAATATGGGATTAATAAATGACCTAAGCAATATTTCAGGATACATGATCATAATAATAAAAAAAATCAATTGATGTCTTTGTCCCAGCAACAAACAAATAGAAAATACAATTTAAATAATGATAACATTTTGGATACCATCAAATAATAAATTATTAAAGAATAAATCTAATGAAAGACCTGCAATGCATCTATGTTGAAAGCTACTAAAATTATTGCAAAAATGAAAGAAATGTCTAAATAAATAGGGAGATGCAGCATGTTCATGAATAGAAGACTCAAACATGTAAAAATGACCCTGTTCCCAGAACTGATCTCGAGCATTAATGCAAACCCAGTCATTGCCCATCAGTTTTGAAAAAAATAAAATCGACACACTTAGGCTAAAATTTACATGGAAATCTAAACAGTCAGGAGTAGCCAATGCTTACTGAAAAAGTGCAAGTGGTGGACCTCCATTACCAGAAGCCAAGGCCTATTATAAAGCTAGAGTAATTCAGGTAAGCTGTTATTGGTGTAAGTATAGACAGTCTGGGGTATGAAACTGAGAGTTCAGGAAGATGCCCAAATGTATAGTCACTTGATTCATGGTAAAAGTGACACTGAATTGTAATGGTTGTGAGTCCATCATCTCAAAAATGTGTTAAGTCTATTGGATGTCCACACAGAAAAATATCTTGACTTTATCTCATGACATACATCAACATAATTTCCATATGGGTTGCAAATCTATATGTGAAAGGCAAAATAATTTATCATCCAAACAAAGCAACAATAAAAAAAAAAAACAGGAAAATATCTTCACAAACTTGGGGCTGATAAAAATTTCTCAAATAAGACAAAAAATGTCTTAATCATAAGGGAATAAAATAATATTGATAAGTAGGACTTTATTAAAATTAAGAACTTTTATTCAACAAAATCACTATTAAAATGAAAAGGCAGGACATATTAAAGTTGTTTGTAAAACATATACAAAGCAAACAGCTCCTCTACAGATTATGAAGAGACTTCATAAAAATCAATAAAAGAAAAAGACTTGACCACAGAGGAAGATGGCAGAGGAGTAGGGGACCTTAGCTTCGTCTTGTCCCTGGAATTCAACTAGATAGCTATCAAATCATTCTGAACACCGGTAAACTCAACTGGAACTCTAAGAAAAGAATTGCTGCAATTCTACAAATAGAAAATTTACCACTTCCTGCAAGAATGACAAGATGAAAAACTCACCTCAAAAAAAGAGAACAAGAGGGAGTACTGACTGCCAGGGACCTAATCAGTATGGATATAAGTACAATGACAGAACTAGAGTTCAGAATAATGATTATAAAGATACTAGCTGGGCTTGAAAAAAGTATAAAAGACACTAGAGAACTGCTTTCTGGAGAAATAAAAGAACTAAAATTTAATCAGGTCAAAATTTAAAAAGCTATTAATGAGATGTAATAAAAAATGGAGGCTCTAACTGCTAGGATAAATGAGGCAGAAGAGAAAATTAGTGATATAGAGACAAAATGATGGAGAAAAAAGAAGCTGAGAAAAAGAAAGATAAACAGCAATGGATCAGGAGGGAAGAATTCGAGAGATAAGTGATACCATAAAGTGAAACAATATTAGAATAATTGGGGTCCCAGAAGAAGAGGAAAGAGAGAAAGAGAGGCAGAAGATATATTGGAGAAAATTATAGCTGAGAACTTCCCCAATCTGGGGAAGGAAACAGGCATTCAAATCCAGGAGGCTCAGAGAACCCCCCTCAAAATCAATAAAAATAGGTCAACACCCTGACATATAATAGTGAAGCTTGAAAATTTCAGAAACAAAGAGAAAATAATGAAAGCAGCTTGGGACAGGAGGTCTTTAATCTACAACAGTAGAAATATAAGACTGGGGGCACCTGGGAGGCTCAGTCATTAAGCGTCTGCCTTCAGCTCAGGTCATGATCCTAGGGTCCTGGGATCGAGCCCCACATTGGGCTCTCTGCTCAGTGGGAAGCCTGCTTCTCCCTCTCCCCTCCCCCTGCTTGTGTTCCCTCTCTCGCTGTGTCTCTCTCTGTCAAATAAATAAATAAAATCTTAAAAAAAAAAAAAAGAAATATAAGACTGGCAGCAGACTATCCACAGAGACCTGGGAGGCCAGAAAGGACTAGCATGATATATTCAGGGTGCTATGTGAGAAAAATATGCAGCCAAGAGTACTTTATCCAGCAAGGCCATCATTCAGAATAGAAGGAGAAATACAGAGCTCCCAGGACAGACAGAAACTAAAATAATTTGTGATCACCAAACCAGTACTCTAAGAAATATAAAGGGGATCCTTTAAGCGAAGAGAGAGCCCAAAAGTAACATAGACCAAAAAAGGAACAGAGGTAATATACAGAAACAGTGACTTTATAGGTAATACAATGGCACTAAATTCATATCTTTCAATAGTTACTCTGAATGTAAATAGGCTAAATGCTCCAATCAAAAGACACAGGATATCAGATTGGATAAAAAAGCATGACCCATCAATATGCTGTCTACACAAGATTCATTTTAAACCCAAAGACACCTCCAGATTGAAAATGAGAGGGTAGAAAACCATTTATCATGTTAATGGACATCAAAAGAAAGCTGTGGTAGCAATCTTCATATCAGAAAAATTAGTTTTTAAACTAAAGACTGTAATAAGAGATGAAGAAGGACACTATATCATAATTAAAGGGTCTATCCAACAAGAAGATCTAACAAATGTAAGTATTAGTGCCCCTAACATGGGAGCAGCCAATTATATAAAACACTTAATAACAAAATTAAAGAAATACATTGATAATAATACAATAATAGTATGGGATTTTAACATCCACTCACAGCAATGGGCAGATCATCTAAACAGAAGATCAACAAGGAAATAAGGACTTTGAATGACACACTGGACCAGATGGACTTCACAGATGTATTCAGAACATTCTATCCTAAAGCAACAGAACACACATTCTTCTCAAGTGCACATGGAACATTCTCCACAATAGGTCACATACTGGGTCATAAATCAGGTGTCAACTGGTACCAAAAGATTAGGTTCATTCCTTGCATATTTTCAGACCACAATGCTTTGAAACTTGAACTCAATCACAAGAGGAAATTTGGAAAGAACTCAAATACATGAAGTTTAAAGAACATCCTACTAAAGAATGAATAGGTCAACCAGGAAATTAAAGAATTTTAAAAATTCATGGAAACAAATGAAAATGAAAACACAACTATTCAAAACCTTTGGTATGCAGCAAAGGAGGTCTTAAGAGGGAAGTATATAACAAGACAAGCCTTTCTCAAAAAACAAGAAAAGTCTCAAAAACACAACTTAACTTTTCATCTAAAGGAGCTGGAAAAAGTACAGGAAATAAAGCCTTAACCCCACAGGAGAAGAGAATAAAAATTAGAGCAGAAATCAATGAAATAGAAACCAAAAGAACAGTAGAATAGATCAATGAAACTAGGAGCTGTTCTTTGAAATAATTAATAAGATCAATAAACCTCTGGCCAGACTTATCAAAAAGAAAAAAGAAAGGACGCAAATAAATAAAATCATGAATGAAAGAGGAGATATCACAACCAACACTGAAGAAATAAAAACAATTATAAGAACATACTGAGCAACTATATGCCAACAAATTAGGCAATCTGGAAGAAATGGATGCATTCCTAGAAAAATATAAGCTACCAAAACGGAAACAGGAAGAAATAGAAAACCTGAGCAGACCCATAACCAGCAAGGAAATTGAAGCAGTAATCAAAAATCTCCCAACAAACAAGAATCCAGTGCTGGATGGCTTCCCAGGGGAATTCCACTGAACATTTAAAGAAGAATTAATACCTATTCCTCTGAAGCTGTTTCAAAAAATTGAAATGGAAGGAAAATTTCCAAACTCTTTCTATGAGGCCAGCATTACCTTGATCCCCAAACCAGACAGAGACCCCACCAAAAAGGAGAATTACAGACCAATATCCCTGATGAACATGGATGCAAAAGTTCTCACAAAGATACTAGCCAATTGGATCCAATAGTACACTAAAAGGATTATTCACCATGACCAAGTGGGATTTATTCCTGGGCTGCAAGGTTGGTTCAACATCCACAAATCAATGAATGTGCTACACTACATAAATAAAAGGAAGGACAAGAGAAAGATGGCAGAGGAGTAGGGGACCCTATTCAAACCAGTCCCCGGAATTGAGCTGGATATCTACCAGACCACTCTGAACACCCACGAATTCAGCCTGAGATGTAAGAAGATATATCTGGATCTCTACAAACAGAATATCACAGGCGGTTGGTTTTGAGGTATGAAGCGGGGAGCCGTGATTCCGTGGGCAGATAGCCAAAGATAAATGGAAGGGGAAGGAAGCCATGGGGATCCTGCACAGCTGGTGAGCAATGTTCCCACGCTGGGGACTGGGCACAGACTCGCAGACTGGTAGTAGTGGGAAAAGGACTTTAGGGCAGCCCCCAGACTGAAACCTGGAATGGCAGGGCCGCGTGTGTGAACTGGGGTCAGCTGGTAGTTTTAGAAGCACAAAGGGCATAGACATGCCCCCCATGCCCCAACCTGGAGGTGAGGACTGGGACCCCTGCTGAGGGGCGCACAACCCATGATGCAGCACAGACACAAATGGAGATAGTGTGGCCTGGAGAGCTCACTGAAGAACAGACTGTGATCTCTCTACTCTGAGGCAGAGGGTTAGAAAAGATCTCTTCTGCTCTGACTCTTGGAAGAGAGGCGGAAAGCTGCCAGGGAAAGCCGGCAGAGAACAAAAGCCCAAAAAACCGGTTTTCACTAAGCCCATCCCCCCTCCAGGGGGCAGGGCAACTCTACCCAAACAGGGTTTCCTGAGTAACAGTGTGGCAGGCCCCTACCCCAGAAGACAGGTTGGGAGAGCAAAAGGCCAACAACCCTAAGATCCCTATAAAACAGGTGCATCTTGCTTGGGTTGTGGTCAATAATTTGGACTTTATACATTCCCTCAACATACCCCTCAACAGAATGACTAGGAGGAGGAACCCCAAAAAAAGGAAAGACTCAGAGACTGTGACTTCTGTCACAGATTTACAAATGGATACAGCTAGAAACATGATTTTGGAAATGGAATTCAGGGTAGCAGTTGTGAAGACGATAGCTAGAATAGAGAAATCGATTAATGGCAACATAGAGTCTCTAAGGGCAGAAATGGAAGCTGAACTGGCAGAATTTAAAGATGCTATCAATGAGATCCAATCTAATCTAGATAATCTAACAGCTAGGGTAAGCGAGGAAGAAGAACGAATTAGTGATCTAGAAGACCAATTGATGGAAAAGAAAGAAAAAGAGGAGGCCAGGGAGAAAAAACTCAAAATCCATGAAAACAGAATCAGAGAAATAAGTGACACCATGAAACGTTCCAATGTCAGAATTATTGGGATCCCTGAGGGGGTGGAGAGAGAGAGGACTAGAAGATATATTTGAGCAAATTGTAGCCGAGAACTTCCCGAATCTGGGGAATGAAACAAACATTGGTGTCCTAGAGGCAGAGAGGACCCCTCTCAAGATCAAGGAAAACAGGCCAATGCCCCAGCATGTAATAGTAAAACTCGCAAATTTTAGAACCAAGGAAACCATCTTAAGGGCAGTTAGGGGGAAGGGATTCCTTACCTACAGAGGAACATCAGAAAAACGTCAGACCTATCCAAAGAGACCTGGCAAGCCAAAAAGGCCTGGGAAGACATATTCAGGGTACTAAATGAGAAGAACATGCAGCCAAGAATATTTTATCTGGCAAGGCTGTCATTTAGAATGGATGGAGAGATGCAGGGCTCCCAAGACTGGCAGAAACTGAAAGAATATGTGACCTCTAAGCCAGTCCTGCAAGAAATATTAAGGGGGGTTCTATAAAAGGAGAAAGACACCAAGAGTGATATAGAACAGAAGTTTACAGAGACAATCTATAGAAACAAGGACTTCACAGGCAACATGATGACAATAAATTCATATCTTTCAATAATCACTCTCAATGTGAACAGCCTAAATGCACCCATAAAATGGCACAGGGTTGCAGATTGGATAAAAAGACAGGACCCATCCATATGCTGTCTACAAGAGACTCATTTTGAACCTAAAGATACATCCAGACTGAAAGTGAAGGGATGGAGATCCATCTTTCATGCCAACAGACCTCAAAAGAAAGCTGGGGTAGCAATTCTTGTATCAGACAAATTAGATTTTAAGCTAAAGACTGTAGTTAGAGACACAGAAGGAAATGATATCATCCTTAAAGTGTCTATCCAACAAGAAGTTCTAATAATTGTAAATATCTTTGCCCCCAACATGGGAGCAGCCGTCTACATAAGCCAACTGTTAACCAAAATAAAGGGTCATATTGATAATAATATGCTAATTGTAGGACACTTCAATACTCCACTCTCAGCAATAGACAGATAATCTAAGCAGAAAATCAACAAAGAAACAAAAGCTTTGAATGACACACTGGACCAGATGGACCTTATAGATGTATACAGAACATTTCACCCTAAAGCACCAGAATACTCATTCTTCTTGAGCGTGCACGGAACTTTCTCCAGAATAGACCACATACTGGGTCACAAATCATGTCTCAACCGATACCAAAAGACTGAGATTATTCCCTGCATATTCTCAGACCATAATGCTTTAAAACTGGAACTCAACCACAAGAAAAAATTTGGAAGAAATTCAAACACTTGGAAGTTAAAGACCATTCTGCTCAAGAATGTTTGGGTCAACCAGGAAATCAAAGAAGAACTTAAACATTTCATGGAAACTAATGAGAACAAAAACACATCAGTCCAAAACCTATGGGATACTGCAAAGTCGGTCCTAAGGGGGAATACATAGTCATCCAACCCTCACTCAAAAAAATAGAAAAATCCCGAATTCACCAACTAACTTTATACCTTAAAGAACTAGAGAAAAAGCAACAAACGATGCCTAAGCCACACATTAGAAGAGAAATAATTAAGATTAGAGCAGAGATCAATGAATTAGAAACCAGAAACCCAGTAGATCAGATCAATGAAACTAGAAGCTGGTTCTTTGAAAGAATTAATAAGATCAACAAACCGCTGGCCAGATTTACCTGAAAGAAAAGAGAAAGGACACAAATTAATAAAATTATGAATGAAAGGGGAGAGATCATGACTAACACCAAGGAAATAGGAACAATTAGAAAATTATTATCAACAACTATATGCCAATAAATTAAGCAACCTGGAAGAAATGGATGCCTTCCTGGAAGCCTATAAACTCCCAAGACTGAAACAGGAAGAAATTGAAAACCTGAATAGGCCAATAACTAGTAATGAGATTGAAGCAGTGATCAAAAACCTCCCAAAAAACAAGAGTCCAGGGCCTGATGGATTCCCTGGGGAATTCTACCAAAAATTCAAAGAAGAGATACCTATTCTCCTGAAGCTGTTTCAAAAAATAGAAACAGAAGGAAAGCTTCCAGACTCATTCTATGAGGCCAGCATTACCTTAATCCCCAAACCAGGCAAAGACCCCATCAAAAAGGAGAATTTCAGACTGATATCCCTGATGAACATGGGTTACAAAATCCGCAACAAAATCCTAGCTAATAGGATCCAACAATACATTAAAAGGATCATCCACCATGACCAAGTGGGATTTATCCCTGGGATGGAAGTGTGGTTCAACATTCACAAATCAATCAATGTGATAGACCACATTAATAAGAGGAGAGAGAAGAACCATATGGTCCTTCAATTGATGCAGAAAAAGCATTTGACAAAATACAACATCCTTTCCTGATTAAAACTCTTTAGAGTATGGGATAGAGGGAATATCCCTCAAGTTCATAAAATCCAACTATGAAAAACCCACAGCGAATATCATCCTCAATGGGGAAAAGATGAGAGCCTTTCTCTTAAGATCAGGAACACATCAAGGATGCCCACTCTCACCACTATTGTTCCCACATAGTACTAGAAGTCCTAGCAACAGCAATCAGACAACAAAAAGAAATAAAAGGTATTCAAATTGGCAAAGAAGAAGTCAAACTCTCTCTCTTTCCAGATGACATGATACTTTATGTGGAAAATCCAAAAGACTCCACCCCCAAATTACTAGAACTCATACAACAATTCAGTAATGTGGCAGGATACTAAATCAATGCACAGAAATCAGTTGCTTTCTTATACACTAACAATGCAACTGTAGAAAGAGAAATTAGAGAAACGATTCCATTTACAATAGCATCAAAAACCATAAGATACTTTGGAATAAACCTAACCAAAAAGGTAAAAGATCTATGCTCTAGGAACTACAGAACACTCATGAAAGAAACTGAAGAAGACCCAAAAAGATGGAAAATGTCTATGCTACCCAGAGCAATCTATACCTTCAATGCCATCCCGATCAAAATTCCAATGACATTTTTCAAAGTGCTGGAACAAACAATCCTAAAATTTGTATGGAATCAGAAAAGACCCCAAATCGCCAAGGAAATATTGAAAAAGAAAAACAAAGCTGGGGGCATCACGTTGCCTGATTTCAAGCTATATTACAAAGCTGTGATCACCAAGACAGCATGGTACTGGCACAAAAACAGACATATAGACCAATGGAACAGAATAGAGAACCCAGATATGGACCCTCAACTCTATGGTCAAATAATCTTCAACAAAGCAGGAAAAAATATGCAATGGAAAAAAGACAGTCTCTTCAATAAATGGTGCTGGGAAAATTGGACAACTATATACAGAAGAATGAAACTCGACCATTCTCTAACACCATACACAAAGATAAACTCAAAATGGATGAAAGACCTCAATGTGACACAGGAATCCATCAAAATCCTAGAGGAGAACATAGGCAGTAACCTCTTTGACATCGGCCACAGCAACTTCTTTCAAGATACATCTCCAAAGGCTAGTGAAAGAAAACCAAAAATGAACTCTTAGGACTTCATCAAGATAAAAAGTTCGGCACAGCAAAGAAACAGTCAACAAAACAAAGA
Organism: Mirounga leonina; assembly: GCF_011800145.1. Classification (NCBI taxonomy): domain Eukaryota; kingdom Metazoa; phylum Chordata; class Mammalia; order Carnivora; family Phocidae; genus Mirounga; species Mirounga leonina. The sequence continues at coordinate 8,230,886 of NW_023270265.1, read as the reverse complement.
GGCAACCCACAGAATGGGAGAAGATATTTGCAAATGACACTACGGATAAAGGGCTGGTATCCAAGATCTATAAAGAACTTCTCAAACTCAACACCCCAAAAAACACAAATAATCAAGTTGAAAAATGGGCAGAAGACATGAACAGACACTTCTCCGAAGAAGACATACAAATGGCTAACAGACACATGAAAAAATGTTCATCATCATTAGCCATCAGGGAAATACAAATCAAAACCACATTGAGATACCACCTTACACCAGTTAGGATGGCAAAAATTGACAAGGCAAGAAACAATAAATGTTGGAGAGGTTGTGGAGAAAGGGGAACCCCTCACACTGTTGATGGGAATGCGAGTTGGTACAGCCACTTTGGAAAACAGTGTGGACGTGCCTCAAAAAATTAAAAATAAAGCTATCCTATGACCCAGCAATTGCACTCCTGGGTATTTATCCCAAAGACAGAGATGTAATGAAAAGAAGGGCCATATGCACTCCAATATTCATAGCAGCAATGTCCACAATAGCCAAACTTTGGAAAGAGCCGAGATGCCCTCAACAGATGAATGGATAAAGAAGATGTGGCCCATATATACAATGGAATATTACTCAGTCATCAGAAAGGATGAATACCCAACTTTTACATCAACATGGATGGGACTGGAGGAGATTATGCTACGTGAAATAAGTCAAGCAGAGAAAGTCAATTATCATATGGTTTCACTTATTTGTGGAACATAAGGAATAGCATGGAAGACATTAGGAGAAGGAAGGGAAAAATGAAGGGGGGGAAATCGGAAGGGGAGAGAAACCATGAGACTATGGACTCCGAGAAACAAACTGAGGGTTTTAGAGGAGAGTTGGTTGGCGGGATGGGTTAGCCCAGTGATGGGTATTAAGGAGGGCACATACTGCATGGAGCACTGGGCATTATATGAAAACAATGAATCATGGATCACTACATCAAAAACTAATGCTGTATTGTATGGTGACTAACATAACATAATAAAATAAAATTAAAAATAAATGAAAGACAAGAACCAAAAGATCCTCTCAATAGATGCAGAAAAAGCTTTTCACAAAGTACAACATCCATTCTTGATTAAAACTCTTCATAGTGTAGGGATAGAGGGAACATACCTCAATATCATAAAAGCCATATATGAAAAGCCCACAGTGAATATCATTCTCAATGGGGAAAAACTGGGAGCTTTTCCCCTAAGGTAAGGAACATTACAGGGATATCCACTATCACCACTGCTGTTCAACATAGTACTAGAAGTCCTAGTCTCAGCAATCAGACAACAAAAGGAAATAAAAGGCATCCTAATCCACAAAGAAGTCAAACTCTCACTCTTTGCAGATGACATGATATTCTATGTGGAAAATCCAAAAGACTTTCCCCCCAAACTGCTAGAACTCATACAGGAATTCAGCAAAGTGGCAGGATATAAAATCAATGCACAGAAATCAGTTGCATTCCTATACACTAACAATGAGACAGAAGAAAGAGAAATTAAGGAGTCAATCCATTTACAACTGCACCCAAAACCATAAGATACCTAAGAATAAACCTAATCAAAGAGGCAAAGAATCTGTACTCAGAGAACTATAGAACACTCAGGAAAGAAATTGAGGAAGACACAAAGAAATGGAAAAATGTTCCATGCTCATGGATTGGAAGAACAAATATTGTTAAAATGTCTATGCTACTGGGGTGCCGGGGTGGCTCAGTCATTAAGCATCTCCCTTCCACACAGGTCATGATCCCAGGGTCCTGGGATCAAGTCTCACATTGGGCTCCCTTCTCTGTGGGGAGCCTGCTTCTCCCACGCCCCCTGCTTGTGTTCCCTCTCTGGCTGTCTCTATCTGTCAAATAAATAAATAAAATCTTAAAAAAAATATCTATGCTACTTAGAGCAATCTATACATCTGATGCAAACCCTATCAAAATACCATCAACATTCTTCGCAAAGCTGGAACAAGTAATCCTAAAATTTGTATGGAACCAGAAAAGACCCTGAATAGCCAGAGGAATGTTGAAAAAGAAAAGCAAAGCTGGTGGAATCAAAATTCCAGTACTTCAAGGTCTATTACAAATCTATACTCATCAAGGCAGTATGGTATTGGCACAAAAACAGACACATAGATTAATGGAACAGAATAGAAAACCCAGAAATGGACCCTCAACTCTATGGTCAACTAATGTTCAACAAAGCACGAAAGAATATCCAATGGAAAAAAGAAAGTCTCTTTAACAAATGGTGTTGGGAAAATTGGACAGCCACACAGAGAAGAATGAAATTGGGCCATTTCCTTACACCATACACAAAAATAGACTCAAATGGATGAAAAACCTAAATGTGAGGCAGGAGTCCATCAAAATCCTAGAGAAGAACTCAGACAGCGACATCTGTGACCTCAGCCACAGCCACTCCTTGCTAGACACGTCTTCAAAGGCAGGGAAGCAAGGGCAAAAATGAACTATTGGGACTTCATCAAAATAAAAAGCTTTTGCACAGCAAAGGCAACAGTTGACAAAAACAAAAGACAACCGACAGATTGGGAAAAGATATTTACAAATGTCTTATCAATTAAAGAGCTAGTATCCAAAATCTATAAAGAACATTTCAAACTCAACACCCAAAGAACAAATAATCCAATCAAGAAATGAGCGGAAGACATGAACAGACATTTCTCCAAAGAAGACATCCAAATCGCCAACAGACACATGAAAAAGTGCTCAACATCACTTGGCATCGGGGAAATACAAATCAAAACTACAATGAGATACCATCTTGCACCAGTCAGAATGACTAAAATTAACAAGTCAGGAAAAGACAGATGTTGGTGAGGATGCAGAGAAAGGGGAACACTCCTACAGTGTTGTAATGTAATGTAAGCTGGTGCAGCCACTCTGGAAAACAGAATGGAGGATCCTCAAAAAGGTGAAAATAGAGCTACCCTATGACCAGCAATTGCACTGTTAGGTATTTATCCCAAAGATACAAATATAGTGATCCAAAGGGGCACCTGCAACCCATTGTTTATAGTAGCAAAGTCGACAATAGCCAAACTATGGAAAGAGCCCAGATGTCCATCAATAGATGAATGAATAAAAAGAAGTGATATATATATCCAATGGACTATTACTCAGCCATCCAAGGATGAATACCTACCATTTACATCGATATGGATGGAACTGGAAGGTATTATGCTAAGTGAAATAAGTCAATCAGAGAAAGACAATTATAATATGATTTCATTCATATGTGGAATTTAAGAAACAAAACAGAGGAGCATAGAGGAAGGGAGAGAAAACTAAAACAAGATGAAATCTGAGAGGGAGACAAACCGTAAGAGACTCTTAATCATAGAAAACAAACTGAGGATTGCTGGGGGGAGTGGGGGTGGGAGGATGGGGTAACTGGGTGATGGACATTAAGGAGGGCATGAGATGTAATGAGCACTGGATGACTCTACCTCTGAAACTAATAACACACTAAATATTAATTAATTGAATTTAAATTTAAAAAAGAAAAAGACTTAAGACATGTACGTCAGAAGCCTATCAAAGGTGCTCAACCACTTTAGTCATTAAGAAATGCAAATTAAAACCATTGCAAAATAATACTACACACATGAAAGGCCAAAATGCAGAAGACACAATGCAAATGTTGACAGAGTATGAGCAATTCCACCACTAGGTATTTACCAACAGAAATACATATATAGGTATACCAAATATATATATACAAGAATGGTCATAGCAGTATACATTTTAGTAATAATTAAAGGAAAGCACTCAAATATGCCAATAGAAAATATGAAATAACTTTCATGTTCATAAAATGGATTTTTATACAGTAGCAAGAGTGAATAAACTTTTGTAGGTGCATGTATATTCAGGGATGAAAATCAGTTAAAACTTTGAGCAAAAACCCAAACCAAGCCAATAAAAGCATAAATAAAAGACACAACAGAGTATACACAATACAAATTCACTTATATCATGTTCAAACACAAGTCTAGCTAATTTATGGATTTAGAACTCTGAATAGTATTTATGTTTGAGAGCAAGGAGTACCTCAGGGTACATTAAGGGATCTGTTCAAGATCTGGTAATGTTCTATTTCTTGTTCTCGGTGCTGGTTACATGGGTGGGTTCACTATAAAATTCATAAAGCTGTATCCTTATGATTTGTTCACTTTGCTTTATCTATACTTCAATATTAATTAAAAATATAATAGAAATATAAAGGAAAACTGAAACTTGATGAATTAAAAATTCCAATATAAATTATAAATGATATTCAAAGTTAAAATTATATCAGTTTAGCCAACTAGTTGCATTATTTCTGAAACATATATTATCTTAATCTATAAAGAATACTTGAAAATCAATTAGAATAAGAGGCAAAGTAATAGCAACACCTAATAAGAAAGTATAATAAAAACTAGTTCTATCTAAAAGAGCAAACAAAACCATAGTTGCTAGTAAACATAGAAACAAGAAATGCACTTATCAACAATAGACAAATTATGGAAAAAGCCCAAATGTCCATCGACTGATGGATAGATAAAGAAGATGTGGTGTGTGTATATATATATATATATATATAATGGAATATTACTGAGCCATCAAAAAGAATGAAATCTTGCCACTTGCAACGACTTGGATGGAGCTAGAGTGTAAACAGGCTAGTCAGAGAAAGACAAATACCATATGATCTCACTCATGTGGAATTTAAGAAGCAAGACAGATGAACATAGGGGAAGGGAAAAATAAGAGAGAGGGAAGCAAACCTCTTAAGTATATGGAAAAAATTGAGGGTTGCTGGAGGGGAGGTGGGCAAGGGATGGGCTCAATGGGTGATGGGCATTAAGGAGGGCACTTGCTATAATGAGCACTGGGTGTTATATGCAAGTGATGAATCACTAAATTCTACTCCTGAAATCAATATTACGTGATACCTTTTTTGTTTTGTTTAGTTGGGTTTTTTTTTTTTTTTTTTCCGGTGTGAGTTGGGGGTAGGAGGGGCAGAGGGAGAGGGAGAGAGAGAATCCCAAGCAGGCTCCATGCCCGACATGGAGCCCGAGGCAGGGCTCAATCTCGACCCTGTGATCATGACCTGAGCCGAAGTCAAGTCAGGTGCTTAACCAACTGGGCCATCCAGGCACTCCTACACTATATGTTAACTAATTCGAATTTAAATTAAAATTTGAAAAAAAAAAAAAAACCACTAAAATAGTGAAAAAATAAAGTATTTGAACAACAACAACCATAAAGAAACAAAAAATGCACAACTAGAAAATTTTACAACTTTGCAAAAGGACATAAAATAAAACCTGAAGAAGTTGAAAGACAAACCCCATTTTGAAATAAGAAGTGTCAATATTATAAAAAGATCATGTTCCAAAGCATATTAGAAAGTGAGAAAGAACAATGCACAGAACTGTAGGATTCCAAAAATGTGAGAAAAATAGAAATATGTTATATGGATATGTATACAGGCACAATTGCATAGAAAAGACACTGCAGAGGCAAACACCAGACTCCTAAAGGTGTTTATTTCTCCTTCTGAGAATTATAGAGATTATATTTGCGTGAGAGGTAGGGAGGTGAAGCAAAGTTGGAAATTGAAGTTTTATTACAAATTTTAAGGTATTGCTAGGAATATATTACTTAAAAGAAAAGATAGGTGTAATCTATTGAATGAATATGTGCTCATAAAGAAAAAATGCACATGTAAATCAAATATATGAAAGATGTTTAACCCTATTTTTAATTAAAGAAACATATTTTCTCAATGACATATCTATCAATGAAGTTTTGGAGAAAGGGAAAGAAATATTAATGAAGGACTCAGGTAGCAAGGGAAATAAAAGGAAGATAGTAGGCAACTAGCAATCCTGAGAAAGAAATGTGAGAGAATCTCCCCAGAGAAAAATTCTGTGGGACTGTGTTTCACCTTGGTCTTGATCTAGATATAGATGCACAGTCCTTTGTGTGTCCCACAACACACACATAACTTCTCCAAAGTAATCACAATAGAAAATGAATCAAGGGCGCCTGGGTGGCTCAGTTGGTTGGGCGACTGCCTTCGGCTCAGGTCATGATCCTGGAGTCCTGGGATCGAGTCCCGCATCGGGCTCCCTGCTCGGCAGGGAGTCTGCTTCTCCCTCTGACCCTCCTCCCTCTCATGCTCTCTGTCTCTCATTCTCTCTGTCTCAAATAAATAAATAAAATCTTTAAAAAAAAAAAAAAGAAAAGAAAATGAATCAAAAGGCAAAATAGTTTTTAAAGATTTTATTTATTTATTTAACAGAGAGAGAGAGAGCACAAGCAGGGGGAGCTAAAAGCAGTGGCAGAGGGAGAAACAGGCCTCCTGTGGAGCTGGGAGCCTGATGTGGCACTGGATCCCAGGACCCCAGGACCCCAGGATCATTATCTGAGCTGAAGGCAGACGCTCAACCAACTGAGCCACCTAGGCACCCCTCAAAAGGCAAAATATTAACAGTTTATACAAACAGCCTATAAATGACTCAAAGATTTAAGATTTATAGAAACAAATTGTGAACCTTCTTTATCACTGATGGGCAGTTTCTCAACTCCAAATTAATAAAGGAGACAGAACCACGAAGACTAGAAAAATCTAAATGAATTCTCCAGATTTTCCTATCTGTCTCACTTGTCTTCAAGACTGTTGTGACAAGTAAATATGATTACGTTTGTAAACTTTTCTTTGAAACTATGCATTTGTTTCATTAGATTATCCATGATCACCTGAAAAATAAAATCCCCTAAGACAGAAAATTCCACAGCAGAACACAGCTTGAAGGCAGGGTTTCAGTGTTCAGGGGCAAGCATAGAATGTTATCTTAGGGTCAGGACTTGGCTAACTATTCAGTCTGATTTCAGTTAGATTTCTAAATAACATATGCAAATATTGATTATTGTTTTAGCCCCAAATTGTGATATTGGAGGATGGGGCAGTGTAGTCCGTATACATGTTAGTATGTATATATTTTTTGCCTGTTACAAAAAAGACAGTATAAGAATTTGCCGTCATCTTCCATAACAGACATCAATGAATATTTCTTAAAAATAGAATAAGTATGCTATTTAGAAATACAATAATAAGTGCAAAATTAACAGATAAAAGAGCTAAAAGTTTTGACCTCTAACTGGAGTGCAGAGGTGATTGGATATAGGGTAGTGGACTAATTTTAGGGGTTATAAACATGCAGTAATATTTGCCTATTGCATTATATATATGCTTCTTTCTTTGCTAAAAGTAAAAATTAAATGTAAAAGTTAAGTAAAAGCTGAGTGAATGAGTGAATTTTTTTTAAAGATTTTGTTTATTTATTTGAGAGAGAGAGAGCACAAGCTGGAGGTAGGGGTGGGGGCAGAAGCAGAGGGAGAAGCAGGTTCCCTGTTCAGTAGGAGCTTGACTCGGGGCTTGACACGGGGCTCATCTCAGGACCCTGAGATCATGACCTGAGCCAAAGGCAGATGCTTAACCAACTGAGCCACCCAGGAGCCCCAAAATTGAGTGAATTAAAAAAAAATACTATTTCCTATGTTATATACTTACTAATAAACAACTAGTCACTTAGGTCTTCATGGTTTACTTCAAGGAGCACCTCCTGTGCAAATATGCCTTGACCTCCCCAGTCAGTAATTATCTGTCCTGTTAGGACATGTTAGGCAAGTCACATTGTTTCCCTCTGCATTACATCAGTTACATTATTCTACCTTGAAAAAATGTTCTCACATACCTGGCTCTATAACTTAATCATAAATTTGTTGTTTGGGACTACTCTCTTTTGTGAGAGGATTTCAAGGATTTCTAACATACTAACCATTTAATTGAAATGATTTATTAAATTATGTGCTCAATATCATTACCCTCTAATGACTGTTTTTTAATGAAATCAAAACTAAATTCAAACTGGATATTTGGATCAGGGCCAGAAGTATAGTTTTAAATCTTAGTTTTAATTTTTAGAGAGAGGTAAACTACTTGCCTACCATAGTATGACCATTCAAACTCATCTCTGCATCTGGTTATATCCACGTTAAACAAGGCCTTATGTAAATGTAATTAGAGTACAAAGATCAGGGCCCATTCCATGACACTGGGATATAAGTACATTCATTCAATTATTTCCATATGATTCTGAAGATTTTAGATTTTGAGATTATACAAAAAGCAGCAAATAAAATTGAAAAATGAGGCAAAAACTCAGCAGTGAATCATTTCATATTAGACTAGATATTCATAGTAGACTATGCACTCATAAATTTGACTTAAAAATCTATTTTATAGAAAAATTTAGTGAGAAGAGTGATAAACAGGGTATTAGTTTTCGATCTCCTTCTTAAAATTTCTGTGACTATGGACAACTCATTTAACCTTGACTACACCTTGATTTCCTCACCTACCATGAGAGTAACCCCGTTTTATTGTCTATTTCTAATGCTGACAGATACTACATTCCCCAAATCACATTCGTGATGTCATTAGATATGGACTTAAGATATTAATGTCTGTTTAAAGATGCATGTTTTGTTAATTTTTTACAAGATTTTATTTATTTATTTGACAAAGAGAGATAGCGAAAGAGGGAACACAAGCAGGGAAAGTGTGAGAGGAAGAAGCAGGCTTCCTGCCGAGCAGGGACCCTGATGCAGGGCTCGATCCCAGGACCCTGGGACCATGACCTGAGCCAAAGGCAGATGCTTAACGGCTGAGCCACCCAGGAGCCCCTAAAAATGCATATTTTGAAAATAACCACATATTTTTACTTCTAAGACAAACTTATTCTCAGTGTCTCAGGGTTAATGCATTATTAATTTTATGTCTATTTGGTTAAGGAGACACATCAGGTGAGCAGAAACTAAAGAGAAATTCACAGTGAGCTAGTTAAATATGAACAATCCATTCACATATTGGCCATATAAAGATTCTGTTGGCTTCCAATTTTATTATGAGTCTACAGGTTGGTTTTTCACCATATTTTTTCCATCATGCTAGGTCCAACATAAAACACAATGGATAATTTTGGAATGAGAAGATTTTCAAGTATGTGAGATATCCAGGTTGCTTTATGGAAGGCAATTACTGTGTATATAGCCACATATAATCAGAGATAATATGTATCAATTTTTTTGTATAAATATGTAACTGATAATTTAGATTTTACTATTACATCTAGCCCACTAGGTTGCACTAATTTTTAAGAGCCACATATATTTAAGAGAAGACTCTAAGAAGGATATTCACTGAGTACCTACTATGTGCAAGGCACTTGTGCATTTAGAGTTTATGAAATGCAATGTCATTCTTCAAATTCTCCCCAAGTCATGATAGAGTTCATGGTTTAAAAAAAAAAAAAAGGACACTTTTTTTAGGAGTGAACGTATCGATTTGGGTCACAATGAAACAATGTTGGAGATCATTGAAAAGACACGAGTGCTGGTAGACCCTGGAGCTCGATCCAGGCAACCAGAGGTTCTTCACCTCCTCCTCTGTCCTTGGAATGTACATTCTGTCCACCGTTTCCACAGTGAGAGCCATTTCAAGGACATAGCCCGGAGGGAGTCAGGTGTTGCTGAGACCACCTGAATGAGATACATGGCTGACCCCAGGTGAGGCCTCTATATAAACTTTATTTTAGGACTGTGGGGGACTGGTGCAGAGATCTACTGGTCTTGTGCCACCCAGGACAGGACGAGCCTCGTAAGTAAGTTCCCTTGCCATTGTACCCACCACCTATCAATCTGGAGCAGCCTGCCTCTCTCCTAGGTCTCTCCTTGCCCTCTGTGTACCTGGGCCACTTTTAGATTTAACCTGGGAAGCTCGCAGAGTTGTCAACCAGCAAACATATCTTATGTTTTCTCGTTTGTTATTTTCCTATTATAATACAGTTCTGTCTCTCTCTCTCTCTCTCTCTCGTGTGTGTGTGTAACATCTTTAGCACCTTATATTATGTATACTATACTACACACACACACACACACATACTATGTTTGTATGTTTTCAGTGGCAATAATTTTAAAAACATTATGTCCAGATAATTCTTTTTATTCTTCATAATAGCAAAGTGAATTGGAAAGACTAGATTTCCGATGCCTTGTAATATCTGATTATTGTAGAAATGCATCTTAGAACATTATTATAGAATAATAAGTACTTTGTTTCCTGGCTTCACTTACTTTATCTAAGTACACCTGATTTTAGTTAACATGAGAGATTTTTACCCCAACTTCACTTTTGTCTTTACCCTTGCTTTGACAGAATGACTCATTTCTGATTTTCTTTCTTTCAAATTTTATTTTCCTCTTAGTTCACAAAGATAATGCATGTGATTATTAATTATGTTTACCTATCAACTTGTTCTTGTGTTGTTCATCAGTGGCATCCACTAGTGATGAGCAGAATCACTTAATATTATCTAGAAATTAAGACCAAACAAAGTGTGAGTTAAACTGTCGGATAAGAGAAATTAAGTTGAACAGATTTAAGCTAAGTTGTATTTTCATGCTCTAGAGCAGCCTTTTACTATTTGCTGCTGATTTACTCTAATTTGATATGGTCTCTCTGTATATGAGTGTTTATGTTCTTTTCTTCAGTTAAATGCCTTGAATTCAGAGGTGCTACATGTATTATAATACAAAAATAATGAAGAAAATGCATTGCCAGAAGTAGATCAAAGTGGTTAATTGCAAACGAGTGTCAGTATTTTTGCCCCTGTTTGTCAGGAAAGAAAAACAGGTGGTGTGTGGTTCTCTGCCAGCACATTGCTATATAAATAATCATACTCTTTGAAAATAATACCTGAAAGTAAGTCATTTCAAGATAATTTCAGTGTTTATAGATGTTTCTTCTGAAGAAGCCTTGAAAGATTTTACATTTGCCAAGTGATGTTTAACCCTTTCTCGTATCAGTATAATTGGACCATTCAGAACACTTCAAGAATCCATTTAGCCAGAAGGGTACTGATAATTGAATCAGAAGTCAGAAGGACCAGATCTTAATAAAGTTCACTGCATCTTACCAGTGTCGTGAATGTTGTGAATGTTCATAAACCCCTCTAGATGTTTTGTGATTTTTAAACATTCTTTTTTTGCTCTTCATTTTCTCTTTTCCCTCCCTTCCATATAAGAAGCTAGTAGATTTTGTTTTCCAGAAGGAATGTGATTGAACAGAAAGCCATCCTCCATATTGGTTAGGATTGAAAGTGGCGTCTACAGGAGTCTTTCATGCTCCCAGCGAGATTACTACTTGGCCCCTTCTAATAGCTCTCTTCTTATTCCTAATAACTACCCAAGAATCCAGGACCAAGAATAAGCTACAGTGAGAACTGAGCATCTACCTCCCATTAAAAAGCTTGCAGGCAAATCCCATTGTGTCTCACATCTCTGGAGCCCTCAGACTCTCTGAGGAAGCCAAGCCTCCAAGGTCAGCCTTCATCACTGACGATCCTTGGGCCCATGTGACTCTAGCCTGACTCAGCTCTGTCCGCTCTCCGTTGCTTGCTGGAAATGAGTCTGTTTTTTTGGCAAAACTTCCCTGTGTCCTGAAACTTTTCTCTGAACATAGTTTATGTCTTTGTTTTCTCAGAAACCTGCATACTCCCTGAAAACACCTTTTCCTCTGTAGTCCTGTTAATATGTGGCTATTTTCTTTCCACATCATATTTCATACCTGGTTTTCTCTCTCACTAGCCACAACTACCTCTTGTCATCTTTTTGGTTATTTTTAAAAAGATTTATTTATTTATATTAGAGGGAGCAAGGGGAGGGGCAGAGGGAGAGGAAGAGAGAGAGAGGGAGAGAAGGAGACTCCCTCTGAGCACAGAGCCTGATACAGGGCTCGATCCCAGGACCCCTGAGATCATGACCTGAGCCAAAATCAAGAGTTGGAAGCTCATCCAACTGAGCCACTCAAGTGACCCTGGTTATTTTAATATCACTCATGTGATTCATCCAACTCTCTGACCTCTCTGTCTTAGACCTCCATATTTCTAATGCCTCAGTCCTCTATCCCAATTTCAGCTATGGTGTCAAGCCCCAGAACTTGCCATTATGAATTAATATAGACCTCCACTTTAAAATATGTCAGTCTCCAACCACACTCTCTCCTTTTTACTCACTCTACAGAACCAATAACTCCTGTGTCCACCAGGACTTCCATTTACCCTAGCACAATTTTACTGTGTAATACTACCTCCCTAACAGTGCGGGTTGGATGATCCACTGTTGCAATCATTTCATTGTGTTCATCCTTATTTATTCATCCCTTCTTTACCCCTATTTATTTTATAGCAAACCTCAGTCCTGGTTAAATCCATTTTTGCTTCTCTATTCCTCCACTCCTCAGTGTAGCTGTAGAAAAATACAGAAGCATGCTGATCCATCTCACCTAAAATTGATGACCTCAGGTTTAAATGAATCAGTAGAGTCAGGTTCAACTTCCAAAGAGTAATTAATAGGTGTCTATAGGATAAGGAACTGGGGATGGTGCAGCTTTAAATAAGGTAGCTCTACAAAGTTTCACCAAGTAGGTAACATCTAAGCAAAGCCTTGAAGGAGGTATAGGAATGACTCATATAAACATCCAGGAGGAGAGTAAAGAACAAGGAAGAGCTGGAGCAAGGCCAAGGCTGCTATGTTAGGATAAGACTGTGGTAACTAAGTGAAGAAGGAGGGTGATATATTCTAAGGTGATTGTAGTATTTCAAGTGTTTTTGATGAATTAGACCAGAGTGGGAAAGATGGGCCCGTACTCCCACCCCACAGTGAATACAATCCAACCTTGCCTTGTGAATTCAAGCCTTTTACCCTAACAATTACCCGTTTTCCTCTTTTCAGGATTATTCCCATCAGCATAATATTCCCTTCTAATCCAAATAATTCTAAAAATAGAAATTAAATTAAATACTTCCTACTTGAGAGTGCTCCTATTTCTCTGCCCCTCTTTATATACAAATTCCCGAAGGGAGTATTTGCTCTGTCTTCACTTTCTTCTTGTGTCTCTTGCACCGAACGAGTCTGGCTTTTGATAATATCTTTCCATAGAAACTACTTTCAGAGTCACCAGTGTTGAAACTTTCTTTTCAATTTTTGTCAAAATGTTGTGTTTTTTATTTTAAAGCTCAATATTTTCAACAGGCTTTTTCATGAAAAGCAGCAACCAACTGCCCTATCCTGATGACCGATTTCAATTCTTGTAGCTGCTGCTTCTGTTGGCCACCAAATTTCTAAATAATAGGCCTTTTTGCTCTTTCATAATTATCTGTGCTACCTCCACACAAGCACTAGTCCCCCTTCACTGTCTTCCCAATATAATCCTTGTTTTTGGTTGATTAACATTCACTCACAGCAACTGTCTGGAATTAAAAATATTAATTACACTTGAGTCAATCTTCCTTCCTTATATTACTTTTTGTTTTCTTCTGAGTCCTTTATATTCATGCTCTCTCTCTTAATTTCTCTCTCGTTCCATTGTTTTTTTACGTACTTGTTCTTAATTCATTCCTTAAACTTCTGCCAGATTGATAAATTTCCTCTCAACATGAGTAAAACATATTAGGAAAATTTGCAACCCCTAATATGTTTTTCCTGGGCACTTTCCTCTTACAATCCTCTTTGCTCTACTCTGGACTATATGCTCTAGAGTAGAGCAAAGAGGATTCTAGGAGGAATTGAGAAATTCTTCCCTATTGGCCACTGAGATGCCTTTATTATATTTCCCTGCTCTTGATGTTCCCCAAACTCCTCTATAGCAATTTCACCCTGTCCTATGAATTTAAATGCCAGCTCTGTGACAATCATTATGAAATTTACATCTCCAGCCCTGATCTCAGCACAGAATCTTAGACTTGTATGTTCCAAATCTCCAGTTTGATTTTCAAAAGCTTCTCAATCACAGTATTTCCATGGTTGATCTTTTGTTTATTTCTGCCCCCCTCCCCGCATCTGATCCTCAAATGGCAACCTATTTATACAGTTGCTCAAGACATAAACCTAGGCATCTATCTGACACCTCCTTCCCTGGGGGAGCTCACATCTAATCCATAGTAAATCCTATTCACTCTAACTTCAAGGTATGTGTCCAATATAAATGACAAATCTGAACACTTTTCACAGCCTCACTGGCTTCCATATGAACTGCCAAGGCTCCTTGTCTGGGTCACTGTAACAGTGTCTTAACAGGTCTCACTGCTCCATTATTACTTACCTACAGACTATTCTCGACAGGGAAGTCAGAGTGGTCTTTTAAATACCTATCAGATCATGTCACTTCCTTGCTCAAAACACTCCAACATTTTCTGATTGCATTTTGACAAAGTTCAGCTCTTACGGTAAACTAAAAGAATTTGTCATTCTTCAGATACACCCAGGTCTTTCCCACCTCAGGACCTTTGGACTTACAAGAGGACATTCTCCCATACAATGTCATGTTTCAACCACTCATATTTTTCAGGCCACTATTCAATTGTGGCCTCTCCATACAAATCTTCCTTGATCAAAATAGCAGCCCTTGACACTATCTATCTCATCCTATACACTGTATTTCTTTAAAGTGCTTATCACTACTTGATTTATATCATATATCTTGCTTATTTGTTATTGCCTGTCTACCCACTACAAGATAAAGTGTTTGAGGTCAGGGGTGTTCTCTTGTCCATGGTACTATCTCCAGCTTTGGAACTGTGACCAGGACATGGTAGAAATTCAATAAATATTTATTTAAAGAATGAATATTGATGACCAAAGAACCAGGCACTGTTCCAAGTGGTGGACCAAAGCACTGAACAAGACTGATGAGCTCTTCTCTCTCATGGCTCTTATGTTCTAGTGGTCACAGTTCTTTCTATACCATGTACCATGTTAATAAATTTACTTTTCATGTGAACTTATCTCTTTGGCTTGAAAATGATGTCCTTGAGATCATTTTGCTGTCCTGTTCCTAATCTAGTACCTGGAACATAAAATCTTGTTAAGACATTTTCAGTTATCCTACATATTTCAGTTGTTTAGTTGTATTTATAACAGACTATCTAGCTTATCACAAAGTTTACGATTTTATTTTAAAATTCTTAGTAAGCAACTACTATCCTGTAAGTCAGGCTTAGGAGTTTAGTGGCAAATGGTTAATATCCCCATTTACAACTAGGAAACCACAGGAGAGTGTTGAAGTAACTTTCCCAAGGTTATCCAATGAATCATTGCCAGAGCTGGAATTAAATCCCATAACTCATTCTTGTTTAGGAAGCACTTTTATTCCTGGTTCTAAGATACACTGTGAGAACACTGTATCACCATCATTTTTCATTGGAGAGTTTAGAATAGACAAGGCCTAAATCAACTTCATAATAGAGGTCTTTATTTCATTTTGGAATTTTAGTGAAATGTTGTTGAGGATCATTAAATATTACAGATTGTCTTAAGCTGAGATTGGCTTATTGATCATCAATCATCTAGTGAGTTCTTAAATAATTAGTTACACATATTGGAAAAAAATGTTGCTAGTGGTCAAGGTTCAGTGTACCTACTATGAAAGATGTCATTATCAATTGTGAAAATAGTAAAAAAAAAAGTCAACATCTGTATAATGATATGACTTTGCACTGGCCGTTGCTTATATGGGGATTAATAAGGTTAAGAATTCATTTACATGTAGCCAGAACACTCTTCTCTTAACAATTTGCAAGTAAGTTCTACCCATAAAGTTGACGGAGATATTTGTGGGAAGCAATAAACACAATATTGTTGTAATGATAATTACTAACGTTATTACCTAAATTGAACTTTGGTTTCCTGAAATCAGCTAATACTATTTTACTT
The DNA here is from genome assembly GCF_011800145.1 of Mirounga leonina. Classification (NCBI taxonomy): domain Eukaryota; kingdom Metazoa; phylum Chordata; class Mammalia; order Carnivora; family Phocidae; genus Mirounga; species Mirounga leonina. The sequence continues at coordinate 8,215,027 of NW_023270265.1, read as the reverse complement.
TGAAAGACTCTTCATTTTTTAAACATTTTACATATTTTTTCTTTTTTCTACTATATCATGATGACTATACCTTATAAATTATAAAATCAGCCTCCTCACTTGGCTGTGTGATTCTTCTTTTAAACCTCCTACAGTGGACCGAATGATTTTTTTTTAACAACCTAAATCATATCACATCATTATTCTGTTTAAAAGAAAAATCTAATAGATTTCCATTTTATCTCCAATGAAATCTAAACCCTTTTCATGATCTATCATGCCCTGGGTGAGTTGATGCTTGTAAGTCACCCCAATTCTCTCTCCCACGCTATATTTTTGTTATGGTCCAGACTTGGTAGACTTCTTTGTGAGTATCCAAACCTCAAGCCTTAAGATCGCTGCATTAGTTCTTCCTTGTATCTGGGGGTCTTGTCCCCTGATTTTTGCATTGCTATCTTCTTATGGCTCCAGTCTTGTCAGAGATGACATATTGCTAGCATTCTGTCTGGAATACCACTTTCTATCCTATTGCCCAATTTCTCTTATAGGCAGGCCTTGTGATAATTCTTGTTTTTATTTTCCCCCAACGTCTTCCCCAGAACTCATTAGAATATAAATTCCACAGAGATAGTGTCTTGAAGGTTTTGCTCTCCAGCTTATCCCATGAGCTTCGAAAACATGGTGCTCATTACATATTTTGTTTGGATGAATGAAAACTTTTTTCTTCAACACTGTTAGCTTTAACAGATTGAGGTAAGAAACTGGACTCCATGTTGATTTCCAGGCCTTGATATTAAACTATTTTTTTACCCTAATCTTAGAGTGTTTACATAAACTACCCTAACTGGAGACTTTTATAAGTTCATAATTCAATATGCACAACAAGGCACTATGCAACCAATGACAGAATTTAGTATCAGTATCTTGAGTCTTCTTCTAATTTGGTTTAAGTTATATCATAGCAAGTTAATATACTTTGAAGTGTGCAAACACAGGCTTTTCCTAGTTTGAACATAGGTGTTTATGTTATCTTTGATTTATTTTTATGGTATTGGGAGTTAAGGTTGAGAGAAAATTAGAATTCACTTATCCCTTATCCTCCTTGGAAGTCTATCCTTCAGAAAGCACTGTTCCAGAATGCAATGTAATGTTCATGGCAGGAGGTCTTGTGATGTTTTAGGCTTATACAGGCCAGGCTCCTTTCTCTGAAATACAAGAGTCTTTCTAATTCCCTTCCAGTTCTGCTCCTCCTATTATGAACAATCCTATTTCATAATAAAGACTAAGAACCGGGGCACCTGGGTGGCTCAGATGGTTAAGCGTCTGCCTTCGGCTCAGGTCACGATCACAGGGTCCTGGGATCGAGTCCCACATCGGGCTCCTGGTTCAGCGAGGAGCCTTGCTTGTCCCTCTGCCTCTCTCCCTGCTCATGCTTTCTCTCTCTCTCTGTATCTCTGTCTCAAATGAATAAATAAAATCTTTAAAAAAAAAAAAAAGACTAAGAACCATGATTATAAGAGGCAGAGGCAGAAAGGGTTGCATTGTAGAATTACAAATTTTAGCCAAAAACTATTTTTAAAAAATTCTAAATTCATTCAATAAGGTAAATTAAATCTTTCCCTAAAAATCCAGCATTAATTTATTTAAAAAATTAAAACAATGCTTAAGATTTAAAAATCCTATGTAGCATTTAAGGAATATAATGTGGTTAATTTATTCTACTGTAATCACAGAATAGACTGTGAATTATATCATCCAAGTTCAAAAGAAACCTCTCCAGAGGCCCTCTTTCAGAAAATTAAAAAGTTTATTGAGAGATTTTTCATTATATAATTTAATAGGAAGGTTAATACAGCATCAAATATAATATGTTACCTTAAATTGGTATTCACATAAGCAAAGCAAACTAGCCTTCTTTCAGGACTGTTGTTTACATTTTGTCCATTCTTACGTGTGGCTTATAATACAGCAGTGCTATTCAGCATGGTTCCTGGACTAACAGTATCAGCATCACCTGGAAACTTGTTAGAAATGCAAATTCTCGGGGCCCATGTCAGTCTTATTGAATTAGACATTCTGGGTATAGACCAAAGCAATCCAAGTATTAACAAAACCTTTAATGGGGTGATCCTGACCACACCACAATTTGGGAGCCATACTCATACATAGGCCAAAACAGGACAATTTGTCACTGTTTTGGTTATTGTTTTTTTTTGTTTTGTTTTGTTTTTATTTATATTTTCTTTTTTTTAAATTTTATTATGTTATGTTAGTCACCATACAATACATCATTAGTTTTTGATGTAGTGATCCATGATTCATTGTTTTCATATAATGCCCAGCGCTCCATGCAGTATGTGCCCTCCTTAATACCCATCACTGGGCTAACCCATCCCCCCAACCAACTCTCCTCTAAAACCCTCAGTTTGTTTCTTGGAGTCCATAGTCTCTCATGGTTCCTCTCCCCTTCCGATTTCCCCCCCTTCATTTTTCCCTTCCTTCTCCTAATGTCTTCCATGCTATTCCTTATGTTCCACAAATAAGTGAAACCATATGATAATTGACTTTCTCTGCTTGACTTATTTCACGTAGCATAATCTCCTCCAGTCCCATCCATGTTGATGTAAAAGTTGGGTATTCATCCTTTCTGATGGCTGAGTAATATTCCATTGTATATATGGGCCACATCTTCTTTATCCATTCATCTGTTGAGGGCATCTTGGCTCTTTCCAAAGTTTGGCTATTGTGGACATTGCTGCTATGGACATTGCTGCTATGAACATTGGGGTGCATATGGCCCTTCTTTTCATTACATCTCTGTCTTTGGGATAAATACCCAGGAGTGCAATTGCTGGGTCATAGGGTAGCTCTATTTTTAATTTTTTGAGGCACGTCCACACTGTTTTCCAAAGTGGCTGTACCAACTCGCATTCCCACCAACAGTGTGAGGGGCTCCCCTTTCTCCACAACCTCTCCAACATTTGTTGTTTCTTGCCTGTCAATTTTTGCCATCCTAACTGGTGTAAGGTGGTATCTCAATGTGGTTTTGATTTGTATTTCCCTGATGGCTAATGATGATGAACATTTTTTCATGTGTCTGTTAGCCATTTGTATGTCTTCTTCGGAGAAGTGTCTGTTCATGTCTTCTGCCCATTTTTCAACTTGATTATTTGTGTTTTTTGGGGTGTTGAGTTTGAGAAGTTCTTTATAGATCTTGGATACCAGCCCTTTATCCGTAGTGTCATTTGCAAATATCTTCTCCCATTCTGTGGGTTGCCTCTTTGTTTTGTTGACTGTTTCTTTGCTGTGCCGAACTTTTTATCTTGATGAAGTCCTAAGAGTTCATTTTTGGTTTTCTTTCACTAGCCTTTGGAGATGTATCTTGAAAGAAGTTGCTGTGGCCGATGTCAAAGAGGTTACTGCCTATGTTCTCCTCTAGGATTTTGATGGATTCCTGTGTCACATTGAGGTCTTTCATCCATTTTGAGTTTATCTTTGTGTATGGTGTTAGAGAATGGTCGAGTTTCATTCTTCTGTATATAGTTGTCCAATTTTCCCAGCACCATTTATTGAAGAGACTGTCTTTTTTCCATTGCATATTTTTTCCTGCTTTGTTGAAGATTATTTGACCATAGAGTTGAGGGTCCATATCTGGGCTCTCTATTCTGTTCCATTGGTCTATATGTCTGTTTTTGTGCCAGTACCATGCTGTCTTGGTGATCACTGCTTTGTAATATGGCTTGAAATCAGGCAACGTGATGCCCCCAGCTTTGTTTTTCTTTTTCAACATTTCCTTGGTGATTCGAGGTCCTTTCTGATTCCATACAAATTTTAGGATTGTTTGTTCCAGCACTTTGAAAAATGTCATTGGAATTTTGATCGGGATGGTGTTGAAGGTATAGATTGCTCTGGGTAGCATAGACATTTTAACAATGTTTATTTTGTCATTGTTTTTAAGGTCAAAAGCTAACCTATTCTAACTTGGGAAGTCTGTGATAAAATTGATCATACTCGGTTGTACTCATTAAAGAGAGATTTCACATCTTCCTTTCAGTTTCTGTTTGCTGAAATATCTTTCCATAACTTTTAATTTAATCAAGGTTTATATTCTAAGTTACTTTCTCTCTCCCTTTGCTATAAACTTCCCTCCTACAGATTCTAAATTTTCTTGTGTTTGTGACCACACAGAATCGAAATACATCTAGAGGGTAACTATTGTGGAGCCTACAAGAATTAGCAAGAATACCTATTTTTCCCTTATCTCCTATTCCTCTAAAATTAAAAATTTTGGATGCCATGTAAATTTACACAAGGATGTTCACCAGAAGTGCACACAACACATACAAGTGCCACCAGTGCAATTCAAGGTAATATGTAATGAAGAACACAGGATTCTACATACCAAAACTCACCTGCTGTCTTGATTGTTTTCCATCTTGAAGGACCAACTGTGAGTCCTTATACATATTACTTAAAAAGTAGATTAAAAACATACATGAAATCACAAGCATAATTGTGAAGGTTCTGATGTAAATGAGCTCTCTAATAGCTTTTCTAATTTGTGCACTTAAACACCATTTATTTTAATGTGACGGGCTTCTAAAAAATCAGGGCATATTTTATAGTTGATTCCATGAAGAGAGACATACACATGCACACACACATACATACACTCAAACAGGATGCTATATTTGTAATAAATAAAAGACAAAATGGGGGCCAAATTAGTTTCTTTGTAAATCAATTTCAATAAAAATGCTATCTGCTACAAGCAGGAAATATAATTAAAAAATTAATAACTTCCACTAAATAAAGTAATATAAAAGATGTGAGAAAGAAGAACCTACATTTAAAAAATAGGATACAAAATTGTTCACAGATGATCAGAAAAATGAAGATATGCCCAAAATGACCAAGGTCCTTGTTAGCTACCATGATGAGTGAAACTCCAAATGTGTCATGGAATGACTAGAATGCATTATATCTGTGTAGGTGGGAAAAGGTTGGGGAATAATGCCAAGAAACATAAATTAGTTCTCATAACTCATTCTATTGTACTGAGTGGGAGGAAGTAAAAACTTTCTTTTGAGCCTTCCTTTTTGAACAAACACCATGCCTACTTGTTCATCTTCTTCCTAATCTCCATTTCAAATTCCTTTCCTTTCTTATTTTGTTAGATGATTACATGGCAACTATACGTTATGGTATTTTTTATACCAAGCATGCAACCAGACCCGTCCCATCCTGCTCTCCATTCTAAGCTCAGCTCAGTTAGTAGTATCTCTCGCCACACAATCAGGCCAGATGGCATCATAAACAAACTTCTCATTAATTCTTCACACTCACATTTCACTTTCAAGTTACCACGTCTTGTTAGCCATTTCCTCAAAATAATCCTCCAACGTGTTGCCTCCTCTCTACTGCCATTGGTATTTTGTCTTTGTTCAAACCTTATGACTTTGAAGCTTATTATCCTCCATTGTATTGGAATCTTCAATATTAGCCAGACCTGTGGCCTTCAGAAGAAAATCTTTATATACTTAAATTCTTTGTAGTTTCTGGTAGCCATGTAGCTTCTGATAGCTCCTGGAGAAGATAGTATAGAAAAGAATCTTTAAGAGGAGAGTGCTTTTTTTTCCCTTCTTTTTCTTTTCCTTGCTGGTTAAAATATTAGCAAATAGCAAACAGCTGGAGCTGACCCGGTGGCTCATGAAATGGTCTCAGGAATGGCCATCAGGCAGGGTGGAATAACAGGGGTGAAACCTGTGGTCCTGACAATATGAAGAGCCATTCTGACCCTCTATGAACAACCTTGGGACTTATTGAACATGAGAAAAAAATATTCATTTATCTTGATTGATATGATTATTTTGTATATTTTTGTTATTGAAGCCATACCTAATCCTAAAATATATACCCTCAACTTTTGCTTGAAGGAGTTTTTAATATTCTACCTGATCTGATATTACTCCATTCCAAAATAGACTTCAGATAACTGCCAACTGGTACTTCTGAAACCCAAATCCAATCATGTTTACTACTCCGGTTATTTCTACCTATCGTCCATAAGATGAAATTTAAAATATGTATCCTGGTGAAAGTGGAATTTATGTTCAGACCTTTATCTTCCTTTATAGGCTCAATTCTTGGTACCTTCATGCTCTCTCTGTATTTTTCAGAATTTAATACATAGATTTTTCTTGAACACCTACTGAGGGTCTGCCATTTCAAGCACCGATATCCCCTCCCAGCTCTATGGACCAGAACTTGCTGCTTCCTCTGCTTAAAAGTCCTTCCCTCCTTTTCTGTTCCACAGGGGCTTACATTTTGCCTTAAATGTGAAGTCATTCCTCACTTTTTTCCTAATTCGTTATCTCTTCTTCTTTCTGTATAACACAGTGCAAATTCTAATTGGTGGTTTTTATGCCATATCACTCTCTTTTACATATTGGCTTTCCCATTAGACTAAGTTTCTTTGAAGCAGAAATACTATAACCCCTTCCAAATTCCTAGTATCTAGCAGGCGCCTTAGCCTAGTAATGTCCAAAATTATTTCTGAGCCAAATATTAACAAATTAATTTCAGACCTAAAAGGGACATCTTGTCCACCCTTCTTTTACTAGATGAGAAAACAAAGGTTCAGAGAGATTGAAAAAATAATCAAAATCATACAACTCTTTATTATAAAATCAAGATTAAGTCTGGTGTTGTCTGACTCACAAATTAGTTTCAATTTCCCCACTTCATGTCAGTTTTATTTTTATATCTGAATTATTTCAGTAATTAATCTTATTTTTCTTTTCATTTTTTCCTAACAATATCTGTTCATCTAATGTTAAATAAATTTATTTTCTCAGTCTCCTTGGATTTGACTTGTGTCCTAGAAATTTGAACACTGTCAGAAGACAGGCTGAGAGAAAGGTTAATGGATAGGATCAGCTGTGCAAAATCTTCATAAACCTTTGTACCTCCAAAGAAAAGATAAACTGCAACATTCTGAATTTATCTCGGGTACAACATCCACAATCTCTCATTACTTTTCTTCCCATAATAATTGAAACCCATTACTAATTGAGGTGTTAACTACCAGGCGAAGTTGAAATCCATATCTGATCTATTTCAATGATGTTGGAAATGTTCACAAAGGAAAAAAGAAAAGTGATTTCTTTATGTTGTCCTTGCAAAATATTCAGACATTAGCTTTTGGAAGAAGGAGAGAACCACCGAGTTGCCATCTTCATTTTAGAAGAAATCAATCTTTTGGACCACATGTTTAGTGTTATGAGAAAGATATGACTAGAGCTACAATTTCTAATCTCCCCTAAACAAAGCCCCTTCTTCTCCCCCAGTGTTGGGGTTAAGGTAGAGCAAGAAATCAGCCATAACACCTGGCTTGCTAAAATGTAACACAGAGGCCGCTGGGGGCAAGGGAGGGTTTCGGAGAAGGGCGTAGGCCTTTGGAATGCCGAGGCCCACATGACTACTCTGCCGTAGGAATGCCGAGGGGAGTTACCTTCCCTGAAGCTTTCTTAGCCTAAACAGCTGCCTTGTGATCTAAGAGATGTCTGCATTGTCCCTTAGGCTATGTTTAGTAGAATAAGCAGATTAGCAGATTTTATCTTTTCCCTGAATCCTCCCAGTTTCAGTAAGACCCCTTGTCACACATCCGTGCTTGAGAAGCAGTGATAAGGATTTGTGATTATCCTGAAGGACCAATAAAAGCAGGAGCAAGGAAGAGCAAAGGGTCTTCATCTCTGAGCATTGAGCCCCTTGCCCTCTCCTCTCTTCACAGCAAAGTTTGGAGTCATCTTTCATCCTTTGGTACAGAGATTGCTGGCCATTCCCGGCACCCCAGCACCTTCTTGATGTTTTCTCTGAGTTCATGAATTTTATAAATAAGGGAAAAGAAAGGAAGAAATGTAGCAATCATGTTTAGGCAGTTCTAGATTAGAGAAAGATACTTAACTATTTTCTCTGGGGGCCTTCATGGAAGACAGATGAGCAATATGCTTATTTAATCTTTGTTTTGCACAACACACCTTAAACCTTAATTTAAACTTTACTTAACTTTATTCAAGTCCCACAAATACCTCTTTGCTATCCCCTTTGTACAAATGAGAAAACCATGACATGAAGAGGATATATATCAACAAGGGCAAACATTTCTTGGGGATTTATTGCACCAAGAAATCTACTAAGTTGTTTATAAGTATGATCTCATTCTTTTCACAGAAGCCATACAAAATAGATGTTACTATTGCTGCTTAACAGATAATATAAAGATTAAGTAATCTACATAATTTCACATAGATACTAAGTGAAGGGATCAGAATTAAAGCACATGGCTTCACTTTTGACTCCCAAATCAAAAAAGCTCTCTTTAGGAGGAAAAATAAAATAATGCTTTCATGAGGATTGTAGAGTCTTGTCAGTCACAGACCTGCAACGGTAGCCCTGTCTATGTTGAGATGGTAAAACACTTGAACATGAGTCCCAGTTTAAGAAAATTGGCAAAAAGCATAAACATTTATAATGTACTAGATACCACGTGGTTCTCAAGTCTGGGCCTTGACCAGGGGAATCTATTAGAAATTCAAATTTCAGGTCCTACCCCCCTAGATGTGCTGAATCAGAGCACTGGGAGTGCCCCTAGTAGTCCCTGTTCTAACAAGTACTGGCTAGTATTTGCTAAAACATGAGAATCACACTGCCCATTGGACCTTATCAGACCTGCCTCAAAGGCCCTCAGCCCAGGCCCTAACACCTTATAAGACACTTTAATGATTTCCTCATTTGGGACTCTAGGACTGTGAGGGGGACATTTGCTCTTCATGCATAAATCTAACAGTCTTAGCTTGGCTCACAGAGACTTTTTTTCTGGTGGTTTCATGGGAAATCAAAAGTCAACACATTGAACTGAGATAAAACTAATGTGTGGCAACCTCAGAGGAATGGGGTCATGGATTAAATATCTCAGTCTCTCTCTTCTTCAGCCCTCTGATATACTGCCAGTGCCTTCCACTGGCCAGACTCAGTCAGAAGATAAAGGGCAGGAGAATTTATAAAGTTGTCCATAAAAGTCATTCCCCTAGCCCCTACAATGAAGTTGATATGGGTAAAAAGTGAATATGGGGGAAAAAACTCAAGAAATCTAGCAATATTCCCCAACTTACCCCTCAAAATCCACTAATTTCTTTTATCCAGAATAAAAAAAAAAAAAAAAAAAAAAAACTTGTACCAGTCAAACATGGAACACATAGGGACCCCATCAGTTACCACATTATAAATAGTCTATTATCTATTTTGTCATACTGCTACTTGGATCGTAAAATATTAGTCACTTCTAGTGCTCTTCAATAGATACTTAAGATAAAATGAAGGAAACAGAAATGATAAGGCATGGCTTTTGTTGTTTTCACTTCTGTAGCTAGTCATGAAGTGTAGGCTGATAATTATAGCTTTCTTTTTCAAGGGGATTCCATGACTTCTTTAATTTCTCAGCATTCTGGCTGGATGGAATTTTTTACCAAAGCTTTGTTCCTGCTGTATCTGAGTATTTTATGGATCTGTGTTTACCAAGCTGCTGAAGTTTACTAATGATCATGATTATTGGGCAAAGGAATATTAGAGGTGTTCAGTAAGTCCCCTGATCTTCAAGGTCAATCATCCTTTCACCCATTGGTTACCTTTGGAAATCAGGGTTAATCATCCTGATTACCCTAGAGTAATCTCCCTTTCATGCCTGTTGAATGAACAACATGAAAAACCCTAAATACCCAACAAGTACATTCAGTTTCCAGTTATGATCATAACTCTTGTTTTCTAGAGGAAGTATTATTTTCCTAGGCATTCTAGGACTTCCAAATTCATTGATCCCCAGGTTGATTGTATAAGAGTTAAAAATTATTTCAGGAGGTTACTAGTGTAATAACCACCTCCATTTGGTTACTGCACCTGTGTATCCTAACTAAAAGGATTGACTCCAAATATTGGATGCTGATTCAAGGTATATACTTCATTCTTCTGGAAAAAAATTCCAACACTGCAGGGTTTTACCTCTCAACTCTGAGCTGTATCTATTCAGCTGCTTCTTTGCATTCGAGTACATGGTAACACTAGTGAATTCCACGTGAATAAGTTTATCCTGGCATGTCATGCAGGCAGTGCTGTGTAGATTACCATGGTGATGACTAAGGCATTCAGGAAATCCATGATAGGGGCACTGGCAAAAGGATTCAGTCAGGGAAGGCATATTCACAACTGGAATATGTCTGTCCCTGTAAGGAAACATCACTGCCATCTCCAGGATGGAAGGGATTTAATGTCACCAACCTACCAGCTGTTTTCCCCAGTAAATGTTCTCGTATGGGAGCTGATGAGGGAGTGCTCAGTTGGCCTCTGCTTTTGAAGGTTGGGCAATAAGTGAATTTCATAGTCAAATCAGACTTTTTAAGGAAAAATCCACTTTGTAGACCCCCGCACAGCTACCACCCTTGCCATCATGACCACCTTGGATATTTTCTTACTAAACAAGGTCTGCAATTGCTAGGGGTAGAAATCCTACTTATATCTATTGGATAGGTAATATTTTCTTTTAGGAGACAATTCTCTGTAACTTATCTACATATCTAGGATTGTCTTTGTATGTAAGCTACAGATAGTGTCTTCCTCTGGGTCAGAGGGCAGATCAGTTTTGTGGTCAAGATAATAAAGGTAATGTCTTCCCTTGGAGACAAAGGCTACGCATATTTGCGAGCAGTGCCCTTAAAGGATTAGGGCTTTTCTAAGAACTGTGTGCATGATGCCTGCGTCACCCCAGTGAGAACTGGGGTCAAGAGGAACCAATGCAGACATGAAGCTCTGCTACATACATCCCGTGTCATGAATAATAAACTAAGTCCATTTGCACTTGTTGTCTCCTCACTGGTTAGATCTATGAACATATGGCAAGCCAAACTAGCAACTCCGGGAGATGCATCTGCTTTGGGTCTGCTTGATCAATTGAACTGATTATTGTCTTGCCAATAGGGATGCCTTCTGGTGGGATTTTATATGACATCTTACTGTCATACTGTCCCTGGTACTTGTTCTCTTTAGGTTGAAGATCAGTATGGAGTATGTTGCAACAGAATCTCTTCCCCTGATATTGATTAGAGTGATGAGATCCCAGAGTGGTAGAGGTCAAGGGTTGTTCTCAGCCATAATAAATAGAGTGTTTCAAGCCAGAAAAGTAGAGGAGCAATTAGTTTCTTGACCATAGAGGTCTATGTTGTCTATGATTATGTGTTAAATTTGGCTAAGCTTTATCAATTTAGCCAGGATTTATATATTTTTCCTCCAAGTTTTATAGTATGCTAAAATTTAAGGAAGCACTCATTCACTCTTAGTATCATGCAAGTGCAGGGTTGGCACCTGAGAGTGAATACCTCCTTAAATTGTGTTCCCCGGGTGCTTGGTTTGCATCACTCAAGTTCCAACCTTGCACAAGACCGTATTTGCAAAGTAGGCTCAGCTTCATCCATTGGGTCAAATATCCAATCTCCTATTTTAGAGATTCTTTCCCTACCACTTCTCTTTTCTTAGAAGAGTCTTGGCAAAGTTAAACCCTTAACACCACAAGTCTACAAACCTTATAATCATGTTCAGGGTTGATGAACACATTTTCCAACAAAATTATAGGAAATAAGTGACTCCTCCAAAACTTTCAAAAACAAGTTTCCATTTCTGTTCTGTTTAATAGTCACAGTCATCTACTTCTATAGAATTGCACATTTTTGTAGAAAGACTGTAGTTAATACTGTGCCTAAGTGCCACAGTTTCTTGATTTTTCGAAGGTTTCCATACTATATACACTTTGTCCTAAGCCAATAGTATAATAATTTGCATGATCATGATGACATCACATAGCAAAGACTACTATTGTGCTATCCTATATCCTTCTCAGCTTTCTCTTAAGGTTTTTGTAACTAAGTACCACAGACTGGGAGGTATAAACAATAGAAATATTGTTCTGGAGGCTTTAAGTCCAGAATCAAGATGTCAGCAAAGCCATGCTCCCTTGGATATTCTGGGTGAACTCCTTCCTTGTCTCTTCCAGCTTCTGGTGGTGGCCAGTGATCCTTGGATCATCCTTGGCTTATAGATATGTCACTCAAATCTCTGCCTCTGCTATCACAGAGCACTCCCCTGTGTGTCTCTGCCTTCAGAGGGCACCCTTCCTCTTCTTTTTGTCCTTGTTTTGGTTTTTGTTTTTTAAAATTTTGTTTATTTATTTATTTGAGAGAGAGAGCATGCGTACAAGAGCAAGGAGGGGCAGAGGGAAAGGGATAAACAGACTCTGTGCTGAGTACTGAACCTGTTCCGGGGCTCCATCTCATGACCCTGATATCATGACCTGAGCCGAAATCAGAGTCAACCGCTTAACCAACTGAGCCACCCAGGCACCCACCCCACTTTTTCTCTTCTTATAAGGACACCAGTCACAGCCATATTGGATTAGGGTTCACTCTAATGACCTCATCTTATTGATTACATCTGCAAAGATGTTATTTCTTAATAAGATGACATTCACAGATACCAAGGGTTAGGGTTTCAACATATCTTTTTTATGGACACAATTTAATCAATAACACCTCTTAACAAAGAGATGAATGATGTGTTCTTCAAATACATAAGCTGCTTGGTTAGGAAAGAAAAGAAATCGTCACATTCTATAATTTATTTAAAGAGACTATTTACAAAGGTATGGCAGCATTATGGGAACCACAAACTGTACACCTAACAACAGCTTGAATTTGTTACTCCCTCCAGGACACTATGGGTAAGAGGAGAATACAGTAACTGAAACCCAGAGGGAGCAGCCATGTGGAGAGGGTACTCTGACAGTAGCTTCAGTCTTTGGCAAAGAGATTCAGCTAGCCTGTCATTCCCCTCAGGGGGGAAGCTGGGGAATAAATACCAGGACCATTCATCTTCTAATGTTCTGCCATTGCCTCCTTTGGGTCAAACCCAACTGTTGGTACACATGACATAGAACATGGAAGAAAAAGATGGAAAGTTGATTTGGAGGGACAGAGAAAATACCCAGAGCAGCTCACGCCATCACAGTTCACAAAATAAAGGACATAAAAATAGATCATAATTTTTAAAATTCAAAAAAATTTAAAGGAGGGTCCAATTATTAGGTAATAAGCTGGTCAGCATCATAAATAGATAATACAAAATTTTGGTAATATTTTTGGAAAAGAGGGTAATCTTGTCCGACATTTAAAGGCAAATCCAGTTGATTCTGCTATTTTGTTTGCAGGAATTTTTTCTACGTATCCATTGGACATAGTATAAATATTATACAAGGATATTTATAAAAGCATTCTTCATAACAGAAAAAGACTGACCACTACCTAAATGTTTATAAAAAGAGTTCAGATGGAAATTAGCATGTCAATTTAATAGAACTTTATGATTCCACAAAAATCATAACATTTATTTTAAATTGTAGGTAGAGTATATGCATTAACCTTCTTTCTAAGCTGAAATAGTAGTAATAACACAACAACAATAAATAAGAATAGGATAAAGGCAACAACTGCTTCTATTTCAGGAGGAATAGGAGAACAAATGTCTAACTTCTCTTCTATATGGATACAATTTATCCCTGAATAATTTATTAAATGTTCCAAGCATGTTGACTGACCCATAAATCCAAATTATTTTATACCCACTTACCACTTAGGTGTAGGTCTATTTATGAGCTTGACAATTTAGTCCACTGTGTTTCATTTTTTGTTTATTTGTTTTGATTTTATTTATTCTTTTGTCCATGTGAACATGGATTGCAAATATTTTCTCCCCAGCTACAGTTTGCCTGTTTATTTTTTTAACAGCATATTTTGATGAGTAGGGCATTTTAATCTGAATGAAATCCAATTTATCTTTTTGTTTTATCTTGTGCTTAATGATTTTTGTGTCATCTATGAAATCTTTCACAATCAAAGATCTTGAAAAAAATTTCCTATGTGACTTTTAAAATGTGTATAAATTAGACTTTAAGTCTATGATCCATCATAAATTAATTGTTTTTCTATGCTACAAGAAAGGGGTCAAAGTTTATCACATTAAGCCTCATTTTTGAGAAGGACCTTCTCCTGTTGAATTGCCTCAGTGCCTTTGTGGAATGAAAACTATATTTCTCAGCATTCCTTGCTGTTAGAAATGGTCAATGGGATAGAAGGATCTAGAGAGAGTTCTTTTTTTTTTTTAAGATTTATTGATTTATTTGAGAGAGAGAGAGAGCACAAGAGCAGGGGGAGTGGCAGAGGGAAAGGGAGAGAGAGAATCCTCAAGCCGACTCCCCACTGAGCGCAGAGCCTGGCATGGGCCTGGATCCCAGAACCCTGAGATCATGACCTGAGCCCAAATCAATATTCATCCACTTAACTGACTGCACCATAAAAGTCTTTCATTCTTTTTTTTCTTCTTTGTTAGTGGAATGTAGCCACAAAGTTGCCATCTTGGCACTGAGAAAGAAGTCACATATTATTATTGCTTTGCCCCCTTCACAACAGAATTCTCTTACTGATAAACCAGCTCTGGCTATTTCCCATAGGATTTTGTTATATTGGAGAAAAGTACATTTATTTTGTCAAAAACATTTATAAGAGGAGATAAAATGGAATGCAAAAATAAAAATATTTTATTTCCTCTAAACTTTCTAATTGTTTCCATGTGTGTGAATGTCCTTTGCATCCATTTATGTCCTAACTAGAAGCTGAGATCCATTAGTTGATTTTTACATTTCAATAATTTGCTTTCATTTCTAAAATTATTTTCCTTCAAATTAGCTTGTTTTTTTAACAGTCTATAGTTCTTTGACCTATTTTGTGATTCCACCATTTACATATTAAACATTTGATATATAGTTACATTATCTCTACCTAATAAATATAATAACTGATTTTCTTGGCAAGATCTAAATCTTTTTTGTTTAACTGTGTGTTTTGTCATCTTTTATTGTGAATTCATGTTTACTAATCTTACTATGTAGAAGTAACTCAGACCTTAATTGGAATATCATTCTGAGAGGATTTAAATTTGTTTCTATCTGGAACCAGCGAACACCAATAAACTTGTGTTCATATCAGCCTCTTACAATATCCAAAAATACACTGAGTCTCAGAATCATTCACTGGACTTGCATTGGAGAAATTTCTCTTGTAATTTTCCAGTTCTGTTTTCAGATCAATGGGTCTAGTCCCTTTCATATTGCCTCCCTTCCAGTCTGGCACTACAACTTTATATCTTATGCATTTCAATTACTTTGTGACTAAAAGACTTTTCAAAATTTCTACTTCATCAGATGGACTGAAAACGATATTTGAAAAAAACAATTTTCAAAATAAAATATTCAACATCCAGCCAACTTGCAGTTTGGTCTTGGTCAGGACAAAGGCATTTTCTACATGTAAAGAATCAGAATGTTTATCTAAAATTCCTCAGTGCATAAGCCAGTAGAACAAAGAATTTAACAAAAAATGAAAATTTATATCCAGGAAAAAATGCATTTATCTCTGTAGCTAAGGAATGTTCTGTAACCAGAAATAGTTATACTTAGAGGACAAGCTGTTCAGAATGATCCAGGCAGACAAAAAGTAGAAGAGAGCACATTTTTCACAAATAAGGGGAATTAATGGAACATATAGAATAGACCTTGGGAGAAATTTAAGGTATGGAAAATATATATATACACATAGAAGCACCTGATGGATGGTAAAAGGGAAGTATAAATTTATATTTGTATGTAGGACTATTCTCCCTTTAGTACAAAAAAAATGGCATGGATCTTCAAGGAAAGAATTATACTACAAATACACATCTTGGTTCTGTAATACATAGATTTTACAGAGGAATAAACCATACTCTTTATTGGTTTTCAAATTTTAGAATCCACAAAACTAAAGCAGAAGACTTAATTATGGCTACAAAATAGAAAGTAACTTCAAAATCCAGATATAGGAGAGGAGAGACATGAGGAAGCAAAAAGAGCTGGAAAACGAGAATCTTTCTGAAAAACACTTTCCCTGTGATTGATGTACACAGAATGGGTGTTATGCATGCTGTGAACAGGTGAAGGACTGACCATTAGTGTGAGGCAAATAATAACTAAATTGGGAGGATAGAAGACTATTTGTTGAGAGTGGTCTAAATATATTAAATCTTACCATCATAATAGTAGAATGTTTACCAAAACTAGCTGAAATAGATAAGTACTTATACAAGAACATCTTTTAGAAATAGAAACTTTGTATTAGTTTTCTATATCTGCATGACAATTTATCAAACTTAGTGACATAAAACAACACCCAACTTATTCTTTTACTCTTCTGTAGGTCAGAAGTCTGACTGGTTCAACTGGGTTTTGTGTTCAGGGTTTCACAACACTGGTAGCTCAGGGGAAGAATCTAATTCCGAACTCATTAATGCTGTTGGTAGAACACACTTCCATGCCATTGTAGAACTGAAACTTGATTTCTGTTCTGGCTATTGGTAAAAGGATGCTGTCTGCTCCTAGAAGCCACTTGTATTCCTTCTTTCATGGCTATTCCTATCTTTAAATGAACAGTGGTGCTTCAGGTCGACCTTGCTTTGAGAATTTCTCCAACTCCCTCTTTTGTCTTCCCTTTGTGCCTCCTCTTCACCTTCGGATTCTGCTAATAGTCAGAGAGAGTTCTCTGACTTCAAAGGGTTTGTGTGATTAAATCAGATCCATGTCTTTTTAAGGTCAACTGTGGAATATCATATAAAACAATCATAGAGATATCTCATGACTTCACAGGTTCCAGGGATGAAGTGATGTGGAATACTGGGGCCATTTCTAAAAGTTCTGCTACTACAGAGTTCACTTCTAGAAAATCCTAAGAGAAATGGCTGGGATTTTTTTTTTTTTCCCTATGGGGATGATGGTTGGAGCTTAGATGATCCAAAATATGCTGGGAATTTAATGTTCTATTTTTAAAAAGACCAAACATCAATTCTTGGTAAAATAATAAAGTATTCAATCAATTTTTGGACCAGTTAAATGTGTTAGGCAAACATACATTTTGCTGTCTATTTTACACCACAAAAAATAAAACAAGAATAAAATATATTAGAAGAAGGAAAGCAAATATTTTAATATGTAAGATGACTTAGAAAGACATGTTTTACTTTTTAATACCTTAACCTTTTAACAACTACCATAAATAAAGTTAAACAATCCAAAGATAACGAAGATAAAGCTTGCAACTTACAAAATATGATTAATATAGAGTATATATTGAAATAACAAAAATGAAAAAATATATTAAAATTTTATATAGCTCATTAGAAAAATGGATCAAATATATTATCAAACAATTCACTGTGGTAAATAGAAGTGGCTTTTAAATTTATGAAAGGATGTTCATCTTATTGTAATCAAGAAAAATGAGAATCAAAAATAAAATGAAATATTGTTTTGCTCATCTGATTAACAATTAAAAAATATACACAATATACCACTTCAGGGACACCTTAACTATCCTCCCTGAGTGTATTTCTACTAATTTGTACATTACTGGAATCTTGAAAATTCACATTGCACTATTATTGAAGTGGCAACTTTATAATTAATATCTATCTCTCCACTTGTTAATTCTTAGGGCTTACCATAATGTCTAGACTTTGGAAAACCCTCACTAAGTATATGTTTGGAAGGATAAAAAAGAACTGTTAATGAGAATATGAGATAATGCACACTTTCATATATTCTTGCCAGGAGGAAAAGCTGCTGTAATCTTTTTTTGGAAATAATTTGGAAATTCTTACTAAAATTATAATGAACAAATATTTGACCAGGCTGTTTCATTTCTTTTTAAAAATTAAAAAAAAATTATTGAGGTATAATTGAAATGTAACATTACATTAGTTTTAGGTATACAACATAATGATTTGATATTTGTATATATTGCAAAATGATCACTACAGTAAGTCTAGTTAACATACATGGTAACAAAAATTATTTTTCTTGTGATGAGAACTTTTAAGATACACTCTTTTAGCAACTTTCAAATATACAATATAGTATTATTAACTCTAGTCACCATGCTGTACATTACATCCTTAGGACTTATTCATTTTATAACTGGAAGTTTATACCTTTTGATCCCCTTACCCATTTCACACCCCCACCCCCTAACCTCTCACAGCCACCGATCTATTCTCCCTATCTGTGAGTAAGGTTTTTTTAGATACAACATATAAGTAAGATCATATGGTATTTGTCTTTCTCTGTCTGATTTATTTCACTTAGCATAATGCCCTCAAGGTCCATCCATGTTGTTATAAACGGCAAAATTTCCTTCTTTTTAGTGATTAAATAATATTCCTGTGTGTAATTGTGTGTGTGTGTGTGTGTGTGTGGCACATCTTAATTATCTTTTCATCCATCAATAGACATAGCTTTCTTCTATGTCTTGGCTACTGTAACTAACACTGCAACAAACCTGGGGGTGCATGTATCTTTTTGAGTTAGTGTTTTTGTTTTCTTCAGAAGCTACTTAGAAGTGGAATGGTTGGCTCATATGACAGTTCTATTTTAAATTTTTTGAGGAACTGTCATACTGTTTTCCACAGTGGCTGTACCAATTTACATTCCCACCAACAGTGCACACAGGTTACCTTTTCCCCACATCCTTACCAACACTGGTTATTTTTTAGTTTTTTTGATAATAGCTATTCTAACAGTTGTGAAGTGAGATCTTATTGTGGTTTTGACTTGCATTTCCTTGATGATGAGTGATGTTGAGCACCTTTTCATGTAACTGTTTGCCATCTGTATGTCTTCTTTGAAAATGTCTATTTAGATCCTCTGCCCATTTTTTAATTGGATTTCTTTTATGGGTGGCAATTAATTTGTATGAGTTCTTTATATATTTTGAATATTAACCCCTTATCAGATATATGATTTGTAGACATTTTCTCCCATTTGGATGGTTGTTTTTTCATTTTATTGATGGTTTCCTTTACTGTGCAGAGGCTTTTTAGTTTGATGTAATCCCACTTGTTTATTTTGTTTTTTTGGCCTTTGCAAGAACTAATTTTTATTTATTTTATTTTATTTTTTAAAAATATTTTATTTATTTATTTGAGAGAGAGAGAGGAGAGTGGGGAGGGTCAGAGGGAGAAGCAGACTCCCTGCTGAGCAGGGAGCCTGATGTGGGACTTGATCCTGAGACTCCAGGATCATGACCTGAGCCAAAGGAAGTCGCTTAACCAACTGAGCCACCCAGGCACCCCAAGAACTAATTTTTAATATTTGAAGATAGATTTGCTGATTGTAACATCTCATTATCTTTTAGTTAATACCATAGTAAAAATAATAATATGCTCATCAAAAGGAAGAACCAAAGAATAATTTGCTCTGTAACTTAAAATATTTCGTATTTAAAATTTTTTCAAATATTCAGCATGTTATGCAATGGCTTGTCATTGAGTCATTGCTAACTTGTCATTGCTACTTTATTGCTTTCTTAACTTTATGAATCTTATGAACTGAACACTGAGAAATATTTCCTACCTTGAAAGAGGTCAGTCATCTCTCATGGACTTTTTACAAGTTATTTCATAAGTAATTTATCAAAATTCAATTTTGTTCAATACCCTTCTAAATTAAATCAGACTGGAAATACTGTCACTGAAATAGAGAATGACATTCAATAGCTATTTACAATAATCAGATGTATAAAAATCCCACGTTTGTAAGCCAAAGTAAGCTTTAAGAGATTCTTAAAATGTATTGCATATCACACACCAAATAAACAACGCCAGCTGATGATAAGTATCAGGGTACTTATCATCCTATAGTCCTATAGCCAGATGCCATTTTGCTTCAGCATTTTTATACATTTTGCAATAAAACCTTGCATCACTGCCCAGTGCCCATTTTTCAATCACATTACTTTAAAAACATATGTAAACTAACAGAGAATATATTTAAAGACAATATATACTCACCAATAAGAGAGATTTCTTTCTTTGAAGGTTAATGAAAACAGCCAGTGATAATTACCTTGGAATCTTTAACACTGCATTTAGGTTCAGACTAGTTGTACTTACTGAAGATGGCGGCAGTAAACACACCATAGTCTTTGTAAACTACTACATCTAACTTTTGAATAATACCATTTTTAACTGAAAACAATCACTTAATATAATAAGATAGGCAACGTAAAAAACTTTGCCAAGATAAACATGTTATAAGTCTTCGTTAAAAAAACAGTATTTAACTATAAAACCTCTCCTCCCTACCAATGAATGTGATCTGAAAAAAACCAGTGGTCATAAAAAGGAAAGCCTATATCAATATTTGAAAATAAAGAAGGCTGATTTCAAAATGCTAGAAAATAAAAATTTCTATCAGATGCAGGGAAGTTGTTAATAGAGAGAAGAAAAACTATTAAAAATGTAATTAAGTAACTACAGCTAATTAATACTAACCTAGCCAAGAATTTATTGACTATAAAAGTTTTCAAGTACAGTCTATACTTTACCAAAGCATTTGCGGAATACAGAGGAGGGTATGACTCTACCTAGACCTAAACCTACTGGCAGAAGAGCCCAACAGTCTGTTTATCAAGCCTTCCTGTGGATTTGGATGTATGTTCAAGTTTGAGAAACATGACAGTAGACTGATGTCTTCACTAATATTGTAATCAATAAGAAGGTCATCATCTTAACTGAGAAGTTGTATTGTGCAGTGAATAAATTCACAGTTTAGTAAAAAATAAATACAGAGGGAATGTAGAATGGTTCCATATTATCTTCTCATTCTAAGATAAACAGAAAGATACATAGATTCGGTGACAAAGTGACTTTGTCCTGGATGCAAAAGACTGGAAGCAGCAGGACCAGTTGTTATTAGTCCACACCAGGCTAGAGATAAGGAAGATCTAAATTAGTGCAGTGGCAATGACAATGGGTTAAAGACAAAATACTTTTGATGTGGGTGTGGCACATATTTGTCAAGATTTTATAATGATTGGGTCCAAGAAATGAATGTAGAGGGAGTAAGGAATCAGTGTCTCTTGGATCACTGGGTATAGAAATGAATTGTTGAGCACAGAGAGGGTGATTAATAAATGCTTTATTAAACTGAAGCCAATTTGTTGGTATAAAAAAAATGGAAAGCTGTGGTGTATGTCATATCTTCTGTGAAGGCAAACCTGGCCAGCAATGATGAAATTCATGGCATGGCTGCTTCTAGCTTTTGCATTATTATAAAATCGCATTATATTTCTTTATTCATTCCTTTTCATCATTTTTCCTCCTTTTTCTAACAGATGAAATTAAATGCCATTAGAATGATATCTGTTACAATCTTGGAGTTATACAATATATTCTAAATCAGTTTTAGAAAATCTTTTGACAGAATCCTGAAAAGTCACAAAGAATTTTACCATATTATAAGATAAGGAAGTCTGGTTGCAAAATATTTTGTTTTCCCACAAACTTTGTCTTCATGTTATACTGTACTTGTTTCTAAGATTATATCATGAATGGTAAAATAATCAGACTAAGTGATAGAAAATAAATAATAAGAAAGTGATTATTTCTTGCACAACCTTTATATAATTGCAAGATATGAAAAACAGTACCACTATTATTAATAATAATATGGGTATTAAGGAGGACACGTGTGGTGATGAGCACTGGGTGTTATACGCAATTAGTGAATCATTGATCACTACATCAAAAACTAATGATATACTCTATGTTGGCTATTTGAACATAATAAAAATAATAATAATAATAGCAGGATTGGCTATAGCAATTGGAGTGATGATAATGGTAATAGTAGCATGAATGGTAGAGGTGTCCCCTAAAAGAACATAATAGGTGTCACAAACTAGCAGCTTGGAAGTCAACTCTACACCAAACATTATCTGAGTCAGTAGAAAGTCTAAATATTTTAAATTAATGAATAATTTTAATGCTTTTAGACAATAGGTATGTTCTCAATTTCCTATGTTATGTATTTCAGATAACTATTGGACCTCTAAAGCTTTATGATATTAATGTGTACTTTAACCTCCTGTGGGTACTAATTCTGAAATATAACTTATCGTTCTTTGAATTATTTCACTGTTAACTTTTATAACCTAGGAGTTTTAACATTCTGTTGTAAAATGTGTCCTAGGCATAAACTAAAGCTCCCTTTTTTATTTACTTATTTAGCCAAATCACTTAGTGCCTGTGATAGTATATAAGTTCTCTGACATCATATTTCCTTTATTTTCTAATGTTTCACCATATCTTTCCTGAATTTAAGTAATCTGTCTTGAGCTTTTTGATAGTTTTGTAATGTAGTTGAGTTCATATATATGGACATGCTGAAGTTAGTAGGAAAACACCAATGAATGGCCAGAACAAACTAATTTCCTGCTTTCATGCTTACCTTTTAATTAAGTGGAAAAAATCAAATAAATATATTTCTATTTCAGAATGCCAGTTGATGGTAAGTACAATAAAGAAAGATAAAACAGTAGGAAAACAGAGTGATAAAGGGTGCTATTTTACATGACGATTTGAGAGTAATACTCTAAGGAGGTAACCTTTAAACCAAGACCAAAAAACAAACAAAAAGATTAGGTAAAGAACATTGCAGGTAGCGGCCCTCACAAACGCCAATGTTTGAAATGCATCTTGTTTAGCAAGTGAAGAAGCAGAAAGGAAGATGGTGTAGCTGTCACTGAATGAGTAACTAAGAAGAAAGGTTTGGAGATAAGTTTGGATATCTGGACAGAACCAGATTAGATAGGGCCGTGAAAGCTACTCTAAAGATTCTGCTTTGGGGCGCCTGGGTGGCTCAGTTGGTTAAGCGACTGCCTTTGGCTCAGGTCATGATCCTGGAGTCCCAGGATCGAGTCCCGCATCAGGCTCCTGCTCGGCGGGGAGTCTGCTTCTCCCTCTGACCCTCCTCCCTCTCATGCTGTCTCTCATTCTCTCTCTCGCAAATAAAAAAAAAAAAATTAAAGATTCTGCTTTATGTTAAATGTGATGAGAATCCCTTTAATAGTAACTATCATAAATAATGGAAAACATATTCTTTAATGAATGGTTGTAAAACTGTTTGAAAACAAAAATGGGAAAGCATGAAACACTGAAAATTGCAATGGTTTCCTAAAAAACAAAGTAGTAGATGTATAAAAGTGATGGTAGGAATTCCACCAAAAGGCACATGGAGTAGACTGCTGCAAAATATGGGACTGTTGTTTCACACCAGGAAATCATAAATAAGAGGAAGAGGGAGCTCAGGAGAATCCAAAAGGGCCATTAATTGCAGCCTAAGGAGCCAGGTGAGGATGTCACTACAAATATTTCCTTATCTCCTCTCCAGCCATGAGATAGAATTCAACTTATTTTTAAATTCATATAACCCTGCTACTCCAATTGGCCAAGGACACAAGAGAATAAGAAACTATAGACCAACCTTACCTGTTAGCAAATATTCAAAAATACAAAAAATAAAACAGAATTACTGCAGAGATATATTAAAAGAATATAATTCCAACATCTATTAAGATTTATTTAAGAGAATAAGAATTCTCTAACAACAGAATAACTATTAATATATTTCAGTAAATGTGAGGATTCAATTTGTATAGTTATTTAATTAGATACTGGAAACTATTTTTAAAATTCAACACAAATTTATGTTGAAGATAATTTTATTTTAAAAAATATTTTACTTATTTATTTGAGAGAGAGCGAGCGAGTAAGAGAGAGCACAAGCAAGGTGAAGGGCAGAGAGAGAACCAAACTCCCCACTGAGTGGGGAGCCTGATGTGGGACTCAATCCCAGGACTCCGGGATCATGATCTGAGGAGAAAGCAGATGCTTAACCAACTGAGCCACCTAGGCACCCTTAAGATAATTTTAAAATACAAAAGTAAGAGTGGAATTTATCTTCATTGAAAAATATGTTTATATTAGGAAAACATGTATCAAAGAAGGCTTCAGCAATCATTATACTGTGTTCTGAAATTTAGGTGCCTTCTCCATAAGATCAGAAATGAGACCAGAATGCCCAGGATGGCATTACTATTTTATTCAATTATGTATTGAATGTTGAATACAAATAACGCAGTGAGGAAGTGGTGACAACAGAGAAGAGACAGACAGAGGCAAAAATGTTAATTATAGATGATATTATCATCTTCCTAGAAAAATGTAGATAAATAACTTACAAAGTATTAAAACTAAAGAGCAATAAGCTGCCAGATATAATTAAAGATAAAACAATTAATTGCTGTCTATACATTTAGGAAATGGAAGGAAAAAAAGGATGCTATTTAAAAAAGGGAATAGAAAGAAAGAAAGAAGAAAGCAAAGGGAAGGGAGGGAGGAATGGTGGGAGGGATGAAAAACATCTACAAAGTATCAAACAAATATGTGTAAGAAAGTGGTGGAGAAAGTTATCAAACTCTACTAAATGACAGAAAAAAAAGATGAAAAAAATGGAAAGATAAACTGGATGTGTGAATAGGGTGACTTAATATTGTAAAGACATCAATTTCCCCAAAAAAGTAGTCCATAAATTCAATTCAACAACAGTCAAATCTCCAAATGGAATCTTGTTAAAAATTGACAGTGTTATTCTAAAAGTTACCTGAAATAGTAATTGTGGAAACTTGAAGATAATTTTTCAATAGATGAAAGATAGGCCACTTGCAAGGGATCTTGGGAAATACTGTTCCCAGTGATAGAGTAGGGATATATACAAGAGCAGACAGGCAAATGTCCAGCACAACCTTTTATCCTCTTAATAAAATATCCCTTTGAGTTTGTGCTGAAATTGCTTCATTCACAAGAATAAAATATGTGAAGCAGGGAGAATGAAAATTTGATTTCTAGCCAGACTCTCTTGTACAGTGATTCAGGATCTTCAATGTTGTATTCTGGCTGGTGGCTAAAATAACCTTTCCTTAAGAGATGCTTTCCCCAAGCCTAATCAACCTTCCTGAGAAGTGGAAGAGCTAGATATAGGGATTTAATATTTTATTTATTTTTTTCTGCAAGCTGCTATTCTTCCAACATTCTCCTTTGAAATATGAATTCATAATTTTTAAATGGATTTCATTTCTGAGTCAGTAATAATTTACTGTTAAGCCAAAGATTTAATTAGCTAACCTTAAAAAAAAACCATGATACCCCCCCAACTTACACCTCCTATGGAACTGTCAATTCTGCAGTCTCCTTTACTGACATCCATGCTATAAAAGGCAAATATCTTTGATGAAAATCTGATGCAACCAATTGTCTATCATCCCTTTTATAACATCTGAAATACATTATATTTTATAAAGCACTTTTCTGCTCTTTGCCCACTTAAGTTTTACTGTCTAATTTTTAAAAATCTATATTGTTTTAAAATGTGAACAAGTTATGGTATTTTTTTTTTCAGGAAACAATCCAATGTGCATTTTCTTATGGCCATCGTGTATCATATTTATGGTAGGGTCTATAACAAATTAGCTTATAAAATAAAATCAGAATGACATCAGTGGAAACGGTGCAGGACTCCAAAATATGTCCATTCATAAAAGCAACGAGAAAAACAATGAAAACTGTTAGAGTCAACTTTTGTAGACCTAAACTCTGACAAAAAGCTTGCAACAATCAAAAGAGGGCTTATTCTAGAAAAGTAGTTGAGTAGAAAAGTAGTTGAATCTCCATAAGAATAGTAAGTTTTCTGGCATTATAACTTACCCTAGTTTCATTTCCTGCTTAAGAGCTGAGCCCAATGTAGCATTAGCCTTAAATATAATAGCCCACATTCCTAGTATCAGTACTGGAGGGAACAGAATGCACCCAATTTACAAAGAATTTTAATTATATGTATTGACCTGTCTGGTGGCTTTTGGGAAGACTGGCTCAAAAAGCTTGCTTTTATTTCTACTAATTGAGAACTCAGTGCTAAAGCTGCTATCTAGAGGCATTTGTCAGAAACAGTGACAATGTAGTAGTCCTCAAAATGTTTGGGTAGTCCCCTTTCTCCAGTATATGGTTGCCCAGATAAATGGCCCTAGGTCTTGATTAGCTATTCCATTGTCAACATATTTTTTGCTTGTATAGGTTAAGTAATACCCTTATTGGCTGCCCATCTGTTGTACTTCTAGGAACCAACTTCACAGTTTTCTATAGGTCAAACTTCTCTGGCTGCTTGCTACTCATTTTTTTCCTTTTTTTAAAAAAAAAATATTTATTTATTTATTTGACAGAGAGAGAGAGAGAGAGAGAGAGAGAGAGAGAGAGCACCAGCAGGGGGAGCAGCAGAGGGAGAGGGAGAAGCAAGCTCGATCCCAGGACCCGGGGATCATGACCTGAGCTGAAGGCAGACGCTTGACCCACTGAGCCACTCAGGCTCCCCATACTCATTTTTAATAATTACCACTACTTTGCTTCTGAAGATTAAGCGCTGCATTCTGACCTCTATTATTTTGGGATCTTAGAATTCCCATTGCTAACTAGGAAGCAAAGTTCTTTCACTTTACTTACATTCAGCCTTGGCATGTGGAGGACTGCTGCCACTGAGCTTCTTAATGATGCTAGTGCCCCCTCACCAGGACACTCCTTGTCACTTTGGTAAAGGGTGCCATCCAACCTGCTCATGGAACATAGCTCGTTGTGGGTTTTCAGACCCTACGTAGTATAGTCATCTCAGCATTGCCACTTTTATGAGCTTTCTTATTCTTTCTTTGACAACCTGCCATGGATATTCTAACTTTTCTATCTCATTTGGTATGGGTTATCATGTTTTCAAAATATCAAGAGCCATTCTAGTAGCATATTAGCCCCGTCTTCCTGGGTGTTGGCAGATCACTTATTCCTATGTCCTGGTGTAGGGTTTTTATGCCAATAAATTTATCATTATCCAACTTTATGCCTGTCTCTCTTGATTCAGCACCCTTACTCTCATTTATGTTAGTATATGTTGTCTTGGCCCTACAGTCCCTTGACATATAATCCTTTCCACCCTTACCTGAACCAGAAATTCTCCTCAATGATTTTTGCTGAGACTTAATGCTTCATATGTATTTGGTAACCAAGAGGGGAGTTGTGAGTAGAACCTGAGAACACCGCTCCTTATCTTTTCAAGACATGAGCATTTCTTGAATTTTCAAGTCATGGGAGTGAAGCACTAGGTGTTAAATGGGAATAGTGACACACATTTTGTAGAAGACTCAAAGAATTCTGGGAATTCTGGAGTTTCAAGGTCCTGAACTGCAACCTACATGACTCAATCCCTAGTTTTAGAATCCAAGTCTTAGGACTCAGACTCACAACAAAATTGAGAGGATAATACAGAGATTCCCCATAAACCCCTTGTCCCTGGATCATTTTATATTTAATACTCAATATTTTAATAATTTTTGTTTATCTCTACAGTGTAGCAGAGAAGAGTATATATTTTCATGTAGCAGTCTAGGATGTGCAATAAAACATGAGTCAGAGAATTTATTTAAATTTTTCTTGGAGTTACTATCTTAGTTGAATGTCAAATGCTTGAATGCATACTGCTTTTGCAATATATTAGTCATTTATAGGCAAATTTTTATGTTGACCAAGAACCGTTAAGCTCATAATGACCCTGGGTCATTTGTATTGTTTAATAACTAACAATAATTACAGACATTTGCAAAACATTTTACTACTTGACATATTTTAACAGATTAGTAGCACACACTCATACAACAAAATTATATGTAAGATTTGAAAAACATGGTTAAATATAAAACAGAAAAATGTCTGTTATATTGTACGGTTAAAAAATGGTCAAGATGGCAGTACAGGAGGATCCTGAACTAACTTCCTCCCATGACCAGAACAAGCATGCTACATGAGGCTACATATTTCTTGAGTGAACATTCTGAAACAGATCAATTTTAAGAAAAAAATACATAGAAAAGTTGAATATTTGGAAATTAATAGCGTTAATCCAGACTTACATGTTTTTTACAATGTCTTTGTGTTTCCCTAAGGTCTTATATTCCCATGTTTGAAGACAACTGTTGAAGATATGCTTTTATCCAGTAGAGGAATTGTATGTAAGTTGTATTCAACAACATGAATAAACATATGTACTGATGCTAGCCTCATGGTGACATTAATTGTGCATGAATACATAGAACCTAAAAGATGACATAGTTTTTCTCATTTCTCCTTTTTTGTAGGATTAGTTAAATATTTCTGTTTTATCAACATTTATTTATAAATAAATAAATGTGAAAAGTGACCTTGTCCCTTTTTCACTTGTTCTTCCTCAGCCTCAGATGCACCATCTCTACTAAATTTTGCCTATAACACTGGATCCGGTAGTCTACAAACTACATTGCTCAAGCTCGCATGACAGCTGTTAGACTTTGCAGGAAGGAAGCAACCATGGTAGATCAGAAGAAAGAGCAGAAGAAAGGGAAAAAAAACATTTCTCTCTTCTCTCCTTGCTTCTAGAAGCACCTTTGATAGTAGTTGCCTTCTTTCTACATTCACAAATTCAAACACTGCTTCTTTTTTGTGGATCACATGGGGAGCTCCACTGTAATTGAATGCTGACAGGCTGGGTTTTTTCTTCCCAGTTCTAGGACTGACTGAGCAGAACCCCAGTACAGCAGAACCAAGTGTCCAGGATCCTGGATGCACCATTTCCTTTCTTTGCTCATCCTCCCCTGTTCTATGAATGGGGTATCACTAGGTATCAGCCTTTCATTTGTTTATTTATTATTCAATGCTCTTTTTCCTTCCCACATCTTTGAACTGTTGGGGAAACAGTTCCCTTTATTTAATTAGAGGCAATTAAAATTTGTAAAAATTAAATTAAAAAAACCCTGGGATTTAAAAAAAATATATTATCTTCCCTAATCGAATCCTGTCTGATGAAGTAATTAATATGAAACTGAACAGCAAACACAAGGCTAGCTAAGTAAGGAAAGAGTTAAGCTGAACAGAGCCTCTGAGTCATAGTTTAATTTCAGCTTCACTGAGAATTTAAAACTTCTCATTCTGGTCAAGATGATGTACAAAGTCATGAGTGAGCCCTGGAAGACATAGGGCTCACCACATACTGGACATCTGGCAATTGATGTATCACCTCTTTATAAGCTACTTATGTATAATTAAGTCATCATTCTCTTTTAAACTTGATTTTAATTAAACTTTCTCTTTTTAGATTATTGTACAGTGCCATGCAGTTGTGAGACATAATACAGAGAGATTTCATGCACACTTTATCTACATTCCTTTAATGATAACATCTTACAAAACTGTAGTACCATATCACACCAGGATACTGACATTTTCACAGTTTTACTCAATGGGTTAATTGTGGATGTTTAGTTCTATGAAATTTATTGCATCTGTAGGTTCATGTATCCAAAGACACAGTTAAAATATAAAATATTTACATCACATGTGGACTCTTCATCTTGACCTTTTGTAACAACAATCACTTCCCTTTTGTGCTCACCCCTTCCTTAAACACTGGCAACTACTAATCTGTTCTCCATTTTTATAATTTTGTCATTTCAAGAATGTTATATAAATGGAAAAATACAGCATGGAAACTTTTAAGAATGGTTTTTTCCCCCCACTCACTCTGTTTCCCTTGAGACTCATCCAAGTGGCCAAGAGTTCATTCTTTCTGGGGCGCCCGGGTGGCTCAGTCGTTAAGTGTCTGCCTTCTGCTCAGGTATGATCCCAGAGTCTGGGGATCGAACCCCACATCGGGCTCCCTGCTCAGTGGGGAGTCTGCTTGTCCCTCTCCCCTCCCTCTGCTTGTGTTCCCTCTCTCGCTGTGCCTCTCTCTGTCAAATAAATAAATAAATAAATAAATAAATAAATAAATAAATCTTTAAAAAAAAAGAGTTTATTCTTTTTTATCAGTGAGTAGAATTCCATGGATTGGATGTACCAGTTTAACAGTTTACCTGCTGAAGGGCACCTGGGTTGCATCTGGATTTGGGCTATTATACAAATATGGTTGCCATGAACATTTGTGTACAGGTTTTTATGTGAACATATATTTCTATTTCTCTGGGATAAATGTCCAAGAGTGCAATTTCTGGGTATATGGAGATCTCTTGTTTAGTTTTTATAAGAAACTGCCAAACTATAAGCTATCAGAATGGCTAAAATTAAAAATACTGAAAACATCAAAATGTTGGAGAGGATGCAAAGAAAATGATGTATCACTCATACGTAACTGGTGAGAATATAAAAAAGGATACAGCCACTCTGGGACACAGTTTGCCAGGTTTTGGGTTTTTTTTTAACTTTCAAAAACTACTTGAAGATAACTTTACATGGTGTCCTACTGCAGCCCCTCTTATATCATGGACCACTGTCCTGCCACTTCTCCTCTCCACAGTCCAGCTGAATGAATGATGACCTACTAGCTAACCTCTAACACATTTCCAACAATGCTGACATGATAGAGAGGAAATTGCCTGCAGTGTGGATATACATCAACAAAGCAGTTTTTCACAGATGTCTTTGAGGAGTCTTTATAAATTACTATGGCCATTGTACATACACAACAGAAGAAAATGCTAAACCTTGTAAAACATGGGCTATTCATTAGAAAATGCTTTTGTGGCATAATGTTAGTGTGTATTTGAAAATGTTTTTAAGCCTCAAAAGGAAAATGCTTTGCATCTGATGAAACAGAGAGGGTTATTAATGGAGACTAAAGAATACAGAAAACAGCTGCTTAAGAAATAGCACTGCAAAATGTTTGAATTTTATCTGTGTCTTTCAACTTGAATTCTGCAGTAAAAATGCAGTTTGCTAAATACAAACCTAATAAGTATTTTGAAAAATATAACCTATACAAAGAAAAAAAATCAAAAGCTTATTATATGATAGAAGTATATTTGTGTATTTATGCAAGGGGTTTCTTCAACCTTAATGATGATAACGATGATGACGATGATGATGATGATTTGCAATTAACATTTTAACAAGTGATGAGAAGACATGTAAAATGAGTCATTTATCTTAAGGAAGATGTGGAGATAAATGTCTCAAAAAAATAAAAATAAGCACATAAGTAAAAACATTTCGTAAGAGGCAAAGATTAACACAATCCAAGACATATGAGAACCACTTGAAAACTTGAGATTTAAACTGGGGGAAAAATTAAAATATGTACACATCTTTTTCCTGTTTTATTGCAAAGGAAATATTCTTTCTAGATAAAATTAAAATCAGATATAAGAAAAAGGTAACATAGCAATTCAGACAGTAATATTCAGAATTTAGGAGTTTTATCACATGCTTTTTAAACATTGTAGCATGAAGACCTTAATATTTCCCTAAATCAATATATTAAACAATATTTTGAACAGCTAAATAGTATTACATGAATGGAATATGTTACAATTAACCCCCAGAATTTATACTTTCATTTTTTTTTAATATTTTGGTATTAGAAAAACATTGCAGTGACCATATTTTACACACACATATACCCACCATACTATCTTCGGACACTTGTCTAATTACTGGTTGGAACAGCTCCTGGTATAAGTAAAAAGGCAATAGCATTTTTTCATAATTAAAGTTTTGAGACATATTGTCTAATTGCTTTAAAGAAATGTGTCCCAATTTGCATTCCAACTGATAGCATCTATTCCTGTTATTTATTTCACATCCAAACAATCTGTATATATTTGTTTACTAATCTGATAGAGAAAACTGTTATCTTAATTCTCATCTCTTTAATTAGCATTACAATTTTAAATTTTTCTTGTGTTTCCATGTTTCCGGTGAACGTTTTTTAAAATCAAATTTTCTAAATACCATTTCTTTAAAATGTCTTTATGGAAGTGTTCATATTTTCTAATTAATTTAAAAGGTTTTCTATATATTCATTCTGTATTTTGTAAATATTTCCTCAGTTGGTCATTTTATTTATGGTTATTTTGTACATAAAAATTCTTAATTTTTCTATAGAAAAAATTATTATTTTTATATTTGCTCCAAGAGTTGTGCTTAAAAGCCTATCTCAAAAGAAATAGGAAAGAAATATCATAGTTATTTCCTTCTAACTCCTTTGACATCATATTTTTTGTTTGTGTTTTAAAGTTTTTATTTAAATTCCAGTTAGTTAACATACAGTGTAATACTAGTCAGGTGTACAATATAGTGATTCAACACTTCCATACAAGATCTGGTGCTCATCACAAGTGCATTCCTTAATCCCTATCACTTCTTTCACCTCTTTCACCCAACACCCCCCCCCATAACCATCAGTTTGCTCTCTATAGTTGAGTCTGTTTTCTGGTTTGCCTCTCTTTTTTCCCCCTATGCTCATTTGTTTTGTTTCTTAAATTCCATATATGAGTGAAATCATATGGTATTTGTCTTTCTCTGACTGACTTATTTCACTTAGCATAATACAATGTAGCTCCATCCATGTTGTTGCAAATGGTGAGATTTCATTCTTTTTGATGGCTGAGTAATATTTTATATATATATATCACCTCTTCTTGATCCAGTCATCAGTTGATGGACAATCGGGCTCTTTCCATAATTTGGCTGCTGTTGATAATGTTGCTGTAAACATCAGAGTACATGTATCCCTTTGAATCAGTATTTTTGTGTCCTTTTGGTAAATACTTAATAAGATAATTGCTGGGTCATAGGGTAGTTCTATTCTTAACTTTTTGAGGAACCTCCATACTGTTCTCCAGAGTGGCTGCATCAGTTTGCATTCCCACCAACAGTGTAAGAGGGTTCCCCCTCTCTGCATCTTTGCCAACACCTGTTGTATCTTGTGTTTTTAATTTTAGCCATTCTGACAGGTGTGAGGTGGTATCTCATCGTGGTTTTGACTTACATTTCCTCGATGATGAGTGACATTGAGCATATTTTCATGTGTCTGTTAGCCATCTGGATGTCTTCTTTGGAAAAGTGTCTATTCATGTCTTCTGCCCATTTCTTGACTGGATTATTTGTTCTTTGGGTGTTGAGTTTGATAGGTTCTTTATAGCTTTTGGATACTACCTCTTTATCAGATATGTCATTTGCAAATATCTTCTCCCATTCTCTAGGCTGCCTTTTAGTTTCATTGATTATTTCCTTCTCTATGCAGAAGCTTTTTATCTTGATGAAGTCCCAATAGTTCATTTTTGCTTTTGTTTCCCTTGCCTCCAGTGATGTGTCTAGTAAGAAGTTGCTGTGGCCAAGGTCAAAGAGGGTGCTGCCTGTGTTCTCCTCTAGGATTTTGATGGTTTCCTGTTTCACATTTAAGTTTTTCATCCATTTTGAATTTATTTTTGTGTATGGTATAAGAAAGTGGTTCAGTTTCATTCTTCTGCATGTTACTATCCAGTTTCCCCAATACCATTTATTAAAGAGATTGTCTTTTCCTTTAGATATTCTTTCCTGCATTGTTGAAGATTAGTTGACCATATAGTTGTGGGTTTATTTCTGGGTTCTCTGTTCTGTTCCATTGATCCATGTGTCTGTTTTTGTGCTAGTACCACACTGTCTTGATGACTATAGCTTTGTAGTATAGCCTGAAATCCAGAATCGTGATGCCTCCAGTTTTGTTTTTCTTTTTCAGAATTGCTTTGGCTATTGGGGGTCTTTTGTGGTTCCATAGAAATTTTAGGATTGTTTATTCTAGCTCTGTGAAAAATGCTGGTGGTATTTTGATAGGGAGTGCATTGAATATGTACGTAGATTGCTTTGGGTAGTATAGACTTTTTAACAATGTTTGTTCTTCCAATCCATGAGCAAGGAATGCTTTTCCATTTCTTTGTGTCCTCTTGAATTTCTTTCATAAGTGATCTATAGTTTTCAGAGTACAGACTTTTACTTCTCTGGTTAGGTTTATTCTTAGGTATCTTATTGTTTTTGAAATAATTGCAAATGAGATCAATTCCTTGACTTCTTTTTCTGCTGTTTCATTATTGGTGTATAGAAATGCAATAGATTTCTGCACATTGATTTTATATCCTGCAACTTTGCTGAATTCATGTATTAGTTCTAGCAATTTTTTGGTGGAGTGTTTCAGGTTTTCTTCATAGATTATTATGCTGTCCGCAAATAGTGAATGTTTGACTTCTTCCTTGCCGATTTGGATGCCTTTTATTTCTTTTTGTTGTTTGATTGCTGAGGCTAAGACTTCCAGAACTATGTTAAATAGTAATGGTGAGAGAGGATATCCTTATCTTTTCCTGACCAAAAGGGAAAGGCTCTCAGTTTTTACCCACTGAGGATGCTATTACCTGTGAGTCTTTCATATATGGCCTTTATGATGTTGAAATATGTTCCATCTATTATCTATCCCTACTTTGTTGAAGGTTTTTATCAGGAAAGTATGTTGTATTTTGTCAAATGCTTTTTCTGCATCTTTTGACAGGATTATATAATTCTTATCCTTTCTTTTATTAATGTGGTGTATCACACTGATTGATTTGAGAATATTGAACCACCCCTGTAGCCCAGGAATAAATCCCACTTGATCATGGTGGATAATTCTTTTAATGTACTGTTGAATTCAATTTGCTAGTATTTTATTGAGAATTTTGCATCCATGTTTATCAGGGATATTTGGCCTCTAATCCTCCTTTTCAGAGGGGTCTTTGTCTGGTTTTGGAATTGAGGTAATGCTGGCTTTGTAGAATGAGATTTGAAGTTTTCCTTCCATTTCCATTTTTTGGAAGTTTGAGAAGAATAGGGATTAACTCTTCTTTAAATGTCTGGTAGAATTCCCCTGGGAAGCTATCTGGCCCAGGATTTTTGTTTGTTAGGAGGTTTTTGATTACTGATTCAATTTCTTTGCTGGTTATGGGTCTGTTCAAATTTTCTATTTCTTCCTGTTTCAGTTTTGGTAGTTTGTAGGTTTCTAGAAATTTGTCCATTTCTTCCAGGCTGCCCAGTTTGTTGGCATATAATTTTTCATAGTATTCTCTTATAATTGTATTTCTGTGGTGTTGATTGTGATCTCTTCTCTTTCATTTGTGATTTTATCTATTTGGGTCCTCTCTCTTTTCTTTTTGATAAGTCTGGCTAAGGGTGTATCAATTTTATTAATTCTTTTGAAGAACCAGCTCTTAATTTTGTTAATCTGTTCTACTGGTTTTTTTGCTTGTTTGTTTCTATATCATATATTTTTGCTCTAATCTTTGTTGTTTCCCTTCTGCTGGCTTTAGACTTTATTTCCTTTTCTTTTTTTAGCTCCTTTACATGTAAGTTTAGGTTGTATACTTGAGACTTTTCTTGCTTTTTGAGGTAGGCCTGAATTGCTATATACTTCCCTCTTAGGACTGATTTTGCTGCATCTCAAAGGCTTTGGACTGTCATGTTTTCATTTTCATTTCCTTCCATGTATTTTTTTATTTCTTCTTTAATTCCCTGGTTAACTCATTCATTCTTTAGTAGGATGTACTTTAACTTCCATGCATTGGGTCTTTCCAAATTTTTTCTTGTGGTTGACTTCAAGTTTCATAGCATTGTGATCTGAAAATATGCATGGTGTGATCTTGAACTTTTTGTACTTGTTGAGGGCTGATTTGTGACCCAGTTTGTGATCTCTTCTGGAGAATATTCCATGTACACTTGAAAAGAATGTGTATTCTGACGCTTTAGGATGAAATGTTCTGAATATATCTGTTAAGCCCATCTGGTTCAGTGTATCATTCAAAGCCATTGTTGCCGTGTTGATTTTCTGCTTAGATGATCTGTCTATTGCTATAAGTGAGGTGTTAAAGTCCCCTACTATTATTGTATTATTATCAATGAGTTTCTTTATGTTAATTATTAATTGATTTATATATTTTGGTGAACCCAAGTTGGGGGCATAAATATTTACAATTGTTAGAACTTCTTGATGGATAGACCCTTTAATTATGATATAATGCCCTTCTTCATTTCTTGTTACAGTCTTTCTTTTAAGATCCAGTTTGTCTGATATAAGTATGGCTACTCTGGCTTTCTTTTGATGTTCATTAGCATGATAGATGGTTCTCCATCCTCTCACTCTCAATCTGCAAGTGTCTTTAGGTCTAAAATGAGTCTCTTGTAGGCAGAATATAGATGGATTTTGCTGTTGTTTTTTTAATCCATTCTAATACCCTATGTCTTTTGATTGGAGCATTCAGAGTAATTATTGAAAGATATGAATTTAGTGTCATTGTGTTACCTGTAGAGTTGGTGTTTCTGGTGATGTTCTCTTGTCCTTTCTAGTCTTTGTTGCTTTCGGTCTTTATTTCTCCACTCAAAGAGTCCCTTTTAAAATTTCTTCCAGGGGCGCCTGGGTGGCTCAGTCATTAAGCGTCTGCCTTCGGCTCAGGTCATGATCCCAGGGTTCTGGGATCGAGCCCCGCATCGGGCTCCTTGCTCCACGGGAAGCCTGCTTCTCCCTCTCCCACTCCCCTTGCTTGTGTTCCCTCTCTCGCTGTGTCCCTCTCTGTCAATAAATAAATAAAATCTTAAAAAAATAAAATAAAATAAAATAAAATAAAATATAAAATAAAATTTCTTCCAGGTCTGGTTTAGTGGTCATGAACTCCTTTAGTTTTTGTTTGGGAAACTCTTTTTCTTTCCTTCTATTCTGAATGACAGCCTTGCTGGATAAAAAAATTCTTGGCTGCATATTTTTCCCATTCAGCATATTGAATATATCATGCCAATTTTTTCTGGCCTGCCATGTTTCTGTGGACAGATCTGCTGCAAACCTGATCTGTCTTTCCTTGTAGATTAAGGACTTTTTTTTCCCCCTTGCTGCTTTCAGGATTCTTTCCTTGTCTGTGTATTTTGTGATTTGACCAGGATATGCCTGGCAATGGTAAGCTTTTGTTGGATTTAATGGGAGTTCTCTGTGATTCTCAGATTTTGATGTCTGTGTTCTTCCCCAGATTAGGGAAGTTTTCAGGGGTAATTTGTTCAAATAAACCTTCTGCCCCTTTTTCTCTCTTCATCCTCTGGGACTCATAATATGAATGTTATTATGTTTTAATAAGTTACTGAGTTCCCTAAGTCTACCTTTGTGATCCATTACCTTTCTTTTCCTCTTCTTTCCAGCTTCATTATTTTCCATAATTTTACCTTCTATATCACTGATTTGTTCCTCTGCTTCATCCATCTTGTTTTCATGGCCTCCATTTGGGATTGCATTTTGGTTACAGCAATTTTAATTTTGGCCTGACGAGATTTTAGTTCTTTTATCTCTGGAGTAAAGGATTCTCTAGTGTCTTCTATGCTTTTTTCAAGCCCAGCTAGTATTCTTATAATCGTTTTAAATTCTAGTACAGACATCTTACTTATATCTATATTGATTAAATCCCTGGCCATGAGTTCTACTTCCTGTTCTTTCTTTTGGGGTGAATTTCTGTGTTTTGTTCAGAAGAGAAAAGAAGAAAGAAAAAAATGAACAAACAAACAAAAACAAAAAACAAGGAACCCCGCCCCCAAAAGAAAAATTAATCCTGGCTGTGTTTTGGCCTGCTGGTTAAAAAAATCTAGATTCCAAAAAAAAAGGAAAAAAAGAAACTGAAAATAAACAAATATATGTGTGTATATATATATATATATATATATATATATATATATATATATAGTACATATAGAAATAAAAATTGAAAAAATTAATAATAAAAAATTTAAAAAGGAATTGAAAAAATAAGAAAATAAATGAAAAGAATTAAAAAATAAAGAATAAAAGTAAAAAAGAAGCTAGATCTTATTTCCCCTAGAGCTGAAGCTTTGCAGCACTCTATGATCAGTAGCCTTGGTACAAGTGAGTTGTTTCTGCTGGTCTTCTGGGGGAGGGGCCCACAGTGCTGATTCTCAGACTGACTTGTTTCAGGGGAAATGCTTCTCCAGGGCACAGGGGACAGGGCTTGGTGTAAATGGTATGTGGAGCTGTTTCTCTCCCTGAAGGCTTTTGGTGCTAATGGTTAGGATGACTATGGCGGTGCCCAACTCTGTAGCCCCGGAGTTTGAACTGCCCCCACTCTTCAGTGAGCCCTCATAGAAGAGCAATCAATCACCCACTTGTGTCCCCGGTTTCCGACTGAACCCTGCATTCACCCTGTCTGTGTCCGAGTTTTTTTATCTCAGGCAAGCACCTGAGTTTCAAAACTCCAAATTCTAGGGGCTCCTGTGGCACAGACCTGTGCTGTTCCTCCAGGGGGTGGGGGGTGGGGGGTGTCTCCCTGTGCTTTTGACTTTGTCAGCTGGTCCCAGGAAAGCAGTCACAGGACTGTGCAGTGGTTTCCAGTTTATGGTAAATCAGAGCAGAAAGCCAGCCCCAGGACTCACTGCTCTCAACTAACTTCCCCACTCCTATACCTGGGAACAGTGCAGCAGGTTGGAACCACCTGTTCTTGAGACCCAGGGGGATCCTCAGACCATGCTGTGACTCCTGAGATTCCACCCCACTTCACCACCTGAGCACCTTTAAGCCAGGCACGTCCCCCATGGTAGCAGACTTCTAAAAGTTTAGATTTGTGCTCTGCTGCTTATAATACTTTGTGGTAGCCTTCGTAAGCTGAGCTCCCTCCCTGCCACGGTACCCATAGTTATATCTCCCCCCAATCAACTCTCTGCCTCTCCTACCTTCCAAAAGGTGATCACTTTTCTACTTGCAGTTTTGTAGTTTTTGTTTACTCAGACCTCTGATTTATTTCTTGGGTGTTCAAAATGATTTGATAACTATCTAACTGTGTTTGAAGGACAAGACAAGTTTAGTGTCCTACTTCTCCACCATCTTAATTCCTCTTACCAAGAATGTATTTTTAAATTCCCATCCATTTGTGAATTTTTCTGTTTTACTTTTGTTGTTTATTTTCTAGTTTCCTTTAATTTTGGTCAGAAAAGATAGTTGGAATAATATCAATTTTCTTAAATTTGTTAAGACTTATTTTTTCATATAGCTTTTGATTTGTCTGGAGAATGTTCCATGTGAGCTTGAGAGGAATGTGTATTCTGGTGCTGTTGGGTGGAATGTTCTGTATATGTCTGTTAGGTTCATTTGGTTATAGTGTAGGTTGAGTCTGCTATTATTTCCTTATTGATTTTCTGTCTGGTTGATCTATTGTTGTAAATGGAGTATTGAAGTCTCCAACTGTGTTGCTATCTATATCTAAGTGATCTGATGTTTGGTGCATAAACGTAACTGTTATATCTTCCTGTTAATTGATACTTTTATCATTATGTAATGCCTTTCTTTTTCTCTTGTGACAGTTTGGCTTAAAGTCTATTTTTTCTGATATAAGTATAGCTACCTCTGGTTACTATTTATATGTATAACCACTTCCTTTTGGTTACTATTTACATGAATTATCTTTTACCAAATTTTCACTTTCAGCTTATTTGTGTACTTAAATCTAAAATCGGCCTATTGAAGACAACATATAGATGGATCTTGTGTTTTTAAAAATCCATTCTACCATTCTATGTCTTTTGTTTAGAGAGTTTACTCCATTTACATGTATCATAATTATTTATTGGTAATGACTTACTATGCTTTTTTAAAAATTGTTTTCTATCTCTTTTGTAATTCTTTTTTTCCTCTATCCTTCTCTGGTAGTTTTCTTTGTTTTTTGATGATTTTTTGTAGTCATATGTTTTGATCCTTTTCTCTACCTTTTTTGTATCTTCTGTATGTTTTTTTCTTTATGGCTACCATAAGGGTTGCAGATAACTTCAAATTATTATAATTGTCTATTTTGGGCTGATAATAGCTTAATATCAATCACATACAAAGCTCCATACTTTTTTATTCCTCCTCCCTTACTCTTTATTTTACTGATATATGAATTTATTTATTTTTATATTATGTATCATTAACCATTTTTTTGGTTACAGTTATTCTTAATACTTTTGTCTTTTAACTTTTATACTAGGGTTTAAAGTGATTTATGCAGTACTCTTACAGTATTACATTATTTTGTAATTGTTGATATATTTACCTTTACCTGTGGGATTTATATTTTTGTATGCTTTTGTACTGTTTTTTAGTGTCCTTAAATTTTGACTTGAAGAAGTCCTTTTAGTATTTCTTATAAGTTAGTTTTAGAAATGATGAATTCCCTCAATTTTTATTTGTCTGGGAAAGTCTGTATCTCTCCTTCATTTCTTTAAAGGATAGTTTTACCAGGTATACTAATCTTGGCTGAAGTTTTTTTTTCTTTCATGACTTTGAATATATCATCCCATTCTTTCCTGGACTGAAAGGTTTCTGCTGAAAAATCCACCGATGTTATTATAGTGTTTCTGTTATATGTG
Source organism: Mirounga leonina (assembly GCF_011800145.1). Lineage (NCBI taxonomy): Eukaryota > Metazoa > Chordata > Mammalia > Carnivora > Phocidae > Mirounga > Mirounga leonina. The sequence continues at coordinate 8,174,740 of NW_023270265.1, read as the reverse complement.
ACAAGATACTATTTTCTTGCTGCTTTCAAAATTCTCTTTTTATTATTGACTTTTGACAATTTGATCATAATATGTCTTTGTGTAGACTTCTTCAAGTTCTATATATTTGTGGTCTTTTAAACTTTACAAATATGGATGTTCATTCCCTTTCCCAAAATTGTGACTTTTCTCAGCCAATATTTCTTTAAAGAATCATGATGCCCCTTTCTCTTTCTCTTCTCCTTCTAAGACTTCCATAATGTCTATATCTTGGTTTATTTGGTAGTATCCCATAAATCATCGGCTCCCTTCACACCATTTTTTGTTTGTTTTTGTTCTGTTTTCTTTTTCCTTCTCTGACTGGGTAATTTCAAATGACCTATATTTGAGTTTGCTGATTCTTTTGTCTGTTTGATCAAGTCTGCTATAAAGGCTCTCTTTTCATTTTTCGCTTTGGTCATGTGTTCTTCAGTTCCAGAATATCTTTTTGGTTATTTTGTTGTTGTTGTTTCTATCTCTTGGTTGAAATTGCTTTGTCCATGTATTTTTTTCCTGATTTCATTTGGTTACCTATCTGTGTTCTCTAGTAGCTCTCTCAGTTTCTTTAAGATTATTTTGAATTCTTATTAGGCAATTTATAGATCTCCATGTTTATAGGGTCAGTTATGAAGGCTTTATTTTTTTTCCTTTGGTGGTGTCTTGTTTCTCCAATTCTTTGATCCTTGTAGTCTTTTTAAAAATTTTTTTTAAAGATTTTATTTATTTATTTGAGAGAGAGAGAGAGCACAAGCAAGGGGAGGGGCAGAGAGAGAAAGAGAGAGACAAGCAGACTCCCTGCTGAGTGAAGAGCCTAATGTAGGCTTCAATCCCAGGATCCTGAGAGCATGACCTGAATCAAATTCAGAGGCTTACCAACTGAGCCACCCAGGCACCCCCTCTTTTTTTAAAGATTTTTATTTATTTGTTTGAGAGAGAACAAGAGAGAGAACACACAGAGAGAGGGAGAGGCAGACTCCCTGCTGAGCAGAGAATCTGATGTGGGGGTTGATCCCAGGACCCTGAGATCATGACCTGACACTTAGCTGAATGAGCCATCCATTCAGCTGATCCTTGTAGTCTTGCTCTGGTGTCTATACATTTGAAAATGCAGTAACCTCTTCCAATATTTAGAGACTGACTTCAGCAGGGAAAGCCCTTCACAAGTCAGGCCAGCTAGAGATTGTATGGACACTGGTTGGGGTCTGTGAGAAAGCAGGGGATCTTGGGTTTTCTGGGTGACCTTGAGCATGGATCTGCCTGGGAAGGCCTGCAGCCTGTGTAAGCATGAGCCAGCCTGACAGTGGGGTACACTAGAGTAACCCCAGAGCGTGGGTTCATAGGGGCCAGCCTGAAACCTGTTTCCATGGGTGTGGGCCTGTAGCCAAGGTCAACTGGAGCAAGCAGTGTTTATTGAAACAGGTCTGATATTGTGAAGTCAGACATCCATTTCACTGTCCTTCACCCATAGGAGAGCTCCTAGACAAAGGGAACCTCTCAGTGCTGCACCGTATAGGCTTGGAGAACATGAGCTATAAGTAAAGTCAAACTCTTTCCTACTCTCTTCAATGCATCTTTTTTCATTTCAGTGTTCCACACATGGGTGTTGTGATCTCTTATCTGGACTTCTGAGCTCTTATGAAGGTATTTTGTTCCATGACTGCATGTCAGATTGGTGTTTCTGCATGGGAACATGCCAGATCCTCCTTTTCTGCCCTCTTGCTGATGTCGCTCCCACCAAATTTATCAAGCACCTCTTCTATGCCAGTCATTGGTGAAGCAAGTTACTCCATTAATGGTTTGAAGCTTACATATTAAACGTGGCATGAGTGAAGAGAGGGAAAGAAAGGTCATAGTATGCTGATTAATTCATTAGTCAATATGATGTCTCATGACTTGAAAGGTAGTGGAAAGCACTACAAAAATAAATGGGGAATATATTGAGAGAGCCCGCAGTGGAGGTAGCTTTAGCTAGAGTAGGGTAGGGCTCCTGCAATGTGGCTCAACTTCCACTAAGTTCTGGAATAGAAATGGTATACAAAGACTGAGAAGCAGAAGCCCAAGCAAAAGGATGTTCTGGTGAAAAAACAATCACAACTCTTTAAAGGATAGAAGGCTGAAAAACTTGACTGAAACACAGTGAACAAATAGACAATTTAGAAGGGATCCTATTGAAAATTGAATTATAACAATAATTACAATAAATTGAGAGGCAGTGAATGCAGAGGAATATAACAGTTTGAATTAGAGATAATATAAAAGATGCAGAAGGCAAGACTATCAAATTTTAGGATAATTAACCCTAATTTTTTTTAAACCTCATAAAATATAGAAGAAAAATAAAAGGGAAGTTATAATAGAAGAGAATATTCTGGAAAAAAGTGGAAAGTTGTCTCTGTAATTCAAGAATATTATTCAACACAGACAAAATGTGATTAAGAATTATGAACAAGAAAAATATACTCTAACTTACTAAATTATAAGTATCAAAGTAACAGGCAAATAACGTGGGGAATAAGATAATCATTTACTGAGAGAAAAATTCGGGTTGATATTAGAATTCTTCACAAAGATCCAATCTCAATTCGATGTAAAATTGTACAATATCCATTAAATTCAGAAGCAAAGAAAGATGATCCAAGATAATAATTTCCAGCAAAGTTGTCTTTTGCATACACACTGGCAATTGGCCGGTGTACTCAAGCAGTTAAAAAATTAGAGATAATCTCATACATATATGACTGTTTCTGAGTAAAAAGTACTTTGTGAGGAAATCCAAGAATATCAGGACTGAAGAAGTTGTGGTAAATCAGTAGAAGGTTAGCATTTAATTTATATTGAAACTAAGGCCAGGTGGTGCCTGGCTGGCTCAGTCAGAAAAACATGTGACTCTCTTGATCTTGAGGTCATGAGTTCAAACCCCATGTTGAGTGTAGAGATTACTTTAAAAAATAAATAAATAAATATATATATATATATATATATAAACTTTAAAAAAATTAAAAAATAAAATAAAATTTCTATAAAAAATTCTATTAAAAAAATAAACTAGAGCTAAACAACCAAGAAATTATGTTTACAAAACAGAATGTATGCATTATAAATCTTGGCAATGAAGGATTAATGATTTAATAAAGTCTTTGAAATAATAGTAAAGCTAATGGGGATAATAATGGCAATATTCTTAGTATTTCAGAGAAGACAGTTAATAGGCAATCTCTAAAATTAAACCACATCGTTAAAATTATGATGTTTTGGGGCACCTCGGTGGCTCAGTCGTTAAGCGTCTGCCTTCTGCTCAGGTTATGATCCCAGGGTCCTGGGATCGAGCCCTGCATCGGGCTCCCTGCTCAGCAGGAAGCCTGCTTCTCCCTCTGCCACTCCCCTTGCTTGTGTTCCTGCTCTCACTGTCTCTCTCTCTGTCAAATAAATAAATAAATAAATATGATGTTTTACAAATTTATATTTTTCTCAACTTTTCAGCATCAACAACAAATTTCTTTTGGGTGACAAAGATTTATCTTGAATTTGGCGATCATTTTAGTTTTAAGACAGCAGTATTTTTTGTTCTTCTTAATTGGAGTAAAGCTAAATGTCATACACATTGCCAAAATTATCTTTCTCTGTCTTTCTGTCTATTCATCTGCATAGACATAGGCCTGAAATAATAGTCTCCTCATAATATTGATTGTTATTTCTGGTCATAGGATTTGGGTTAATAGGATACTTTCATTTTAACATCATTTCAAATGATACTAAATACATATAATTTTAAAAATTCTTAGGCCCAATTTCATGTTCTCATTGTGAATCCAACTATCAATTTCTTTATTTTTTTTGTCCTTGCTCCTGACTATATTGCACTGATTAGGACAGCCAGAAAGGTCAGCAGCCAATTTCCTGAGGTTCATTCCTCCTAGAGTCAGAATGCCAGTAATCATTCAAAGGCTAGCCAGGAGTAGCAGTAAGTCTTTTTAGGTAATATCACTGCACATCCATCAGAATTATTGATGTGCTGGTGTCCCAGGAAATCTCGTTTCTTTCCAGTGATAACAAGGACTCTGGATGTGTCAGTTAGATTCTGCTATTGTAACTATTGCCCCTGTTATCATAGCAGACTTGAGGTTGCAGGTTTACCACAATAAACATGTTATAATTAGTCCTACCAACAGCATTTTATGAAGAAAATCATGTTGTTAACTAGAATTCATATCTTGTGTGGGTACTAAGGTATGTCTTTCCCATCCGGCCTGGCATTTCTTTGTTTGATGATACTTGATAAATGAACATTTACTAGTTTTGTGTCTTTGGAGTCAAAGAAGCAATGGCATAGATTGCAGATGTGTGGTGAGTGATGTAATTTACATTTTGGATTAGTACAGTGTCTTAGGGTAAGGGGCAAGGAGGTTTGTCACACATGATCTGCAAAACCCCAACCAAATGGCTTAGAGACATGGTGGGATGAGGAAGCATGTTGGACCTCTTAAGTTAAGGGGTTCTTGAGATGCCTGGGTGGCTCAGTTGGTTAAGCATCTGCCTTCGGTTCAGGTCATGATCCCGGGGTCCTGGGATCTAGTCCCGCATTGGGCTCCCTGCTCAGTGGGGAGCCTGCTTCTCCCTCTGCCTGCAGCTCCCCCTGCTTGTGCTCTCTCTCTTTGACAAATAAATAAAATCTTTAAAAAAATATTAGGGAGTTCTTCATTGTAAATGCTAGGTCTTTCACTTATTTCATAATCTTGGATAAGCTACTCAATATTTTTGAAACTCAACATTTTTAAAAAAAGTAAATAAATAAAAATGCAGAACCATGACAGGTTCTTTCATACATTAATTTTTGTTTGGATTGTGCTTTTAAAAGATTAGATTCCAGTTTCATTAAGACCATTAATACTGTAGCTCTAAGTATTTTAATTAAAGGTGGAGTATATAATAATCCTACTTCATGTTGAATTTTAATGTCTACCTGGAAATGGTCAATTTTGGGTCATTTTTGTTATCAGAAAATGAATGAGAAGTTAAGAGCTTGAACAACTTTGGGGTCTAATCTGTCTATAATCTAGTTTTAAAAATAAAAACACAACAATAATTTATTAAAATAGACACTTTTCTGATGATCAGTGCATAAAGATATATTATCAGCATAAAGTATAATTTTAAGCCACTAAATATACATTAAAATTTTATTAAAATAAGTGCTCCCTGTCTACCTACACATAAAAGTGCTAAGATTACCGATTTCAAAATTCCAATATAACAACGATTATGAAATATGTGGAGATAAAGGGCGGCATAGGTGCCCATATGGTGAACAAGGAAGAAATGTCAGGTAAAAAGAGAGAAAGCACATTTCCAAATATTTTCATTTGGGCTTAACACAGCAGCTGTGGCAGAGGTTCTAAGACCATACCACAACCAGGAATTCTGACTCTTTCCCTTTGTCTCACTTCACCCATGAGCTCCAAATTGGTGTTTAGAAATAGGCACCAATACTTAATCTGCAATTTCTACTGTCACAGGATGCAGAACAGCTGACCCAGAGATTGATTTTTCCCAAGTCTGGTCCTTCAGACTCCAAGCTCGAGACAAAGTTTTCTGCATTGGGGGTTGCTCGTTCAGTCGAGGAGCATCCTGAGATGTGGCAGTTTGCAGTACACCTGAAACTACTCCAGCATTTACTCACAGCAACGTGCAAACTCCGTTTCATCCTAGAGCAGAACTTCACTGAAACATTTCACAGAGTATCTGTCCTTTAGCCGAGTACCTGAATACCAGTAGCATTTCAGTCCTTCAGTGATCTTAGTGCGCCATTAACAGGAGCACTCTATGATCTATATTTTTAAATAAAATAATCCATCAAATAATCCTTCAGGGGCGCCTGGGTGGCTCAGTCAGTTAAGTGTCTGCCTTCAGCTCAGGTCATGATCCCAGGGTCCTGGGATCGAGCCCTGCATTGGGCTCCCTGCTCAGGAGGAAGCCTGCTTCAACCTCTCTCTGCCTGCTTGTGCATTCTCTCTCTCTGTCAAATAAATAAATAAAATCTTAAAAAAATTAATCTTTCAGCCTTGTGAAAAATCCTCATGATATTGAGTAAAATTATGGAGATTGAGTAAAATTACGGAGACTGAGTCAGGACATGGGAAAAGCTGAGGTTTTGTGTCGCACAAGCTTCAGAATCCTAAAATCCCTGCATTCTAAGATTACAGACCAGGATCTCTGACAAGAATGACATAAGCAGGGAGCAAGTCAAACCCAAACAGAAAAGCATATTACACCCCTTAGGAATGACCATGGCTCCAGTTACAGAATGTTCTATATTACAGCAATCAACATGGTAAAGTGGAAGACTGAAAAAAACAGGATGTTGGAGTTCTGGTAGTAATTCTCTACTCATTACTGGCAATATATCTTTGGCCCTAATTTCATAGTCCTCAATTTCCCTATTGCTCAGATGAGGGAATTGGACTAGATTTTTCAGCTAGGGAAGATTATAATTTTTAGGTGGGGTCAAAATTAAATTTTTGCTCAATTGTTTCTCTTAGCTAATTAAAATTTCTCTTATTTTTTAACCATTATTCCTTAGTAATAAAAAAAAATGGGACAATCAATCCGTTAGCTTTTCATTAGATGAGGACACTTAAATCAGATATGTAAAATGGTGGTGATTCCAAAAGAATGCCAACATGGCCAAAAGAATTGCACAGAGAAGACTGCATAGCCTAAAGTAAGCGATTCAGTTGCTTAGGCCAAAAATTTGCCATCCTTCTTGACTCCTCTCTTTTTTCTTACGTGCAAAGAGTATCTTGTTTGTAATACCTTTACAACACACCCAGGCTCCAACCACATCTAACTGCTCTCACTATTCCACCTCAGTCCACGTCTTGTCTGGATTATTATTATTATTGACTTTCTGCTTCCACCTTAGCTCCCCCAGAGGCCATTATCAACACCATAGCCAGAGCCTTCCTTTTTGAACAAAAGGTCTTACTTCTCTGATCAAAATCCCCCAGTGATTTCCAGTCCTCCTCTGAGTAAAAACTAAAATCCTTACATTGACCCAACAGTCACTCATTATTTAACCCCATTCTTCTGCTTCACTGAACCCAACTCCTACCCCTCCCTCTTTCATTCACTCTGCTTCAGCTGCACTGGACTGAGGTTCCTGAATACTTCAAGCATCCTTTAACTTCTAGAAATTTCCACCGGATATTTTCCCTGCCACGATCATTCTTCTAGCTATCATTGTGATTTGTTGCTCACCCACTTTAAGTCTTTCTGTGTTCAGATGCCTCTTTATGGGCATACATGTGGTGGTGGTGGCCAGGAAGGAGTGGGCTGCTTTCTATAACTACCTCACAAGAATATTAATATTAACTTACTACCATCCCAGTCAATATCTATCTTCATTACCGTTTTGTCTTTTTCGTTATAGCATATATTGTCATCATTATATATTATTTTCATAATATATTTTATCTATCTTTCCTCTCTAGTATGAAAGAATACTATACTATGAAAGTATATATACTATGAAAGAACAATAATCTTCCATTGGTTTTATTGACAGGCATATTTCAGTGCTTATAAAGTACCTAGCTTGGAAGAAATGCAATATGTGATTTATAATAAATATATATTTGGAATCTCCTGAGTGATAAGAGCAATGGAAGCATCTTTTGTTATAATATTTGGTCTCTTGGCCTCAGTTCCTGAAATCACTTCAAGCCATAGAGGGCAAACAGGTGTCTTGTTATTCGTCATGAGCCCCTTTCCACCACAACTGGGTCTATGGATGTAAGGTGACTTTTGGAAAGCACTTATGAATGGGGCTGGTTGCCAGGGGAACCAACCATGAATAGGGGGTTGGAACTTTTAGTTTCACCTCATAATTTCCAGGGAGGAGAAAGAGACTGGAGTCTCAATCAATCACCAATGACAAATGGGTCAATCAGTCATGTCTATGTAATGAAGCCTCTATAAAACCCAAAACGACAGGGTTTGGAGAGCTCCTGAGTTGGTGAACATGTGGAGAATTAGGGAGATTGTGGAAGCTCCTTGCCCTTTCTCCAAACCTTTCCCTATACATCTCTTCCATCTGGCTGTTCCTAACATATCTTTTTATAATGAACTGGTAATCTAAGAAGCAAAACATTTCTGAGTTCTATGAGCTGTTCTAGAAAATTAATCAAACTAGAGGACAGGGTGTGCTGGTTGGTCACAAGCACAAGTGACAACCTGCGCTTTGACTTGCTTCTGAAATTAGAGGGGGGTGCAATATTGTCGGGCTAAGCCCTTAACCTGTGGAATCTGATAGTGTCAGAATCAAGTTAAATTGTAGGACACCCAGCAGATGTCTGAGAACAGCTTGGTGGTGTGGGGAACCCCCCTCCACACATAATGGAATTGATGATCTGAATCTTTACCCATAAGCCCCCCTTTTACTGCACATTATCAACTTTGTGTCCTGGCTTCCTGTTATACTCTCTTTGCAAGACCTGCTATAGAAGGAAGGGTAAGGTCCACAGCCTGGAAAGCCCAATAAAAATTGCCAAAGCTTTCAGTCTTCCACATTCAGACTTCATTTCCTCATTTCAGATTTCCTTATTCTCCCTAACTTCTGAAGCACTCCACTCCTACCTCCCAAACCAATATACACACCATGGATTTGCATCCACTGAAACATTCCTACCTCTAAAATTTTACATTTAAACGATACTAGCTACCACTTTCTGTTTCCACCTAACATTTCAATTACACCAATCCCGTATCTTTTTCCACCTCATTGGTATTGTCTGCTCATTGATTCCTTCATTCTCACTAATAACCATGTTATATTCAATTCTTCTCCTCTACAGATTAGATTCCTTGGTCAATTATTTCAACCGTTTCTTTACAAATCCTTAAACTCCTTTATTTCACTGTCTTTCCTTGGAATGTACACGGCAACCCTGGTGGGATCGAATAACCACCTGTCTTCCCAACCAGGAGTGAGCACTTAAGAACTTTTGGAGACAATAACAGAATTAGGAAAGGAGTTCCCTTTATCTACAAATGCTGTTTCCAAATTTTACTTGTTAGTACTTACTTACTTTTTAATTTGAGAGTTCAATCATCACTTGCTCTGGAAAGCTCTTACTGATACCCAACTGGATTAGTTTCCCTTGTCATAGATTCTCATGGCAACTTTGATTTTTCTTTGTAAAACTTACCACCTTATGATTACTTGTGCAATGTTTAACTTTCCTATAAAAATTAAGCCTCCACAAAGAGTGGTTATTTCATGCACCTATTTCACAGTTGCATCTTCAGCCCAATCAATCCAGCTTCTTCAACATAGTATGTTTTCAAAAATATTTCTCAAAATCAAAGACAACTTCTCATTATAACAGAAATAAGAAAGGACAAACAAGGGCTTCTCTTTCCTCAACCTCATTCTTCACTTACCCATCAAAGTTCATTGTTATTAACTTCCTCAGTCAGGATAGCCTACAGGCATTGACCCTACTGTGCTATTAACACAAATCTGTAATGAACTAAAAGTACAAGCCCCTCTTCCTATTTCAACCCATTCTTGACTTCAGACTCAATTCAAGACTTCCTCCTCCAAGAAGAGGAAGAACAATGTGGGAGGAATTTCACTGGCTTTGAAGGCAGATGAACTATGCTTCTAAACTTATTTCTTCAACTTAAGGGCTATGATCTTCAGAAATTTTTTAATATTTTGAACTCACAATCCTCAACCTTATCATGTATATAATTATAAAATCTGCCTTAAGGGGCGCCTGGGTGGCTCAGTCTTAAGCATCTGCCTTTGGCTCAGGTCATGATCCCAGGGTCCTGGGATCGAGCCACGCATCAGGCTCCCTGCTCAGCGGGAAGCCTACTTCTCCCTCTCCCACTCCTCTTGCTTGTTTTCCCTCTCTCGCTGTTTCTCTCTGTCAAATAAAATAAATAAAATCTTAAAAAAAAAATCTGCCTTAAGGTATTTTTGTGACAGTTTTTAAACAAAATATGTTCTGGAACTGCCTGACAAGATGGGGACATACACTCAATATCTGTTAAATTCCATTAGTGGAACAGGGAATTTTCCTCTCCTCTCCCAACTTATTTGTCTCAACTCACAGCTAAGGGAATAGCTGCCAGTAAATGATGTTCATTAATAGCCGCTCTGTTTTGGAGAAACAGCTAATTTGATTGGTCATATGCTAAACATTTTCTGGGCTAAAGTTAATTAAGGGCTTATCATTTATTTGTTTATGTTTATTGCATTAAAGGAGGGAGCAGCTCTTCTCTTTGTCCTTCCCTTTCAGTTTTCTGGAATAAGTGCATCCTGGGCAAGTCTGTGTTCCCAAGCCAGCAATGTTGGAAGGCTTTCTGATCCCAACTGTTCTGAATTAAAGTAGGACTTAGCTTCTCTTAAGGCTTTCAGGCCACAACTAGTGTTCTAGCTGTGGGTTGATTTTTTTTATTGGGTTTAGCTTTGTTCAGATGAAGCTTTATAAGTTCATTATCATTAATACTCTTAACAAATCTTTCTTGAGAGCTTCTGACATCATTTCAATAATTTTTTTAGCTCATTTTGGAGTTAGAAAGACTAGGATTCAAAACCTAATTATTTTAACTTTCATTTCGGAGAGTTTTTAAAAAACCTCATTGAATAGCAGGTATCCCATCTATTAAATGAAGAACATTACACCCACATCTATGAAGTGGGAGGAAAACCCCATTAAACATTTACTAGTAATTATAGAAGAATATAATAAAGAAAATGATGGAAAGGTAATATTTAAAGAGGTAATAGATGAACATTCTTAAGAATTTTTATTTTTTATTTATTTATTTATTTATTACGATTTTATTTATTTATTTGACAGAGAGAGACATAGCGAGAGCAGGAACACAAGCAGGGGGAATGGGAGAGGGAGAAGCAGGCTTCCCGCAGAGCGGGGAGCCTGATGTGGGACTCGATCCCAGGACCCTGGGATCATGACCTGAGCCGAAGGCAGACGCTTAACAACTGAGCCACCCAGGCGCCCTTAAGAATTTTTAGAGTCATGCTTCTTGATTGTGAGGACTCTTTAAGAACCAAGGAAACCTTTGAAAAATTAGAAAATCTAGATCCACCTATATTTTAGGAAACTATAAAGTATCAAGAGAAAGAACAAATCTGAAAAAGTTACCAGAAAAGTAGGCAAATTAATGACCAAGTAGTTTTAATTAGCTGATAGACTTCTTATTAACGATAATTGGAGAAATAATGCAGTTTGTTAATATCTATCAACTACAAAGAGAAAGTGTTATAAACCTAAAATTGTATACATGGTTCTACTACCAATAAAGAGAGAAAACAAAATAGAACATTTGCAGATAAAGTAACTTTATCATGGGTAAATCCTGAACAGAGGGGTCAGAAATCATGAAAAACATGGGTTATCTGAAGAGTGATAGACACAGAAACTTTAAATGATGTGAGTAATTTTCATTTTGTATTAACTGTAAAAGGTAATGAATTATTTTGCATAATAAAGGGTAAAGCTATAAAATAAAATAAAAGTAATATGGAGAAATACTCAGTGCACACTTAAACTATTCTGTCTTCTTGATATGTTCAAGGTCTATTTTTTACATTTAAAAATTAAAGACAAACATACATACACAACTAGAAATAGCTTTCTAAAATAGAAGAAAACTAAAAATTAGAGAAAACTTGTTCACACATAGAAGTATGAAAAGCAGAAAAAAGAATGAATAAAACAATGGAAAGTAAAAATACAAAAATGGAATGTAAAACAAAGTCTAAGTCAATAACCAGAATAAGTGTTGAGCATTTAATCTTATATGTGAAAAAATGTAAGTTATCACAGTAGCATAAAAACAGAGCCAGATAGCCACATGGTACTTATAAGGGATATATCTAAAACAAAACCTCACAGAAAGGTATGAAATATACAAAGACATATATAGGGTAAAAACTAACCAAATTGTAATAAAGTGGTGTATAGGTAATTAATGTCAGACAAAAAGGATTTTAGGCGAAAACATATAGGACACTATATAATAATGAAGGAATTAATAAATCAAAATGATAGAAAAGCTATATATGCGGCTAATAAATTAGCAATGTAATACACAAAGAATTGTTATTAAATGTAACAAACCTACAATTACAGAGTTTGAAGGAGCTCTAGCACCTAACAAACATTGGACATGTAGACAAAAATATAGTACATTTAAGAATGTTTTAAAACATAATTAATAACTATGTTTTCAACCAAGGTTAATTATATATGTATACTCATGTGTATATATATTTATAAATGCATATATATGCATGCAATGTACATATGTATTATCCATATGCAAATCCAATTAGCAATAATTGTGCCTCGGATCCTTCTTTTCATGATCAAATGTAAGTTCAAGAAATAAAATAGCCAAGGTATAATGTAACAATGGAACAAATTTCCAAGAGATCATATTATAAAGCTATATGCACTGGATGAATGCAATTGTACAAAATTCATCCACTAATATGATACCTTTTACAAGTACAATAAAAATATGTATATAATAAAAGGCATACAAAAACATGTTATTCATAATTGACTCATAACTATGAATATTGTACAATGTAATCTACAAATCATACACACTTAAATGACAGCAAATTACCACACATATGATATATCTTAAGGACTTCAGCAAAAGTAGTATTTAAAAGAAAGTTATTATTTTTAAATATATGTATTAATAAAAATTATTTAAAAGGAAAAATATAACAAACCTAAGAAATATGCAGAGGGCAGAATATAAAACTAATTGCAAATCAATAAAATAGAAAAATAAATAAAGAATAGAAAGGGTGAACAAAGCCAGAAAAGCTCATTCATTGAGGCAAGTCCTATCTCCCCTGCCACCTTGCCCCAACACATCAACAAATCTGTAAAGAAAAAAGAGAAAGATCACAAATAAATACTTTGAACTAATTCAAGAGATTTAACTTGTAGTTATATAAGTGGAAGTTATATAGTTTTGTAGCCAAATGTAAAGATTTTTTAAATATGAAACATTTTAAACTGCAATACATTTTGAAGATATTTTTTATTAAAAAGGACTCAAAGGGAGATTAAAATTCTGAATGAATAGAAAGTCATGGTATTGTAGAAAACAAAAAGTAAAAAGGCAGGTGTTAAATTTGTAATCAAAATTATCCCTTCTAAAAGGCCACTAGATGGCTTTATATACAAGTTTGAACAAATCTTCAAAGAACAAATAAACCTTTTGTTATGCAAACTCAAAGATACTGAAACAAGATTCTAATTAGAAAATTTATTTGGCTAGTACAAACTGGATACTTTATTGGGAAAGGTACAATTCCAAAAATATGAATTCATCTCACCTATAAAATATGTGCAATAGTAAAGCAAATTCAGAGATGTATTCAGGCAAAGAAGATGTTTCAACATTAGAAAATCTATTAGTACGAAACACCACTTTGATAGAAGAAAGGGCAATAAACCTCAACATCTATCTATCTATCATCTATCTATCTATTTATCTATCTATCTATGATCTATCTGTTGAATATTACCTATATGTAATGTATGTTATATTGTATAACTACATGTAATTATATAATATAATTACTGTATAACATTCAGCACTCTATGATAAATTTTTCCTCTATGAAATTGTAAATAAATCTCATGGCTAATAGCAAAGGATGGTAGAAATATTCTTGTTAAAGTTAAGAACAAGATAAGACTGTTTCATATCACTACCCACGTAATCAGCTAGAAAATGAAACGAAAGGCTTAAAGTGTTTAAATATAAAGAGAAAATGTAAAAATAATCCAAAAGTTCTGGTGACTAATAGGACAGAGTTAATGTGGAAGTTGGGTAAAACATTAACAGGTAAAATATGTTATTATTTTATTTATGTTTCCCTTTTTCTATTAATATTTTATAAAATACTTCACAATGTCAAGAAGAAAAAATGAGTATATTTTACCCATCATGTGTTATAAAACTTTAATAATATATATATATTTTTTAAATTTTATTATGTTATGTTAGTCACTATACAATACATCATTAGTTTTTGATGTAGTGATCCACGATTCATTGTTTTCATATAACACCCACTGCTCCATGCAGTATATGCCCTCCTTAATACCCATCACTGGGCTATATATTTTTATTGCTTTGTGGTATTTCATTGTAAGGGCATATTGTAATATATTCATATTCTCTTATGTTGGACATTTTATTTGGCTTCAATAATTCTGTGATTAAAAATATTGCTTCTATGTACATTCATATAAAGGCCCCATCCTACATTTGTGAAGTATTTACTAGAGTTTATACATTGAGTAGAATTGATGAGTCATAGGCTATGTGCATCTTAATCTTTAAATATATTGCCAAATTCTTCTCTAAAATATGGATAAAAATGTACACTCCCAAAAGCAGAGTAAAACAATAATCTTTATCATTGGAATTGACAGAGGTTTTAAAACATTTTCTGAATTTGAAGACTACTGTGGTATTACTTTTGCTTCCTTGACTAGTAGGAAGGTTAAATATCTTTTCACATACTTAATTGGTCACTTGGGTTTTTTCTCCTAAGATTTACTTCTTAATAATGTGCATGTGTGTGTGTTTGTGTGTGTGTGTGTGTATTGAGGGTTATGTTGCTAACCACGCATTTCAAATTCTTTCGGTATGCAAAGCCTGGGAAGTCAAAATCAACAATTTCAAAATTCCCTTGACCTGACAGTTTTCCCTTCTCTTGCATGGTCTGACAGATGTATTCATTCTACACTTTGATGTGGAAATGAGTCATGTTGGGGAGAGGCAGAGAGGGTTGCATCAGGTTGTTTATGTTGATTTTGATAAGGTGCTGAGGTTCTGAGGTCAGACACTAAAGATTTCTATTTTTCTTCATAAATTGCTTGCATACTTTATTATGTATCTCTCAGTGTAATCTAGTTATTTTTCTATTGATTTTAACTATCAATTTCTCAAACTATTTATCCATCTATGGATAGTTCCATGTAGCTGTTCAGATGACAAAGGTCATTTGAACTCCACAATTTATAGGTATGTATCTGTACACAGCTATTTTAAGCAATTTTAAATGTTACATTTTTGCTACATTTTCTAACATCTGTTGCTTGTATACTAGTATTTTTTTAATATTTTAGTAATCAATTTCACTGTAAAATAAACCACCACAAAATTCAGTCACATATAAAAATAATCATTTATTCTAATGCTCATGGATCTGCAGTTTAGCTAAGGTGACTTCACCTCAGGTTGTACATCTGTGTGTCAGCTGAGGCAAGAGTGCTCTCTGTGTGCTGCAGGGGAGGATCAATAATTTTTCCTCTACCCTTGTAGGTTCTTGGCTGAGACCTCTCTGTAATAAAAAGCAGATTAATAGGAGAAAAACAGAAAAGTTCACTAACATGTATTACACCTCCTGTATACATAGGAGATACCCAGGAAAACTGAATAATTTCCCAAAGTGGCCCAAGCCACTACCTTAAATTAAGCACCATCTATAACTAAAGACAAATGAACATGATGGGGGAAAAGGAAGGCCAGTTATGGGAGATTACTAGACAAAACACAGTAATCAAGTATAAGGTTGCTATAGGGATTTAAGTCTTTACCTTTTCCATTGGTAAGAATTTCTGTATGAGCACTGGGTATTATATAAGACTGATGAATCACAGTTCAGTGATTCTCTGAAACTAATAATACACTATATGTTAATTAATTGAATTTAAATAAAAAATAAAATAAAATGCACATTAAAAATAAGTAAAAAATAATTTAAAAAATAAAAAATAAAAATATGTTTATTTCCCCTCCCCAAAAAAAGAGTTTCTAGGAATTTAGATATCCTTCTCTTCCTGGTACAGAGAAGGAGACACTCTTACAAATGGAGATTTCCCTTATAAATGTAAATGTCTCTTACAAAAGGGTCACTTCTACTTAGGTTTCAGAGTTTTTCTTTTGTCTGCTGCTTCTTAAAAATAAGCTAAAAGATTCCTTATGCCAAAGAGACATGTTTTGGGATAACCTATTCTGCTCCCTTCCAAGTTCATTCTGAAGACCAAAGAGAAAACCAACAACACAACTTGCCACTGGTTATTGCCCCATATATTCATTCAAATTTGCAGCAAATTTCTTTGACAGAATGGTCTAGAACTGGGGTTGGCAATCATTAAAAACAAAGAGCACTGGTAAAGGTAATTATGCAATTATAAAAGACAGTATAAGTGCTTGTTTTTCTTCTTCTCTATAAAAAGCTGTATAAAAGCTCTATAAAAAGCTGTATGAATGTAATTATTTGTTGGAACTCTAACATAAAGAAATGTAATGTATTTGCTAATAATCCAAGGAAGTGGCTGGGAGCAAAGCTGTATTGGACTAAGGAAATTAAGCCAGATGGTAACTTAAGCCCATAGGGACAAATGAAAAGAACTATAAATGGTAAACAAGAAGATATATATAGCAAGCTCTATAAATATATACTTGCTCTCCTTTCCTCTGCATTTCTTTAATTAACATAAATAATATAAAATAATAATTGTAAAAATTGTTATAATGTATTGTTGGGATTGTAGCATATATAAATGTAATATGCACAACAATGGTAGCACAAAAACGAGGGAGAGGACTAGAGCTATCTAGGAGTAACATTTTTATATCTTAATTGATTAAGTTAATATAATTGACTAAGTTAAATATAAATTAAGTTAATATGAAGGTGTTTTTTATAACTTAAGATGTATATGGTAAATCCTAGATCAAATAACCAAAAAATATAGTGAAAAACTTCTTTAAAGGAATTAAAATATTACACTAAAAATATTCATTTAGTGCAAGAGCAAATATAAAGGAAGACTAATGGGTCAAAAAAAGTCATGGTATTGTAGAAAACAAAAAGTAAAAAGGCAGATGTAAATCCAGGTCCCTCAATAATAACATTAAATGAGTTGATTAAGTAATCCTATCAATGGTAAAAAAAAAAAAAATACATGAACCAGCTCTGTACTATTTACAAAGGCCACATTTTAGATTCAAAGACACAAATAGGTTGAAAATAAAATGATGGAAAAAATACATAGTAGTTACTACAAGAGAGCTTGAGTGGCTTTACTACTATTAGCAAAGTAGATATTAAACTAATGTTCATAGCAGCATTATTCATAATAACCAAAAAAATGGAAACAATTCAAATATCCATAAACTGATAGGTGGATAAACAAAATGTAGTATAACAAAGTATTATTTATTCATGAAAGGAATGAAGTACTGATATATCTCCAATATGTAAAAACCTTTAAAATGTTATACTAAATAAAAGAAGCCAGAACAAAAGGCAATATATCCTGTGATTCTATTTAGATGAAATACCCTGAATAGGCAAATCTGTTACACATAAAGTTGACTAGCTGTTACCTGGGTCTCGAGTAAGAGGGAAATGGATAACCACTACTACTACTGACCACAGGATTTCTTCTTGAGATTATAAAAATATTCTGGAATTAGGCAGTGGTAATGGCTGCACAACTTTCTATATACTAAAACCCACTAAATCATACGCTTTAAAAAATAATAAAACAAATCTTTAAAAATGAGCATTTTAACAAAAAGAATTTTAAACAGCAATGGGGCAAACATGAAATTAGGAAGGGAACAATAAATATAAAGTTATAATTCAATGAAACAGAGGCAAAAAGAGATAAAATTGGAGGGGATTAACAGAACATCGTAAGACTAATCAAGGAAAAAGAGATGAAGCAAAATGGAAATAAGTTTAGATGTAGAAGAGAATTTAAAATAATAAAAGTGTTATGATCATCCACGCCAACTGTGATACTGCAGAAGGCCACCAAAACCTGTTGATGAAGCAAAGCTAAATTTAATAGATTTACCATAGGAAAGGAGAACATAACCTTTGCTTCCAAATAAGAAAACAGAGGAGGACATTTATAGGGTCTAGATCCTAGCCTGAGTGATTTTGAAGAGAGATGTACAGGATGGGCATGACTTGGAATTGGGTAGTATTACTGACGTAATGGCTTTGGATTAGCATGCACAGTGAGGTGAGGGTCTTGAAGAAAGTCTTGATGGGAGTCATGTTACTCCTGGTAAGTCAGATGGTTAACTGATTCAAACTTTATCTTCCAGGAGCAAGTATTTCCTAGAGCAAGCATATTACTCTTTATTGACCTCAGAATTGTTTATTAAAGAAACAAACAAAAAATGTATGATTCATTCTAAAATTGTTTAACACAGAATAGGAAATGACCTCTGTTTCCAGTATTGTGCAACATAGGGACAAAGGATTTTTTGGCTTAAATTCTCAGACTTGAGCCAAGAAAATTAAAAGCTTGAACAAAATGTAAAAATTCCCAGAAAATGTAAAGATATCATAAAGAGTAAATCTGGGAAATAGAACATTCAATATGTCAAAATATTTTCAATAATTATCAGCTAAATGAAAGGCATACACATTAGGAAAGAAGTAAAATTCTCATTGCAGATGACATTTTATGTAATTCCAGGGACTTAACAACCACAACCACAAACACTTGTAAAACTAAGTGAATTCAGTGAGATCATAGGATACAAGACCAACAACAAAAACCAAGTGCATTTCTATATACTCGATTTTTACAGTTATTTTCTTAGTGGCTGACCTGGGAATTATACTTAACATCTTAACATGTAACAATGTAGTTCAGATTAATACCAACTTATTTGAATAGTTTACAAAAATTTGGCTTCTGAGTAACTCCATTGTCTCTCCCCTCCTTTGTGCCTGAACACACACACAGTTAGTCAACATAAAAGAGACTTGTTACCAGGCACTTAAGGAAGTCTCCATCAAATCATTAGCTGACCACAAAGCTAACCAAATGGAGATTTCAGTAGCTACAAATGGCAAAGAACAGAGACTTTACAGACAAATTCTGTGAAGGAGGGAGAATCTGATTTTCAGAGTTGCCAAATGGTATTATTTAAAATGTCCAGTTTTCTGTTTTTCATAATTTCTATCTCTTTGCTGTTCTGTATTTGTTGAGACAGTGTTTTCATACTTTTCTTTGATTCTTCCAACATAGTTTCCTTTAGTTCCCTGGACATATTTAAAATAGCTGATATGAGTGTCATCTATGAATCCAGTATCTGAGCTTGCTTAAGACAGTTTCTATTGACTATCCTTTTTTTTTTTTCTTTATATGGGCCACAGTTTCTCCATTTTCTGGTATGTTTACTTGATAATAATTTTAGTGCTATAAATTTTCTTTTGGTTTCCATCAGATTTAATGAGTTAGGTACCAATTACTGATCCACTTTCCAAAATTTTCTCTTTGTTGTTTTGGATTTGTCTTTTAAAAAGTTTTCTGTCATCTCTGGGAGGTTTTGCAGTTTCATTTATAAGAGGCCATGAATAACTGAAATTTAATACTTCATTTTTAAAAACATGAAAAGAATATGGAAAAGAAGTAATTGTTATAACCAGGTATGTGGCATTCAGTGTTCATAGTCTAATTCCTTCTATATTTTTTGTTATATTTAATAATTTAAAAGTGGGTAAGGTGGTGATTGGAACTGAAGTTATTTGGTTTATTGATCATGTCACACCTTTCCTTAGATATTCAGTGATTTTTTTCCCCATTTAAATGACATATGAATTCATTTATTTTACTTAAATCCCATTTCATAATGTAGGTAAAAACCTTTGTCATTTCACTCTAAGATCATTGTTACATATCTATCATTTGATCCATTTTTCTCCCTTATTTTTCCTAACAATTATTATTTATTCAGCACCAGTTTTCTTTTAACTTTTTCATGCTCAAAATCACAAAACCTAGATTTATTTTTTAATGTTAATAATTTTCCTATATTTCAATCACTCCAAATCTGTCCACAACCTACCTGCAGGTATGTACAAACAGAAGTATTGCATATTCTCTCTGGCATCACAGAAATTTGAATTGTCCTCTGAATATGCTTTTTATTTCTGTGCTTTTAAAATACTCTATGTCTGGCATTCTTTTAAAATACTCTATGCCTGGCATGCTTTCCCGCCATCTCAGAAAATTTCAATAAATTCTTCGAATCCAGACCTCAAAAATTTACCTTGATAGCTCCCATTTCTGCAATTTACTATTCATATTTATTTTACAAATTTATTTATTTATTTTAAGATTTTATTTATTTATTTGACAGAGAGAGACACAGTGAGAGAGGGAACACAAGCAGGGGGGAGTGGGAGAGGGAGAAGCAGGCCCCCCGCCGAGCAGGGAGTCCGATGTGGGGCTCGATCCCAGGACCCTGGGATCATGACCTGAGCCAAAGGCAGACGCTTAATGACTGAGCCACCCAGGCACCCCTATTTTACAAATTTAAACATAAAAGTTTGCATTTTGCTAGTTACTAACCTTCTTAATTTTAATGACCCATTATATTTCTATTTCAGCTCTAAAACTTCAAAATGACAATGTAAAATATAAAGATTTCATAATCTTTCATGGTATCCAGCATAGTTCTGAGCTCTGAAATTAAATATTGGTTGCCTGACTCTTCCATTCTTTGGAGAGATGAATCATACCATCATCAGTTGATAAAATTAAATACTACTTGATAGATTATTTCATTCATTATGTAGATTGATTGGACAATTATTCAATGTGATGGTAATAGATGAATGGGGCAAGTCACCTTGTGACTTAACAGCCAAATAGCAATATGAAGACATTCAATAGGATAAGGGCACATATCATTAGAAAATATTCCAGGGTACACATTCTGCTGAGAAATATAAAATAGTGTATAAAGATCTATGTTTTTAAGAATGTAAACTATGTATAATTATATGTGAATGAGTAATGAGGTATGGTTTCAAGTTTTTCCGAAAGACTGGTCTTTGATAATCAATACAACAAATGAGTTCAGTGGGTCTGGGTTGACAGGTGCATTAAGACAGTTTAGAAAATATCTATGATTGTCATGTGAAGTAAAGAAAATTAGCTTCTGTGCATTATGAAAAACACCTGTATGCTATCAGACCTGATTGGAGAGTGTTTTAACTATTTTGTTGGAAACAGTTGCAAGAATTCGTCTTGACATCTGTTGTTATAAGAAGTGGCATCTGGTTGCAAAATCACTGGTCTGGTATAATTACATAAAAATGACAATTTTTTTTCATGTATTTAGTAGTGATGAGTGGTGATGTTAGAGATTTGACGTATATTTTAAATTATTTATTTTTAAAAATACATGAGTACAAAATCATCTGTGCATTTCAACTTTCTGTTTCACCTTATTTTCTACTAGAACCTGGACTGAACATGTTTTGGAAGAGAAATTATCTGTTACCTCTCCATATGGTGTAAAATCACAAAAGGAATTCCCTGGGAAAATTTCCAAGTATCCTCCCTGACTTGCCAAATAGTAAATGCAGATTTTCCCAAGGTCTTACCTTTCCAGTTTATGTCATCCCTTCTTTGGGCTTTGAAAACCTACCCATCTACATACATTTAGTATGACTACAGTGCAACTCTCTCATAGTTCTTTCCACGTGTCATATCAATTCTACATCTAAAATATATCACGGATCTCTCTTTTCATCTCCATCTTCCATGCCTTCTCACAAGTCTGAAATTCTGAAACTGTTTGTTTCAGTAATTACACCAAGTATCAGACCAATATCAAAACATGTCCCAGACAGAAGCTTTCTGGCTTTATGGTAGCAGTCAGAATCCTTCAGCTATACGTAATAGAAAACACTGAACACTTCTCAAGGAATTAAGAAGTTATTATCTCTTAAGATTTCTAGAGGCGGTTTATTTTCAGCAGCTCTATAACATCTTAGAACACTCCTTAATTCACTCAGGTATTCACTCAGTAACTATGTAGTAAGTACCTATTATGTTCCATGCTTGCTTCTAAATACTTGTTCTTACCTCCGTGGATAGAATAGTTGCAGATCCTTGCCTTGTGGAAATTACATTCCCATTATGAGTAGAAGGTAAATAATATAAACTACATACATTAAAATGTAAATAATTTACTGTGTTAAAAGATAATAAAAGTTATGGGGAAAAAAAGGAGTTGGGAGGAGGAAGGAGGGTGCTGAAGGTGCAATTTTAAGTAAAATGAGCAACCTTTGAGCAGGTGGCATTTGAGCAAAGCCTTCAAGGAGATGAGGTAGTTTCCCAAGCCTAAACCTAGGGCCAAAAATCTGATTAGAGCAAACATTGAATGTAAAAATCCTAAGGGAAGACTGTGCCTGACAAGTTAAAAGAACTCTAAAGATGTCAGAGAGGCTATAACAAAGTGAGCAAATGATAGTGTAGAAGAATTTAATTTGGAGAGGGAATCAGAGCTTTGTAAATAACTTTAAGTGCATTGACTTTTATATAGTTTGAAATGTTAAATGATTGCCAGCTTTTAATTAGAGGAATGGCATCAGACAATTTACTATTTTGAAGGATCACTCTGGATGCTATATCAACAATGGACTCTAGAGGTGGCTAGAACAAAGAAGCAGTGTGCAGCAACCCAGCAAAAATGGCAGGGGCTCGCATCAAGGGGCTGGTGGGTATATTTTGAAGATAGAGGCAATATGCTTTTTAAGCAGGTTTAGAACATGTTTGAGAGAGAGAAATCAAGGATGACTCCAGACTCTTGTATTTTTATTATTATTATTTTTTTAAAGATTTTATTTATTTATTTGAGAGAGAGAGAATGAGAGGGGGGAGGGTCAGAGGGAGAAGCAGACTCCCCGCCGAGCAGGGAGCCCGATGCGGGACTCGATCCGGGGACTCCAGGATCATGACCTGAGCCGAAGGCAGTCGCTCAACCAACTGAGCCACCCAGGCGCCCTCTTGTATTTTTATTATTAATGACTTTGACCATTAATGAGGATGAGGATAACAACAGTCTTTAACAAATGCTGTGATTAAATAACATACACTTTATTACCCTGTTCTCATGGAGTATTTCCTACCTAATCAAATAAATACTGGTCTTATTTTAGGAAATAAATCAGGGGTGCCTGGGTGGCTCAGTCAGTTAAATGTCTGATTTCGGCTCAGGTCATGATCTCAGGGTCCTGGGATGGAGGCCAAGGTCAGGCTCCCTGCTCAGCGGGAGTCTGCTTGCCCCTCTACCCTCCCCCCACCCCCCGCTTATGCTCTCTCTCTCTCTCAAATAATAAATAAAATCTTAAAAAAAAAAGGAAAAGAAATCAACCATTCAGGGATCATCTATAAGATGATATAGAGTTGTTAATTATTTATGAAATCCACACATTTAGAGTTTAAACACATGAGTACATTAGATGAAAATGAGAACTACAATTGACTAAACTATCTATACCTTATTTGCAGGCTTATTACCAAGAAATAATCTTTATAACAGTTTATGTCTTCTTATCATTCTGGATATTTTAAATATAGATTTTCTGGGAAAACCATATTATGAAAAATTTTTAAATAAAACAAAATGAAAAAAATAAAGTTTCCTTACAAAATATTTAAATGAACAATACTCCTTTTATACCTAGAATCTCCCTTTCACATTTATATTTCCCATTTATACCATTTTCCCAAGTATCATACTTTATTAGAAGTTTAGCATTTTGATATTTTTCTTCCTTATTACAGTTTAATTGCAATTCTATTTCTGATTTTTTGCCTTTTTAAGATTACATCTAAAGAATATTTCCAGATGTTCCATGCAATAATTCACTTTCACATAAACTGATTTATAGAATTTTATGTTTCTCTTAAATTAATAATTTATTGCATCATTGCATTATTTGTATGTATTTTCAGGAGAGTCTATCTTTAAGGGACAATTACAATTTTTCTGTTTTGGATTCCTAGATTCTTTCTTCTGGGATTACTACCTATAATTTATTTTCAATATCTCTTGCTACCCCAATCCAAATATTGCATACCTGTCACTGTGGTCCATCTTTAACACAAGTCTAATCATGTTAATATGGCATTTGAAATCCCAAAATAAACATCACCAATACAATATAATTGTTTTTTCTTTCCTTGGGGTGTCAGACATGTTCTTCAAAGATGTTTGTTTCCATTGACTTTTTCAGTCTCATTTTTTGCCATATCTCTAGCCACTCTATTTGGTTCATCCTTATCACACTATGTTCCTTCACATGCGGTGCCTCTTCTCCAAAACATTTCCTTTGCCAAACCTGGTTTGTACCATTACTAGAGCACTTTTTCTACTGAACTACAGGAAATAATTGTAGATGTGAACCATCCATTTGAGGAGAGGGTCAAGACATAGACATTTGGGATTACTAATTACCATCTAACACAAAGTAAGACTAGGTGACCAAATGCGATACATCCAATGAGTATACTGGAAAATAGTTATGGAAAGTCATTAATGGTGGCTACAAGGAGAAGGTAGGTCACATGGTGACACACGGTTTATTTTCTTCAATGGACAATTTTTCCTTTAGTGGTTTAAAGCTATTTTAGTCACTACCTGTACACTCAGTGGTTGTCCTACCTTCATTTCTTTTAAAGCCTCCTATTTTCCTAATTAATTAATACATAGCCCAATAATTAAGCCGGCGTCTTAAAATCATGAAATTCTGGCTGAAATAATTTCTATTTGTAATAAATTAATGTGTGATATAATATAATGTGTGTGATATTTTGTTAGGAAAAGAGACTCCATAGGGGACTATAAAATCAACTCCTTGGTACCATTATGACTAAATAGCACAGCTTCTTTGGGGGAAAATGCTTAATTTATTCCTTCACACTCTTTATCATTTATCTTTTGTTTTGCCTTAATTAGCTTTTTTGTAGATCAAAGCTGAACTCAGGCTTTTCTGATTTGTTCTTTCTACTGTTGCAAGAAAGAAGTGGAAAAAGAGGAAGGAGAATGACAACTCTGACATCTTGATGAAGAATTCAATATTTAGCAAATTCGCATGTCATCAATAAATGCATTAGCCCTTGAGCACCTGGCTCCTTAAGCAAACAGTTTAATAAGCAGATGGTTCTGACTGAGTGACCATTTTAAATACTGACTCCGTGTAGGCTTTGACAATTTGCTTGAGACAGACTGGTATTGCTCATCAATTCTATAGTATCTCCAAGAACAGTCAAGCTATTTACATTTTCCAAGATGTTAAAAATCAAACTTAAAATTATGCACATATATTTTAATTTAAATTCCACCTCTTGTTGCTTATTTGCGTGTGTGGTATATATGGTGCAAACGAATTGCTTAAAATAATTCCTGTCAGGCCATCTCCCCCGCCCCATCTTAAATACCCTTTATGCCTCTCACTGACATTTCCGTGCTTTTCATCTTGCTTGTCTGTACAACCCTTCTACCTCTCCTTCCAGACTTAATTTTATCATTTCCTTTACTGAGATTTCACTGATTCTTCTCCAGCCCAAATTAGCCATTCTCTTTCTGTATTCCCCCAGCATTTAATTCATCATGGCTACACGGAATTACAATGCTGAATTCTAAAGGGAAGCAATGCCCACCCGCTCAGTGCTGACACGGGGCAGGAATTCCTTTGAAAATGGAAACACATAATTTTATAATTATATTTATTTTTTATGATTTTCTTGCCCTGTGTGTGTTTTAGAGAGATTAATTTAAGCTAAGATCTGACTTCAAGCATAAATTCAGAGAAGAGCACTGAAGAAAGGGGTAGAAATATAACTTCTTATTTTGTGTGAAGTGCAATTTATGTATCAGAAAAAAATACAACTTCTAAGTTAGAAATGTCTTTTATAATTTCCTTCTTATTTTCAAGAGCGTGTGTAAACCTACACTTTTGCGCTAAGCCCACTACATGAATATTTGAAACCTAAAAAGTATAGAACTAATATGAGCATAAGTTGAGTGTAATAAAATACATTATGCATTAGGATCAAATCATTTCTGAATAAATATAAATAGTAATTCTAGAGACTCGGGCAAATGGATTAATTTCTAAAGCAAGAAAGAAATAGAATGTCATGTTTTATAATATACTGTACATTTTTTACTCGTTCTGAAGTGGGCATTCCCCTGGATTCTTCCTTAGAAGTAAAACAAGTCACATGGATTCTCAGACATTTCAAGTATTCAGAGCAGAGAAAATTTTCAAAGGAAGAAGTTAGTAAATGCTGGTCCCTACATTTGCTTTAGGCCACCCCAATTCTAACAACTACCATTTTCTGAACAACTACTCTGTGCCAGGCACTGAGCTCAGCATATTTTATATTTATTATTCCACTTAATTCTTACAATAATCTTATAAGGCTACAAATATGAAAATATAGGTTGAGAAAATATACATATTTTGTTGAGGTTCCAACGGCCTCAAACTGTTAGAATGACCATATACATTCATGTCTAAGTGAGTCCAGAGTTTAGAGCTCTCCTGAATTTTCTCTATGCCAGGAATGAAATGAGAGTGACTTCTAATGTTTTAAAGGATATTTTCAGTTGTATCCCCTGAAATTTATTAGGAACCTATCTTCTTGCCAACTGTGTTTGAGGGGTCTTAGATCTCTACTCCCTAGGCTAGATGGGTATTTTCATATTATATTCTTACTTTTAGTTTATGAAACAGTTACTCTTTTTTTAAATGCCAATAAATATAGAGACAAAAATGATTGTTAAGTACACCGCTCACATAAATCTAGTTGGCATTACAAAATGAAAGTAAAGCATGGATGTGGTTATAAAATTGAAATAATAAAGGCACAACATAAAAATATGAAAGTATTCCTCTCCACCCACTTCTGAGTTCACTGTCCCCCAAATAACCTTTTTAAGAGTTCTATGTAATTCTTTCCTGAAAAATAACGCCATGCCTATTTAAGCACATACTTCTATAAATCACTTAATAAATCCAATTATCTTTTGTAAAGCTTATTAATTTCACATAGCACTTCTTTTACATTTGTCCAGCATATATGGTTCTACCACATTCTTCTTAAATGCTTGGTTTTAATTAACTATAACTTTATTGATTATCAGATAATAAATGTTTTGGTTGAGTACATGATTTGCTGTTAAATCAGTACTGTAATGAACATCTTTGTATATTTTCCTTGGCTAATATATGCAAGTAAATTCTTACTTACATCATTTCATGTTGGTATTGCACATTTATAATGAGTTATTTAATGTAAATCACTTTTTGTATTGTAAGGAGTGTGTGTGTGTGTATGTGTGTGTGTGTGAAGACGGCTTCTCTACAAATTAATGACGTTGAAATTCTCCCATCAACCTTAAGAATCAGACTTGATTCCTCCCTTTCATACACAGCGCACAATTAATCAACCAATTCTATTGGCCCTACTTTCAAAATATACTCATTTATCATGACCTACGGTCATCATGCCTCATCTGACTGATGCTCTCACTCATCTATTTTCAACACTTTTTTTTTTTTATTTGACAGAGAGAGAATGAGAGAGAGAGAGAGCTCATGAGAGGGGGGAGGGCCAGAGGGAGAAGCAGGCTCCCTGCCGAGCAGGGAGCCCGATGCGGGACTCGATCCAGGGACTCCGGGATCATGACCTGAGCCGAAGGCAGTCGCCCAACCAACTGAGCCACCCAGGCGCCCCAATTTTTCAACACTTTTAAAACCTAAGCCAAACCCTATCATTACTCGGCTGAAAGTCTCATTCCGAGTAAAACCTAAAATTCATGCATGGTGTAAAGGCAGTGAGTCATTTGGTCCTTGGCTGTTCTTCTGACTTTGTGTCCTACTCCTCTCTCACTAGCCGGCTTCCTTCTGCTGCCACAATTGTCAAATACGCCTCCACTAAAGGGCCTTTGCACTGGTGGTTTCCTCCCCTGGAAAGCTCTCAGAGACCCAGTCCCTCCCTCCCTTCCTCCGCCTCTTAAAGCAACTGTCCTTCACCAGCCTATATAAAAAGCAGTCCCCCAAGAGCACCCTTTCCTTACCTTGCTGTGCTATTGTTATTTGTATAAGCAGTTCAATACCTGAAATATTATGAGTTCTTTTTCAGATGGATCAATTTTAACTTCAAAAACAGAATCATAAGAGTTCTAAAATATATAGTAGAAAGGATGCATGAATAACATCTGTGAATTATTTATAATATATATAATATATAAAGCAGAGAGAATGGGATCCTGATTTATTAATATATTCCCCATCACTGGTTATTGAATGATCTCTCTTTTCCCCACTGATTTGAAAATATCACTTTCATTTCTCACTGAATTCCCACATCTATAGAAAACTATTTTAGGGCCACTTTATTTTAAACTAAACTTCTGTATATTTGGATCTACTTTGGGGTGTTTGCTCATTGCCAAATTTCCCTTCAGAATGATCAAACCAACTTACAACTCTAACAAATATATGGCAGATTTATTTCCCCATACCATTCACCAGCAATCAGTAATTTACACTAGGAAACATTTTATATTTGCATATACAGGTCTTTGACTATTTAAGTCAGGGCATATGCATACATACACACACGTATATTTGAAAATAATATATAAGAAAAACTTATATTGCTTTTTTATATAGGTATGAGCTTCTTAATATTAACCATATTTAATTTTGATCTATTGTTATTTTATCAATTGAATTGTGCCTTTCAACTGTATTTATGGAAATCTTTTCAAGTTTGGGGAAATTATACATCTTTTACATTATAAAATGTTGATTTAAATATTATAGTATTAATGATATTATTATTTAATTTTTTCATGGACTGGGAGAAGTATTATTGTTTAGTGGTCAGCTCTTCAGGCTCTAGATTTAGTCTGGCTTGGAATTGAATCATATGATTTAGCCTTGTGAAACCACCATCTTTAGGCTCTATATTCTTATATAGTAATGGGGACCAAAAATATCAAACAAGAAAGGTTGTTTTTTTGATTAAATGGGATAAGACATAAATAGCTTATTGTGGTGACTGGCAAAATTAATACAGTAATATTACAAAACAAAATTAAGATACATTATCACATTAAATTCTTGGGTATTTGTTATAGTATTTGCTTCATTACTTTCTAAAGTTAGACACTGATGTAAAGAAATGTGGATGCCAACATATTTTGGGTTTAGATATATAGCTTTGAGATATTTTCCCTCTGTGCAAATTCCAAAAATCTCACCATTACCTTTCTAGGTGTCTCTCTCTTGGTTAATTTTTCTAGGTAAGTAGCCATACCCATTGATTCTTTTTGACCCAACTTTGGTTTTTCAATTCCACAGTTACTTCTCATAATCCCTGACTTAGTACTTTTCAGGAGAATCTGCTCTGTCCTGCAGCGATTTCCAGCATCTTAGACCACCATACCTCTCATATTACATTCATCGTGTTTATTTCTTTACCCTTAAACATATGTTCTGTGAATTTCTTTAGTCAATTTTAGCTTTATTTCTTTGAGCTTGTGCTTTGACTGTTTTCATAACATAAAATCATAGTATTTTCATAGTTTTAATTTGATATCAAATATTCATTTTCTATATTGGAACTTATTTACTATCTTACATACTGCATAAAACATGTCCAGATTCCCCACTGTTTCTGGAAGTGAGCTCACTGCATTGAAGGTTATTACCACTGAATTTTCGGAAGTGTCCTTTTTTTAGGCTAATCATTATATATATACTTTCATATATTTATTGATCAGTTTGTAAGTGGCTTTTCAGACTGGTATGGTTTCCTATTCATATGTTTTAGTCTAGATCAATAGGAAAGGAAGATATTTACATTGTAGCCATTTTATTTTTCTATATTGGAGTTATGATGCCTAGGAGGCAGTGAGAGAGTGGACAACAAAGCAAGCCAGTTTTAGGGAAGTTCACTGATCAAAAAGTGGTTAGGTTCCTTGTCTGTTGTA
The DNA here is from genome assembly GCF_011800145.1 of Mirounga leonina. Taxonomy (NCBI): domain Eukaryota; kingdom Metazoa; phylum Chordata; class Mammalia; order Carnivora; family Phocidae; genus Mirounga; species Mirounga leonina. Next base: position 8,144,806 of record NW_023270265.1, on the reverse strand, counting down.
GAAAGCTGGTTATAGTGGAAACCATCTCACCTCCTCGGACTCCCTCAACAGGTGGTACACAGTATTACATTAGTACTACACAGTACGCCCATTTGCACCAAATTTTGGCCAACATCTTTAGTTACTTCACAAAATCCTTTCTTTTGGAGCCCCACAGACTAAACCAGTACCTTTTGCTCTGAGTTTGGTTGTTTTACTGTTTCATGTTTATACAAATTACATGTTTATGAAATCTTAATGCACCTTAAAAGTGACATTGCATCAAAATTTATATCAAAATATTTACTCATGCCACCACTTCAATAAAATAATAATTAGGATGGGATTCATTTTTTTCTTTTCATTATTTTGTATTTGCACACAGAACATTATTAAATGCAGAGGCAGAACATATTTGTGTGTCAGGTCTGGGAAAATAGGTACTACCGATCCAGGTACTTCTAAAATGTCAATTAGGTCATCATGGCAGTAACCTAAAACCTCTCAAGACCTTCCCATCATCTTCCTTCAGATGACTTGTCTTGAACTTTTCCTTTCCCATCATATATTTTTAGAAACAGGGAGTTTAGTTGAGTGTGAAACGTGATTGTTCTACAGTTTAGAAACAATAGTGGAGTGGAAATAACAAAACCTCTAAAGAGCTGACTTTGAATTACCTTTTTACCATTTCCTTGTTTGGAATATTGAGAAGTGTATTAAACCTCTCTGATCCTCTTTTTTATCTCCAGAATGGTAAAAATACCTATATTGTAGAATTGGAAATCAGAAAATTGGATAAGGTGTTTAAAGCACTTGCCACAAACATGATTAGTCACTGATGAATGCCAATTTTCTTCTTTGTGGAAGCTTTAACAGAATTGTGATTGGTCTCTAATTCCTCTTGTATTTCCTTCTCCCCATTTTCCCTACTGCCTCCTCCCCAAGAGTGAAAATGTAGCAACTGGAAATGATGTCATTGCATTATTAAATTTCTGCATAGGGGACATAGGCAAAAGTACATTATTATAACTGCAAAAGTGCAGTGACAATAGCAAAAAGTGCAGGGAAGTGGAAGAATGATTTTTTGAATCACTATAGTTAGGGTTTTCCTCTTTATAACAAATTTAAAAAGTGGGAATGAATAAGTTATTTGAAAGAGCCATTCAGCTGTCAATGTCACATTTCATTATGCATGAATCAAAAATTCTCTTCTTATTAATGAGATCTTTGACAGATGGATGATAGTCTGGACACTGTGCTAGTTTCTCTGAATATTACCACTATAGACAAATTACAGTACAAGAAATTATAAGCAATCAGAATATTAATAGACTATACATAGAAATTTTAATAGGAAATAGGCTGTAATGGATAAACATTGACAAAATTAGTGCCATGGGAACAAACAAATGGATATATTTTCTGATTGGATTCTTGTGGAATAATTTGTGAAGTGGTATTTGATCTGAGCTCTGAAGAGTAGGAATTTTGCATGTAACATTGGAGTAGAGAAAGTATATGCTTAGAAAGAGATTCAGGTATAATAGCGTAAGAGGAAACCTAGTAGCTAAAAGAAACATTATGATGAGATAGCTCAATACAAATAAACATATGTGTATTAAAATGGAATTTTTTTATCCATTCGTCTGTTGAAGGGCATCTAGGTGCTTCCATGGTTTGACTATTGTGGACATTGCTGCTATGAAATTTGGTGTACATGTGCCCCTTCTTTTCACTACATCTGTATCTTTGGGGTAATTACCTAGTAGTGCAATCTCTGGGTCATAGGGCAGCTCTATTTTTTACCATCTTGAGAAACCTCCATACTGTTTTCCAGAGTGGCTGTACCAGCTTGCATTCCACCAACAGTGTAAGAGGGTTTCCCTTTCTCCACAACCTCACCATACTTGTTTCTTGTCTTGTTAATTTTGGCCATTCTAACCGGGTAAGGTGGTATCTCACTGTGGTTTTGATTTGTATTTCCCTGATGGCTAGTGATGTTGAATATTTTTTCATGTGTCTGTTAGCCATTTGTATGTCTTCTTTGGAGAAGTGTCTGTTCATGTCTTCTGTCCATTTCTTGACTGGATTATTTGTGAAGGTTACAGAAAGAAGGCGGTGGGGGAATGGGGTAACTGGGTGATGAGTATTAAGGAGGGGATGAGTACTGGGTGTTATATGCAACTAATGAATCGTTGAATACTACAACAAAAACTTATGATGTACTATATGCTGGCTAACTGAACATAATTTAAAAAAAGGGAAAAAAAAAGAAGAACGTCCAGAAATATTTAAGGATTGCTGAAACTGAGAAAAATTGAACCACCTCAAATAAGTTCGTGCCAGTTGTAGAGAGAGCTAGTCTATCCAAATTGAGATTTTTCGTCTGTAGCTGAATGACATGTCTTAATTACAACACCATTTACACAGAAAGATAAAGTGTGAAGAAAAATAAATTGTAGTCTTAAAAAAATAATAGTGAAGCTTCAATCTCCAATTTTCTTTGACCCATGGAAATGAACCTAAGCTTGATCTAAATACTTATGGAAGAACCACTTGATTCAGAGATTTCTAGGGGAAAGAAAAGCTCAATCATAAATATGTAGAAGTTAATGAGCAATAAACTATTTTATTATTAAAAAAAATAAGTAAAATAGAAAATATTCACCACATACTAATAAGGAAAATAAACATAGGACAAACTTCTAAGAACATATAAATTTTAGTCTAATTATTGTAAGAAATATATATATACTGCCAATTTATTTGTATAAGGGCATTGACTGAAGTCCAAAAGAAAATACACTAACATATTAGGAATAATTGGTTTAGCTGGTAATAATCTAAATATTCCAAATTTCTTCAAGAACTATAATCTATTGGTGTTAAAAATTTTTAGAAAAATTTTGAAATTTCGTTGTCTTCTTCCTTTGATCAATTAACAGTTGTTTGAATTTGTGACTTTGGATAGGTTACAGAAGTTTGTAAAACCACAAAATAAAGCATGATCAGCTCTAAATTTTACTAAGTCAGTGAGTTCCTAAAGATGAAGTTTAGTCTGTTAGTGAAAACTATAGTGAATTGGGTCAAAAGCAACAAAATGCTGACAGATGGCACAGGAGATTAAGAGAAGTCTTTTCAAATATTTCATACATAAAAGTAATTCAGAACATGAAGTCCCAAGTCCATTAATAAATAAAGAGCATATGAAATCTACAATAACATCAAAATAGCTGTGCTGTTGACTTGCTTTTAAGATGGGTGTCTAAAAAGAGATGTTTTCTTTTAAGATGATGTAATCAATGAGGGTAAAAGTGATAGAAATAAATACTTTCAACATTTAAGACTAAATAAATCACTATCTAGGTGACATACATTCCAAGGTGTTGAAAATTAGATGATAAATTGATACAATTCTGTAAAGCCATGAAGGGACTTGAATGGTGCTTTCTAATATTACATGAATATGTAGAATAATGAATAACAGGTTGTGAGACACTGGATTTTAAATGTGATTTTAAAAAGGGATGAGAAGGAAGGTAAAACAAATTTTTGAAGAAGCACTGGTATGAAAATTTAAAAGTCATTTATGTTTAAACAAAACTTAAAAGATTTTTTTTGTTAGAATCAGAAGGTTTTCATTAGTCAATATAGAATGCATTAGAATCACACTTAAATGTGTGATGTAGGTAAACTCGCCAAACTAATCATTTCTTCTCTATTCATTTGAAGCCATATATTTTGATTTTTTTCTTTAATACTGGCACTCATTTATAATTACTAAGGATATATTGCCTAGGATAATTTATTCCATTATTATAATTTACCTTATAAATCATGTTCTGGAATCTTTATCAATACTTAATGAAATTTTATTTATTTATTTAGTCAGTTAGTTATTAGTTAATTATGCCTTAGGTAGATCAGCTTTGTACAGGCATGATTTTTCTTATGGACTATTTAACTTGCAAATAACTTAATAAGATAATTTTACTTTTTCTGTTGTGCTTTAAATACTTACCCGTGAAGGAGTACATTGTTTTAACTTTATGCCTTATTCAAACTGATATTTTGCTAAAACCTGTGGAAGGTATCTCAGAGGGATTAGAGTTGATAAGAATCTTACAGAAAAACATATATTTTCCAAGACCAAATACTAGTCCTATTTGCATAACCTCTAATAGTAGCAAACATAACTTGGACCACAATTAGCCTAAAAATGATATCAATTAGAGTTTAATAGAATTTATAAAGTGTTTCCAAATCTGTTATCACAATTAATCTTCACAACAATAATTTTAAAAAGAGATTTATTAACTTTTGCCTTCATTGAAGGGATATTTATGGAACACTTGGTATATCTGCTATAGTTTCGTATGTTTTTATAGCTAGCTCTTTCACATTTCCTTCTTTACAGTGCTATTACAATTTATTTGTTAGATTAAGTGAAAAACTGAGGTGAGACTTTGCGGTTAAATTAATTATAGTGTATAGTAGGGCATATTAATTATATCATGCTTCTATTAACTAATCTGGAGAACTAACTTCTTAATAATATTAAAAGTCATCATTATCCAAGAACATGGCAAATCTCTCCATTTATTCAGTTTTAGTTTTGTGACTTTAATTTCTTTTATAGTTTTAAATCAACGAATTTTACAGTTGTTTTAGACTTGTCTTAAGTAATTTCCCAGTGCTGGAGAATACAGGGATTCTCTGACTCACACGCCAAAAACTCATTACCTAGAAGAACCATCAACTGAAAAAGAGGGAAGGAAGGTGTGGATGGGTTGACGTTCTTAGCAGCTTTTGCTATAACAACCTAGCAAGTGACCTGATACTTGCTCCTTTACCAGGTATATACTCAACACTCTGGGCATCAGGCACAAAGGTCTTTCCTTTTGCAGAGGTACTTTCCAGAATGTCATATGCTTGATTCCATTCTTCATTAAGATCTTGTTACCTTTTTGTCTTTCAGGCATTGCTTTGTCTGGGATGAAGCACCTCTACTTGTTTTGTACCATTTTTATAAATGAATTTTAAAAATATGTATGATTTTCATCATTTGTGGGGCCTGAAGAAGTTGGTGCCCGTCCAGTACATCTTCAATGTATGGAAAAACGGAAAAAGTACTACATTCCTAGACCTGTGATAAACTTTTGAAAAACATAGTTACACTCACTAATTGTGTTTCTTAGATTCCTCAAACTGTATTATTCTTGTTTATGGTCCCATTGCCCTGCAAACAACCACTTATCAGGGAAATCAGTGTCCTCTAGTCAATATATTATAACTTGTATATTTCTAATTTTTTTAATCTATAAATTTTTGCAAGCTTATTTCTTTTCCTTCACCCAAGTAATGTTAAATTTTTTATCTTAATTTGATTCTATAAAATATTCCTTCTAAATAGTCCAAAAGATTATTTGAACACTTATTTTGCAAAGAAAACAATAAGAATAATACATCAATTTACACCACCCATGAAAAATGAAGAATTTAACATGCTGTTTTTTCTGACCCTGAGCAGACACAACTTGACTTATAATAAGCTGAAGACTCCGATTCAGATGATCATTATATATTTTCTTATGTATCTTCTCTTTATCTCTTATATCTGTGCTATCAAGATATTTATTTAGACATTAATTTTACTATGTAGGCTAAATTGCTCACAGACACTTCTTTTAGATCTTCCCTTTTATTAGGGCCTACAGTATGAATTGTTTTTCAGTGGGTGAAGTATTTTTATCAAATTTTTTAGAGACTTTGTATGAGTGGCAGCTTTTTAACTCCTTCATACATAGTGGTATTGGGCTGAATTCAAAATTCTTGTATCACAGTTCTTTGAAAATAAAAGCAAAAAGTAAAGATACTTTACCTACACACGATATTAGAAAATAAAACTTCGATATCATTTCTGCACAAAAATCTGTGCTATATTTTTATGCTGTGATACCTTTATATTATTTCTTAGCTTTTGAAAATGATCTTATTTTATTCTACAATTTTCAATACAATTAAAACATTGAAATGTTAAGATGGATGGCTACACACTTTATAAAAAGACTGATTAATCCCAATATGACACAAGTAAGACCTGTTAGAGATTTTTTTGAGCCTGTATTCAAGTAATTACTATGAAGTAACATAATTTCCAGGAATGAAAAAGATTTAGTAAGAACAAATTATCATTGGTGGGGAAAGAAAGCCAAACAAAAGAGAAATAGAAAAAGGTGATACCAGAATGCGTATTTATAAGGTTGATAACTTACTTGCTAATGATTTCTGCATGATGGTTTTATATTTATTCTACTTGACCTGGTGTTTCATACTTTTATATTATCATAGTCAGTAAATGTGATTGCAGAAAATTACAAAATTCAATTAAAAAATGAAATACTGTATTCTCACCAAAATATTGTGTTCTCACCAAAAAGCACCAACACAGTATAGATCCTTTTGTTTGTTTATTGTTTTAGTGACATTAACTAAAAGGAGTCTGTCCTGTACTTTTTAAAATTTGGTATATTTTCTAAAATGTTGCTCCAGAAAAAACATTTTAAGTTTCTTCTATTCCAAAAAAATCTAGAATTGTTGATAAGATATATAAATACATTGTTAAATTAATAATATTTTATTTTTTGGATATAAAAGCCATCCTAGGAATTACATTTTCAATAAAAAATATTAATATTTTTAGAATAAAATTCTAATGAATGGTTATTTCTCCATGTGGATATACTATCAAAATATACTGCTTTAAGCTTTTCAGCTCTGTAGATTCAATTTATCATCATTAAATATACTTTTTGCTGAGAGAAAATTTTACAACAAGGTTATTATTTGATATGTGTAATTTCCTATATGAAAGTTAAGAGAAGTCTCTCCTAAAGACATTATAGTCACTTGATTCCATATTTTTAAAGTGGAATGTTTTGTTGAGTAATAGTGTGTAATCACCTCACTTCTTTTGCTAATTCATGTAATTGCTGAAGATTCAGTTTACATCTATTCTGCACATTGCTTGAAAACATGCAGTAATATAGTCTGAAATAAAATTGAAAAAATAATCTCTGTAATTGACTACAGGCAAGTTGTGTACTTTTCTAAAAATGCTTTTAAATTCATGTGAAAACTAATGAAAATATTTAATCAGAAATTGCGAAAACAATAAACATTCATTGAACTACTTTTCTTTTACTGCTTTTAAATTTGTTTTGGTATATCTCATCTAATTTAATTTTTTAATTCAAAAATGTAGCATTAAGAAAATAATAAAAAATTTAAATTGTCAATAACTCAGTGGCTATAATACAATTTAATTTGATTTCTCTCTCTGTCTCTCTATCATCTATCTTGTCATTTCCTTTCTTATATCATAATCTTCATTTATATACATTTAGAGATAGATTTATACAGTTGAATTTATAGTAGATACTCTTCCATATTGCATTTCAAATATTAATATATAAAAATGTTCTACGAATAAACATCATGTCTTCAATTATCCTGCTAAGACTGCATTTATCTGAGAGGCAGACTATCATAATAATATAATTCTACTACCTATAGCCAAACATAATGTATTTCTTTTAGTTAGACTGTGCTCGATAATTGATCAATAATAGATCACTCAAAAATGTGATTGTATTTGATGAGTAAATTTTGGTTCTTCTAAAAACTGACTCTAGGAGGAGATCCACAAACATGAGCATTCATAATTTCACAAAAATTGTCCATAGATTCTGCCTTTTGCTCTTTTTTTTAATGTTACAAAACAGTGTGTAACAACTTCAATAGGTATAACTAACACTGGATTATGATATTATTTAATTTCTGATTTATGCTTGTAAAAGTTTACCTCAATTTATTTAATCTTCATTTTAATGTTTCCAGAGACTGAATATTTTTCCATGTTCAGTATTGTTTTCTCTAATGTATTCACATACTTTTGTCTAGCAATAAAGTAGATGTCAAATCTTTTACTATAATTTCCAGCATATATTGAATGTATTGTAGATAGTAATCCATTTACATTTCATACAGCTATCTATTGTCATCTTTAAAATTTTACCTGTTTAGGGGTGACTAGTGAGTCACTAGGTGACTCAGTCAGTTAAGTGTCTGCCTTTGGCTCAGGTCATGATCCCAGGGTCCTGGGATCCAGCCCCGCATCAGGCTCCCTGCTCAGTGGAGAGCCTGCTTTTCTTTCCTCTGACACTTCCCCTGCTTATGCTCTCTTGCTCTCTCTCTCGCTTGCTCTCATTCTATCTCAAGTAAATAAAGAAAATCTTTAAAAAGAAATAAAATAGAATAAAATAAAATTTTACCTGTTTAAACAAAATTAAAAAAATTAAATTCCACAACAAATTGTTAACACTAACACAGTAAGTCCTGAAAGGCCAATATATTATGTCAATAATGTGCAAAATGAGAGGTAAACTTATTTTATTTTAAGTAATTTAAATTAAATCTTAGTAAAATGTAAGTGCCTCATCAGTAACAATTAAATATTAATGGCATATTTTCCTAAATATTATAATAAAGGAATGTTGGAATGTCTTAAATACTTTGTAATAAAATTGATCTTGATTTTTATTAAAGATAGCCAGTATTATAATTCTTTCTCAGACTGTCTTACAAAACATTCTAAATTTTTGTTGTTATTGGTTGGAATTTTAATGTCAAATGTATTACAATTGCAATTACTTATGAAAAATATGACAGTAATTACATTAGTAAAAGAAAATTATTTATTAACCTATAATGGTAGGTCAACATTCACAATTAAATTTAGAGAGGGCATTAATACAAAGTTGATGCCAACTTTTATTTTATAGAAGTTAATATTGTTATCCATGGCATCACAGTGTGAGACCACTATAGGACCAAAGTATATACCAAGACACATTGATTTTTTTCTAGTAAGGATAACTTTATTCTAGTTATAATAGTTTTCCACAGAAATATAAAGTTCTGAAATCTAAAATTCAGGGAACAATTTTGTATTTAACTACGTAGATTTGGGGTTCAACCTAAGTAGTGGATAATACTTTTTAAAAACTTTACTATTTCTTGATTGTTTGATCCCAAGTTATTAATAGCAAATATATATATAAATAGTTTTACTCATTGCAGTCACCTTCGATGTAGACACTTCCAGAATAAGCCACTGTGGACTGGTAAGCATCTGTAGTTCACCAAGAAATGAAAGTTAAAAGAAACAATTCCAAATTAAAAAGTAAGTACAAAAAAGGAAAAACATTTTGATGAGAAAAAGTTTTTACTATATCATTATTTAAACAGCAAAAAAATAAAACATCAAAAAATAAGTTTGATGGGTTCTAGCCCCTAAAAATATTGTTAATATTAAAAATATACTAATTAATAACACCGGGAAAAGATTAAAACATAATATTGAAGGTAAAAACCTACAGCATAGGAATAAAATTATGTATTAAAAAGTAATTAAACAGATAACAAAGGGAATAAATCAAAACCAAAATATATTTGTGAAATGGTAGTAGAACAAGGAATGGTTGAGATAAATTTGTTCTTCTTTATCTGAAATTACTGTGCTTTTCTTACATTTAAAAAGCTACATTATTGACTGAAACAGTTAATTTTTTTTTAAGATTTTATTTATTCATTCGAAACACAGAGATATATATATAGAGAGAGCATGAGCAGGGGGAGAAGCAGAGGGAGAGGGAGAAGCAGGCTCCCCACTGAGCCAGGAGCCAGACGTGGGGCTCGATCCCAGGACTCTGGAATCATGACCTGAGCTGAAGGCAGATGCCCAACCATCTGAGTCACCCAGGTGCCCCTGAAACAGTTAATTTTTATTATGAAGAGTGTTACTGGAAGACTAGAAAGTTCACAATGAAATTTAATGCTTCAGTTTCCCATAAGGATATGCATGTTTGTGCACAAGTACAGAGTTATGTTAACTTGAAGGTCTTAAAATGTGATTAGAATATTCCTATATTTTCTAAATGAAAAACACAGAAATATGTAAAAAATTATATTTTACATATATTCATATCAAATGCATACATGTGGACAAAATTCATATAAAACTGAAAATGTGTGAAACTTTAACCCTCATTTTATTAAGTATTAAACAACTACAAATGTAAATTTATTTATAATATATTGCATATTATATATTTCATATTCATTACATAATTTTAAACGATTGGATGACAATTTCAACACCATTGTTAACCACATCACTACCTTGTAATTAAATTAAAGTGAGTCAAGATATATAAAACATAAGCTAGCAAAACTAAACAGAGAAGTAGAAAAATCCTAAAGCATAGTTGGAGATATTAACACATCTCTTACCTCAGAAAAAGCAGGTAAGATTGCATTAAGCATATAGTATATTTGAGCAAAACTATTAACCATCTTGACCTAATTGACTTTTCTTTAATAGCTTTATTGAGATTATAATTCATTTATCTAATGTGTACAGTTCAATGTTTTAAAATGCATTCACAGAGCTGTGCAAACATCACTACAATCTCATTTAGGACATTTTTGTCATCACAGAAAGAAAGCCCATAGCCATTTTCATTTGATTCCATCCCTTACATCCCCCCCAGCAACTACCAATCTACTTTCAGTCCCTAAAGATTTGTCTATTTTGGACATTTCATGAAGATGGAACCATACAATATGTGACCCTTTGTGACTGGCTTCTTTCATTTAACATAATGTTTACAAGGTTCACTCACGTCGTCACGTACATCAGTACTTCATTCTTTTTTATTGTTGGAAAATATCTCATTATATGGATATATTTCATCTTTTATTTATCTAGTCATCACTTGGTAGAAATTTGTGTTGTTTCCATCTTTTGGCTATAATGAATAATGCCACTATGAATTTTTGTGCATAAGCTTTTGTGTCAGGTATGTTTTCATTTCTCTGTAACTGAGTTTTATAGAATACACACCCAACAGCTACAGAATATATGTTTTTGTAAAGTGATATGATACATTCATCTTGTCAAGATCAATCAGTAAATTGTGTCACAGAGTTGCAACATATTTTTAGTAATTGAAAGCTTACAGAATATAAGTTTTGACTACAATGGAATTAAATTAGAAGCAAATAATGTGTTGCTAAGCATTTTTACATTCTTAAGGTTTAATTCAATGGTAGAAATTTAATTTTTAACTTGTATATGTGTATCATTTCACTTCTTTCTTGTGTAATATCATTTCATCCTACTATTTTTTCTGATATTAGTTAATTTTCACTTCTATTCAGGTTTTCATTATTGCTATTTTAAAAATACTTTGTGTTTTACTGGGGAAATTTCATACCAAAATGTTCAAAGTGATCTTCTCTCTCCCCGCTTTTTTGGGGGGAGGCATATGCAGACATATTCATTCCTTGATTTGATCTGCTGCACATTTTCTTATGAAAGATAATTTTGCTTTAGAGCAAAAATCTGAACTTACCTCTTGGGGAGTTGAAATGGGTCCCCTTATATTTTGAGTGGTTTTCTTTTCTTTTCATAATTTCTAAGATTCCCCTTTCTGCTAGAGTGTCTTTTCCTTGTTTGTTAGGGCAGCCAGCAAGTAAACTTGTTATTTTAAAAGATATATAAATATAATTTGTCATGCCTGTGCCAAGTATAAGATGGAGGAATATATTTCATTACCTAAGGTACTTTTCAAAAATATTGGTGCAATCCCAACATTTACCCAACTTTCCCACGGCTGATCTATCCAGTCACAGCAAAAGTTTCTGTGGTTTATGAGGTTGTTTGTGTGTTTTATGTTTTAGGTTCCACATAAACATGGTAGGTCCTTTACATGAGATAAATGACTAGATGTGTTGACTTTTCCTTCAATCTGACAATATCTTTATATTAAAATAAAGTAGCTGAAGTTTATAAGACTTGGAGATCCTCTTTTAACTTATTAGTGGCACTAATAGAGTTTTCTGTTTTCATATTCATGCTTTATAAGGTATTCTTAGGCTAATATATAAGGAGGAAGTTTGGATGCATTTGCTTAATTTTCCATATTTCTTGAAATTCCCTTGATATTTCCACATTAAAAGGAAACCATTTAATTGATCTATCATGTAATATTTTTATTCTATCAAAAATATTTTATAAAGTTGATCAGAACCTCTAGCTATCCTTGAGAATAATGTGCAAATAAGTGACAAAAAGTTAAGAAATGGTTATGGGAAATAGTTGGCAAAATGTACCACTTTCTCATGTAATAAAGGCTCTACCTGCAGGATGATAGAGATTTTATTTTTGGGTCACCAAGGCTTCCAATCATTGACTCAAGTTTTTTCTAATTCCTAAATGTTGTGATGATACCAATACACAAAAATAAGATGTCTTTAATATTTCTTGCCAAGAGTGAATCATTTTTTTTAACTTTATGTGCTTATGGATGCCATCATTCCCTCATGGTATAAATATAGACTTAATTAGCAGAAAGAAATGACTCCATTCTGTGTTGAACTTAGGTGTTTCCAAAGATGAAATTTCTTTTTGGAGAAGAATATCTTTCCTTCTGTGGTGAAATAGCATACACTTTGAAGACAGGCAAACTTGAAAACAAATTCCAGTTTTTCTAATTAAATATGTGAGCATAGGCATTTAATACACTCTATTAGCATCAAGTTTCCCTTTTCAAAATTGAAAATGATAATGTCTATCAATGTGGGGAGGATCAGAAATTCCATACGTACAGAACAAGAGTCAATAAAAAATACACAGCTTTCATTAACCATTGATACCTGATTCAAAATTTCTTTCAGATTTCCCATACTGGTTAAATCAATTGGCATTTGAAGAAAGTTATTTTATCCTTCATATTAACGCTTGGAGTGAAGACAGGTTTCTAAAATTTGTTCTATTTCTTCCTAGGCAACTTCCTAAAGGTTTTGAGGCCTCTGACAGGTCAATATTTCCTTGGACTCTGCATCACACCACATCAAAGGTAAAAAGAACAAAGAGAATAAAGCCTTTGAAAGAGAAGAAGGAATCTAAGATTTAGTAGCCCTGATTCTAAAGAAATCATTTGGTACTTGAACTATTTCATAAATTCTCCTGAGGACGAGGTGAATATGGAGTCACCACAAACTAGTAGAGGTTTTATTAACAAATGTCAACAATTCTACAGAACTGGTGTGAAAATTCCCAAACACTCTAATGCTAAACAAAAAACCAGCAAGTAAACAAGCAAGGCAAATGCATTTCTATTAAATTTGTTTTCACACCCTCCAATTAGATCCATCACATGTTTTTCCTGTTTATGTATGAATTCACTAATATTTTGTATATTAATGGGTTTGTTTCTGAAATTTCCACTCTCTCAATAACTATCACCATAAAATATATCTTTTTTAAAAATTTATTTATTTTAGAGAGAGAGAAGAGAGGGAGCAAGGGGGGGGGGGGCAAAGGGAGCAGGAGAGGGAGAACTCTCAAGCAGACTTCCTGCTGAACACTAAGGTGATGTAAGGCTGGATCCCAGGACCGCTACCTAGATTATGACATGAGCCAAAATCAAGAACCGGCTGCATCAAAAGGAATGAGATCTTGCCATTTGCAACGACGTGGACGGAACTGGAGGGTATTATGCTGAGCGAAATAAGTCAAACAGAGAAAGACATGTATCATATGACCTCACTGATATGAGGAATTCTTAATCTCAGGAAACAAACTGAGGGTTGCTGGAGTGGGGGGTGGGGTGGGAGGAATGGGGTGACTGGGTGATAGACACTGGGGAGGGTATGTGCTCTGGTAAGCGCTGTGAATTGTGCAAGACTGTTGAATCTCAGATCTGTACCTCTGAAACAAATAATGCAATATATGTTAAGAAAATAAAAAAGAAGATAGCAGGAGGGGAAGAATGAAAGGGGGGAAATCAGAGGGGGAGATGAATCATGAGAGACTATGGACTCTGAAAAACAAACTGAGGGTTCTAGAGGGGAGGAGGGTGGGAGGATGGGTTAGCCTGGTGATGGGTATTGAGGAGGGCACGTTCTGCATGGAGCACTGGGTGTTACGCACAAACAATGAATCATGGAACACTACATCTAAAACTAATGATGTAATGTATGGTGATTAACATAACAATAGATTTTTTTTTAAAAATCAAGAACTGGCTGCTTAATCAACTAAGCACCGAGGTGCCCCTCATTGCTATAAAATATATCTTTTTTTTTAAATATTTTATTTGACAGAAACACAGCGAGAGAGGGAACACAAGTAGGGGAGAGGGAGAAGCAGGCTTCCTGCCGAGCAGGGAGCCCCATGCGGGGCTCGATCCCAGGACCCTGGGATCATGACCTGGGCCGAAGGCAGACGCCCAATGACTGAGCCACCCGGGTGCCCTGCTATAAAATATATCTTAAGGAAAATCCTCATGTTTTGTTTTTCTGCAGAATTTTGTAACTATTCTTGTTTTAATCCTCTTCCATATGAATTTTAGGATTTACAAAACAACTTCCATAAATAATAGGATATTAATTACAAATACATTGCTTTAATCCAAAGTTATATTTATATTTAATCTATCTATGAATATAGTTATTTTTTAATTTTCTCCATACAAGTCTTTTTTTAGATATCAAAAAGTCTTTTGTTAGGTCCCATACAATAGATGTAATATGGGATCAAATTCTCTATTATATTGACTTAGTTATCACATATAGGGGTTTATATGGATTAACAATGTACCTGGAATGCTATAGGAATTCAATAACATTCACTTTTTCTTTCTAAAATGCTTTCACTATGTCCTTCATTCATATATAATTTAGGTAGCACCACATCATAAGGAAATAATATATTCAGGAATGTAATTTCAGTTTTATTCGGCAGGAGGAAAATAAATTAAGTAGGAATATTCTTTAGAAAATCTCCAAACACTGTTTTAATGTTCTTAAACTGAATGGATACAGTGACACCTCCATCAAAACTCATGGAAATATTTTGTGGGTATAGACATTTAATCTAGTTGCCATGCATCTAATCTGGTTTTGGTTACTCACCAGGAGAGAGACATCTCCCCATGGACAGTGAAGGTATTAAACTTAAGTTTTCTGGGAGCTTTGCTGCCTAATGAAAAACATCTGGCTATTTAGAAGCAGGCAGATACTCAAAATTTTTTTTCATTTTTCATAAGAAGTGTCTGTTACCTGGCCACAATCTTAGTATGAATTCCTAGAAAATATGTTTCATTCATTCATACATTTAAATTATATGGTAGCTAAAGATCAGCAGAATCACAGGGATCACTTCATTACTATGTTATTTTGCAATTATAATTAACGAATTATCTTTGTTTCTTATCCATGTGTATTTTGTTGAGTATGTATCACTTCCTTGTTCTATTGGGAGATTTCGATTTCTAGAGAAAACCCAAAATGCTTCTTTAATTTCCCAAACACTAAAAACCAGAAAATGAAAACACAGAAATTTCTTTAAAAAACATCAAATAGGGGCACCTGGGTGGCTCAGTAAGTTAAACGTCTGCTTTCGGCCCAGGTCATGATCCCGGGGTCCTGGGATCGAGCCCCAAAGCCAATGCCCTGCTCAGAGGGGAGTCTGATTCTCTCCCTCCCTCCACCCCTCCCCCCTGCTCATGCTCACTCTCTCTCTCAAAAATAAATAAAATCTTAAAAAAATACATCAAACATATTTTCCCTTAAATATTTTTTTAAACTCAGAGGGAAGGTGGTGTAAAGAAGTGCCTCATATAAAATGGCTGGTTGGTGTACTATAGATTTAAATTTATATTCTACATGGAATGATGAAATGGATAATGGGATGAACATGATGATAAACTGAAATTATAGAGATTGATAAACCATGAAGTTCCAGATTAAAGAATCAAGATTTCAAAGTATCTCATTCATTTGAAAATATTTCTCTTTTAAATGAATTAGTTATACCACTTCAACTCCATTTGAATGTTCAGTATAGTATAGGCATTATGAAATTAGGAAATACTATGGAAACTAAATATTCATACAGTCCTGTGCAATATTTGCAAAGAATTGTTTTCTTCTTATTTTTAAAAGAACTCATTATCAAGGAAAATTTCAAATACACAAAAATAAAAGTAATACAAGGAAAACACACATACTTATCACTATGCATCTTATGTGATCTGTTTATGATCAATCATGTTTAATTTGTGGCCCTCCAGAATCCAAAATACCAACTCATATTATCTTTTTGTTTTGGTTGGGGTGGGTACATGGCATGTAATTCATAGATCATAAATTTCATCCTTTTGAAGTGTACACATAAGTCATTTTTACTATATTCACCAGATTAATGCACCTATCACCCCAAAAAGAAACCCTATAGTCATTAGCTATGACTCTAATTCCTCCTTTCCTTCCTCCAGCCCCTGGCAGCCACAGATGTATTTTTGTCTTTATGAATTTGCTTATTCTGAACATCATATAAAAAGAATCATGTGACATGATTGTGACATGGCTTTTTGTATCTGACTCTATCACTTAATACAATGTTTTCAAAGCTTATGTACATTAAAGCATGCATTAGTAGTTCATTCTTTTTTACGGCTGAATAATATTCCACTATATGTATTTCACATTTCGTTTATGTTTTCATTAACTGGTGGACATTTGAATAATTTCCATGTACTGGTTATGTGTTAGTGCTGCTATGAACATTTGTGTACAGGATTTTGTTTCTAGTTCTCCTGAGTATACGCCTAGAAGTGGAATTGCTGGATCATATGATAACTCATTTTTAAGAAACTGTTTTTCTATCATTGAATAGTCTTGGCACCTTTGTCAAAAATCAATTGGCCACAGATGTATGGGTTTATTTTTGGACTATCAATTCTATCTCTTTCATCTACATGTCTATATAGTTTTTGCTCTTTATTCTATTAATATGGTATATTACATTTCTTGATTTTCACATATAGGACCAACCTTGCATTTCTGGGATAAGTCTCCCTTTGTCATGGTGCAGTCCTTATTATATGTTGCTGGATTCAGTTTGCTAATATTTTGTTGAGGATATTTGTGTCTATATTCATAGAAGGTATCAGTCCATAGTTTTCTTTTCTCATAATGTCTTTGTCTGGTTTTTGTATCAGGACAATGCTGGCCTCATAGAATGAGTTAGAAAGTGTTCCCTCCTTTTCTATTTTTTGGAAGTTTGTGAAAGATTGATGTTATTTTGTGAAATCATCCTAGGCTTTTCTTTCTGTGATATTGAAAAAAAAATACTAGTTCAATTACTTTACTTGTTACAGGTCTATTCAGTTTTTATTTCTTTTAAAGTGGTTTTTATTGTTTGTGTCTTTTTAAGAATTTGTCCACATCATCTGGTTATCTTAACATACATGTTTCCATAGTATTCACTCATAATCTTTTTTATTTCCATAGGTTGGTGGTAATGTCCCCTCTTTCATTCATGACTTTAGTAATGTGAGTCCTCTCTCTTTTTTCTTGGTCAGTTTAGCCAAAGCTTTGTCAATTTTGTTGATTTTTCTTCAAAGAATCAAATTTTTTATTGTTTTACTTTGCTCTCTTTTTCTACTTTCTCGTACTGCTACTATATTTTATTTCCATCGTTTATCTTTGTTCTTCCTTTCCTGATGAAAGGCTTGACCCCAGGACCCTGGGAGCATGACCTGAGCCATAGGCAGATGCTTAACTGACTGAGCCACCCAGGGGCCCCAAGAGTTTTCTTCTTTAAAAAGAAGAGTCCACAGTTACAAATTTTCCTCTAAGCATGCTTTAGTTCAGCACCATAAGTTGTTTTGTTTTGCTTTTTTCATTTGTATTCATCCCATCTAATTTGTCTTATGGTTTCTTCTTTGACTCGTTGGTTGTTTAGGAGTATGTTCTTTAATATCTATGTATTTGTGAATTTTCCAAGTTTCCTTTCATTATTGATATATAATGTCATTTTATTGTCATTGGAAAATATACTTTGTATACTGTCAAGTCTTTTACATTGATCCAGGTTGGTTTTATGGCCCTAGCATATGGTCTGTCCTGCAGAATGTTCCCTGTGCTCTTGTTAGATTGAGCACTGTGTAGGTTTAGTCAGTTTACAATGTTGTTCAAGTCATCTGTTTCCTTGATGATCTTCTGTCTAGTTATACTGTTGAATTCTGGGTATTGAAATCTCCAACTCTGACTGTGGAATGATTGAATTCTCTCTTCAGTACTGTCACTGTTGGCTTCATATATTTTGGGGCTTTGTTTTTCTAGATCATCATGAAGCAAATCCCAGATATTATATAATTTTACCTGTAAATATCTCAGTATGTATACCTAAATGTTAAGAATCTATAAACATGGGACGCCTGGGTGGCTCAGTCGGTTAAGCATCTGCCTTCGGCTCAGGTCATGATGCCAGGGTCCTGGGATCGAGTCCCACATCGGGCTCCCTGCTCAGCGGGGGAGCCTGCTTCTCCCTCTGCCTGCTGCCCCCCTGCTTGTGCTCTCTCTCTCTGACAAATAAATAAATAAATAAAATCTTTAAAAAAAAAAGAATCTATAAACATAACAAAAATATCATTGCCTCAACAGTTGAAATTGACAATAGTTTCTTAAATCATTTCTTTTGTCAGAGTTCAAATTATCTCATAATTTATTCTTATTTTCACTGAACATTTTAGCTTACTTTCTTTACCCCCTTTTAAAAATGCATGTATCTATATAGCCATCAAGATACAGAACATTTCCATCACCCAGAAGGTTCTCTCATGTCCCACCAATACAATATTGTATATTCATATGTAACTATTGTTCTGATCTCTATCACCACTGCATTAGTTTTGTCTGTTTTTGAAAATCAGCTGACTGGAATTATAGTTTGCACTCTTTTGTGCCTGGTTTCCTTTGCTAGACATTTTGTCTTTGAGTTTGATCTGTGGCATTGCACGTAGCAATAGTTCACTCTTTATCATTGTTCTATTGATTTCCATTGCCTAACTATGAAACTATTCATTCATGTAGTCTATTTTAATGTTCCTGGGCATTTAGATCATTTCACATAGCACTCAGTGATAGGGTACACATATGTTTAGCTTTAGAAGATAATATCAAGGGGCGCCTGGGTGGCTCAGTTGGTTAAGCGACTGCCTTCGGCTCAGGTCATGATCCTGGAGTCCTGGGATCAAGTCCCACATCGGGCTCCCTGCTCGGCAGGGAGTCTGCTTCTCCCTCTGACCCTCCTCCCTCTCATGCTCTCTGTCTCTCATTCTCTCTGTCTCAAATAAATAAATAAAATCTTAAAAAAAAAAAAAAGATAATATCAAAAAGTTTCCAAAGCAGTTATATTAATTTATTCTCTGACATCAAGGTATATGGGTCTCATTTAACCCATATCCTTGCCAATACTAGGTATTGGTGCTACTTTTAAGGACAGTAAGTCTTTAAATCTGACGCATTGGTTACTCTGTAACACAGTTATTTCTTTTTTTCTTTCTTTCCTTCCTTTTTTCTTTGTTTTTAGTTTTTGTAGTTGCTTTTGACAGGAGCACTATTCCTATATAAGCAAACATAGTATTTTTTGAACAGCTTACTTAAATCATAATCCAATAAGGTCTATGCATTGCAATTGATTGATATGTCTCTTAGATCTCTTTTAATCTATGGGTTTCCTCTCCATGTTTTTTCTTTCCTCACTAATATTTACTGAGAGAAATGGTCATTTGTCTTATAAAGTCTTTTAGAGCCTGTGTTTTTCTGATTTATCCCTATGCTGTCACTCATCATTTTCTTCTTTTTTTCTGTTATTTGCAATAAATGTATCAAGTTTTACATAATTCTGGTTTGATGTGTTTTGGCTAAAACATTGTATAGGTGGAGTTGTGGTCTTTCCACAGGGACATAAAATCCAGCTGTCACTCTTTTTATGACATTAACATTCATTAATAATATTGTCTGAGCCTTTATTTCATTATGTGCTGAAAATAGTGATGTTCTTATTTGTCATTCTTTCTTAATTTATTAGCTGAATAATTCTTTAAAGAGAAATTTGCTGTTGTTATCTGGCTAGTCACCTTGAAGTACAACCAGGGAAAACAGGAAGTTACAAGTTAAATATTTGATAGTTTCTCTTTATATACCCATTTTCTGACTGGTAAATTGAATACCTAGCGTCCTCCAAAGATGATCGATGAGTTTATTATTTTTGTACTTTTATGATAATCTTATGAGTTTTAATACAAGTGTTTCGATTGTATTTTGTTTCAACAAGCATTTTCTAACCAGAGCTGATATGCATTCCATCTTTGGCTACAGAGAGCCTCCTTGCATTAAATCCTAAATCCTTTTGGTTGTGGTTTAAAAGTTGTTGAGAACATCCTTGTTGTATGGTAGGACAAATGTTCCAGGCTCATCCTGTACATTTCTTGCTCCAGACCTGGATAGGCTTTCTGTACAAGAAGCTTTGGCTCTTTTTGGTGAAGAATGGTATTTAGGATTTACAATATGGACACTAGGGGTGTTTTTTGACACTGGAATAATACTATGTCTAGGCACTTTTAGTGAATAGAACTAGATAACAAAACGTTTAAGGATTAAATTTAAAGTGTTAGTAATGACACTTCCAAATTGAATCCAAGAATGTAGGGTTTTCACATAGCCCCACAAATATTACCTCTTTTCTCCTTTTTTCAATGCTGAAAATTCTGCCTCTCAAGGGTGCCCACATAATTAGTCATTTCCTTTGTACCATAATACACCCACAATAGTATCAGAATACATTTACTGTAACACCATAAACAATATATTTATTATAAACCGTTTGGAATTTTTTTGATTATTTTAGAATATACTTCACTAAGGTTATACAGCATATTTCAGAGATATAAAGTCACTTAAAATGCTTATGTCATCAATGAGGTCATAGGTATATTCATTTGTTTCATCTTTATTTTGGTTACTTTATAAAAGTGATTGTGTTCTGTGATTATCTAAATATTTATGTGTTTCCAAAATGCAGTCCCTCTCTTGTATTTGGTACACTTCATTCCAAGTTCTGTTTATCGTTATTGCCTAATGATAACCTTCATTATTTTATTGGAAAAAAATCTAACTAGTCATTTGTTCATTATGCATATATTGATATTGAAAGTATTAGAATTAATAAGTAAAAGTTAGAGTGTAAGGAGAAATAAGCTGTTAGGCTCCTGGTATACCTAACGGGATATATTAGGTTGTTCTCATACATTTTCTGTTTTTTAATTGCTATTGCAACTTTCTGATTATTTAACTTTAAAATACTACTAGTGAAGCATAAGTTGAGGATCAAATAGGTTAGGTAGTCTTAAAGATTCATGAAGGTAATGAGTGCAAGATTTACATTTAAATCCAGCTCTACAGGAGGGCACTTGTGATGAGCACTGGGTGTTATATGTAAGTGACGAATCACTAAATTCTACTCCTGATACTAATATTACATTATATGCTAACTAACTGGAATTTCAATAAAAACTTGAAACAAGACAAAACAAAACAAAAATAAAAATAAGTCCAGCAATAACCTCGACATTCTTTGTAGTGTATCTAATCATATTAAAATAAGTAAACAAATTAATTAATTAATATTCATACAGTTCTTACAGAATTATTTCACACCTTATTGAATCTTCAAAATAATACTGGGAGGAAAGTTTTATCCATGTTTTACAACAGAGGTACTGACTTTAAATCACAACCTTTCTGTGGTACTTATATTTTATGTCTGTTTTCCAGCCACTAACTGTCTAGTAGTATATTGGATGGGATTCAAATTTATATATGCATAATTTAACAAAAAGCTGAGTGGAATGACAGAGTGAGCTATTTTTATATATAAAGGCAGAGTGATGTGTTTTATTTGCTGAATGTTTAGAAAATTTTTCAATACTAGTTTTCACGAATCTTTTAAATTGTTAGAGTTGCCAAGGTATGTGTTCCTGCACACATTCCACTCTAAAATCTGCTGGGTTTTCTTCGCTATACTTAAACATCACAGGTTTTCTGATTTCCATTAAGGAGCACGTTTCATTAGGGATGCAGTTTTCCTTTAAAAATGAGCAACATCCTGATGACATTGAGAGCAGAAATACACAACAGATAAGGTGGTTCAATAAGGCATGTGCATTTGGTTTATCTATTGGGACTGACTGCAGAAGGAGAGTGCATTGGAAGCTGCTAACGTCAATTAGCCAAATCTAAATAAAGGATGGCTGATTATCTATTCTAAGGGGGAATCTTGCCAAGACCTTGATTTAACAGCACATGATGGCTGAGAATATTTACCAGCTCTGAAACATGGTACAATTTTACAAACTATCTTATCTTTGTTCTCACAGTCAGGTTGTGCTGTTTAGCAATTGGTGGCAATGCTCAACTTCAGGCAGTTCTGTGGCCCTTGGTTTGGATAAAATGAATTCCACCATAGCTGAAATATTTTCTGAAATCATCACACAGAGGTAAGGGGTGGGTTTCTTCCACCTTTACCAACCTTGAGCAAAAAACAGGTAGAACAGAAGATACTGATAACACTGTGATAACACTTTTCACAGAAAAAAAGTATTCTTATTATTTTTCTCATTATATAAAACAAGTTTAAAAAGGAAAATAAAATCTTAACTTAAAAGAGTCAGACATCCTGGGTTCTCATCCGATTTATGATCTCCCCACATCCCAGGCCACCAAAGTGAATCAGCCTCTTTGGCTAAATTTTGCCAAATATTTGCCACACCATTTAGGAAGATTAACCTCTGTCTCCCCAACCCTCTCATTATAGTAGCCATAGTAGATGGCATACGCTAATACTCTATGAACACAGGTCTCACTGGGCTCCTCACTGCAGGATGCACACAGACCCTAGAGAATCTGTATAACTTAGTGAACAGTGGTGGATGGACATGCTGCCATTAACCATTGAATATTTGAGGTGTTTGACTGAAACATAAATTGAGGCTTAACTAGGGCACATTTACAGTACTTTATTGGGGAACAGTGATTATTTCCATTACCTTTGATGCAATCATCACAATTACTTTCTGAAGTATGTATTATTCTCTTTTTATAAATGACTTCCCTATGTCCTAATAAAGGGTTTGTATCCAAAATATATAAAGAATTTGTACAAATCAACTCCCCAAAAACAAATAGTCCAATTTAAAAATGGGCAGAAGACATGAACAGACATTTCTCCAAAAAAGACCTACAGATGGCCAACAGACATATGAAAAGATGCTTAACATCATTTATCATCGGGAAAATGCAAATCAAAACTACAATGAGATATCACCTCACATCTGTCAGAATAGCTAAAATCAAAAATATAGGAAAGGACAGATGATGGAGAGGGTGTGGAGAAAAAGGAACCCTCCTGCACTGTTGGTGGGAATGCAAATTGGTGCAGCCACTGTGGAAAACAATATTGAGCTTCCTCAAAAAATTAAAAATAGAACTACCCTATGATCCAGTAATCACACTGCTGGGTATTTACCAAAAAATGCAAAAACACTAATTCAAAGGGATATATGCACCCTGATGTTTATAGCAGCATTATTTACAATAGCCAAATTATGGAAGTAGCCCAAGTGTCTATCGATAGATGAATGGATAAAGAAGAAGTGATATGTGTCTATACATATATACGCAATAGAATATTATTCAGCCATCAAAAAGAATGAAATCTTGCCATTTGTAAAGACCTAGATGGAGCTACAGAGTATAATCCTAAGCAAAAGACAAAAGTCAGAGAAAGACAAATGCCATATGATTTCACTCATATATGGAATTTAAGAAATAAAACAAATGAACATAGTGGAAAAAGAGAGAGAGAGGCAAACCAGTAAATAGACTCTTAACTGTAGAGACCAAACTGATGGTTACCAGAGGGGAGGTGGGTGGGAAGGATGGGTGAAATAGATGATGGGGATTAAGGAGTACACTTGTCATGCTGACCACTGAGTGATGTCTAGAATTGTTGAATCACTATATTGTACACCTAAAATGATTATAGCACTGTATGATAACTATACTGGAATTAAAATAAAAATTTTAAAAATAATTTTAAAAATACAAAACTTTCCCATGTCTTTTTTTTTTTAAAGATTTTTTTATTTATTTATTTGAGACAGAGAGAATGAGAGAGACAGAGAGCACATGAGAGGGGGGAGGGTCAGAGGGAGAAGCAGACTCCCCGCTGAGCAGGGAGCCCGATGCGGGACTCGATCCAGGGACTCCAGGATCATGACCTGAGCCGAAGGCAGTCGCTTAACCAACTGAGCCACCCAGGCGCCCAAAACTTTCCCATGTCTTGATAATAAGTGGCAGAGACAAGACTTGAAACAAAGTTTGTGTTTCTTGGCCCAAACTTTTTTTGAATATTATTTCTTTGCCTCCACTTACAGTGGTTCTGTAGTCTGAGCTCTGTACTCTAAATTGACAAACCTGAGAAAAGGATAATGATGCTGTCACATGAATAAAAGGAAAAGCCACGGAAAAATATAAAGGAAGAGAAGAGGAAGGGCCTTCAAATAAAGACTTAAAATGTGATCAGACCTCAGCAAATCTAGTTTATAACTTCTATTACATTGTCTATATACTCCTTATCACACATAAATGTCAAAAATAATTATAGTTCATTATAGTCATAATACATCATATAATAAAAGAATGCTTTTGACACCCATTGTTTCATGGTTACTTTTCAATAGTTTTGCAGAATAAGCATTATTATTATTATTATTATCTCCTCCTTATAAATGAAGAAACCAATGCTCAGATAGGTGAAGTGATTTGCTAATGTTTATATACTGAGCAAATTACAGAATTAAGAATTTGAGCTCAGGTCCTCTGACTCCAAATAGTAGATACATTTTCCTTTCCTGCAGTCTCCTCCTATAATAAAGGAGCTTCTCTCCAGAGTGGGGACGAATGTTCTCGTAGTTATAGAATTTAGTGCAAGACAATAGGCCAACGCTTCCAGCCCATTTTGCCAAAGAAAACCAAGGAGTTTGTGCTATGCGAGCATCACTTGGTACCTGAGCCTTAATAAGAATAGGGAATTTAGGACTGAAAGTTTATTTTTAAATGTGCTTGCATTAAATTATATTGGAAATTTTTATGTTAATTTGGCTTTGTATTTTGGAGCAGTTAAAAAATTTTCCTTTAGTGTTAGAATGACCTAAATAACAGAAAAGTCTTAGAATAATAAATCAAGTCATAAAGGTTGTGTTTTTTTCTGGTCTGACTACAGTATTTACAACATAGGGTTTGACAAATTAAATAATTAAGAATTATGTGGGTGACTAGTTTTTACTATGTTTATATATCCTACTTCTAAATTAATAGATCCTGATTTTATAAAGGGTACTATTATTAAGATTGCAGAACTGGACATACTGATATAAAAATGAATCTAAAAAATTTTAACTTTTCTCCTTTTAAGACATTACATTTGGGTTAAAAATTTAGTGAAAATAGATAATATAAAACATACTTAAATTTCAACTATCTTAAAAAAACATTAACAATCACTATAAGGAAAACTCAATGTTTTTCTTTCCTTTTATTTATTTTTTTATTTATTTTACTGAAGTATAGTTGACACACAATGTTAAATTAATTCCAGGTGTACAACATAGTGATTCAACAACTCTATACATTATGCTATGCTTACATGTGTAGCAATCATCTGTCACCATACAACCCTATAATAATATCATTAACTATATTCTGTATGCTGTACATTTCATCCCTGTGAGTTATTCCTTCCATAACTGGAAGCCTTTACCTACTCCCCTTCACCCTGTTTGTCCATCGCCTGACCATCCTCCCCTGTGACAACCATAAGTTTGTTTTCTGTATTTATGGGTTTGTTTCTGTTTTTGTTTGTTTCTTTGTTGGCTTGTTCCTTTGCTTTGTTTCTTTAGATTCCACATATAAGTGAAATCATACAATATTTGTCTTTTTCCATCTGATTTATTTCACTTAGGATAATACCCTCTAGGTCCATCCATGTTGTCACAAATGGTAAGATCTCATTCTTTTTGTATGGCTGAACAATATTCCATTGTATATATTTCTATTGTATATATATATACTAGTTATAGTTATATATAAATATATATATACACACCATATCTTCTTTATCCATTCATCTATCAATGAACACTTGGGTTGCTTCCATATCTTGGCTATCATAAATAATGCTGCAATAAACATAGGGGTTCCTGTATCTTTTTGAATTAGTATTTTCACTTTCTTTGGGTAAATACCCAGTAGTGAAATTATTGGATCCTATGGTTTTCCTATTTTTAGTTTTTTGAGAACTCTCCATACTGTTTTTCACAGTGGTTGCACCAATTTGCTTTCCTACCAATGGTACATGAGGGTTCCTCTTTCTGCACATCCTTGCCAGCACTTGTTATTTCTTGCCCTTTTGACATTAGCCATTTTGACCAGGTAATATCTCATTGTGGCTTTGATTTGCCTTTCCCTGATGATTACTGATATTCAGCGTCTTCATATGTCTGTGGGCCATCTCTATGTCTTTTTTTTTCTTTATCCATTTCCTTAGTTTTTAACCTAAATTAGTAATTGCATTTAAAAAGAATTAAGGAATATCTTGTAAATGAAAAAAAACAATGTCTCAAATGAAAAAACAATGTCTCAAACTTAAAATGGTGCTATTAAAATGTTCACTATTGCTCTCTTAAAAACTGTTATAATGATGCTAAGCTGACATGTAGAAGACTACTGCATGCACAAAAAGCCCATTATCTTCCTTGAGAGATAATGATCAAGATGGTAATGATATGAACTTGGTCAAGACACACTTGAATGAAACCTGGTCATCTCAAATAGGAGTTCTTTTTTTTTTTTTACTAAGCTTTTATAATAAGGCATTTTAATTATACACATGAAATTTCAAGAAAATGTAATAACAGCAATTAAAAGATTCCATTTAGAATGGCATGAGAAAGACATTGTGGAATCTATTAATTATAAATTCTAGTCATGCTGTTAGAAAAATGGAAGGGAAATCAAGATTCTTCTCAAATATGACTTTTGTCTCCCTCAATAGTTGCTCTATAAAAAAGATTTTTAGACCAAAACATATTGTTTGTTAAAATATTTGGTTGTAACTTATATTAGATCTAAACGAATGACTTGAGACTGCAGATGTGGACAGCAATTTCGGAGAATAAGCAATTTAGGTAGTGATGTCTAAATGTCATTGCTGGCAGCAGTTCAGAAATAATTCTGCACCTCTGCTGCTCAGCAAGGCATTTTTCTTAAAGAATTAAATGTATTAGAATTGTTTTGGTTAGACTAGAAATGCAAACTCTTACTAACACCACAGTATTAGTGTTTTTATTTAAGCCTGTATACATTTGTATTTCTATTGATTTTCAAATAATCACCAAAAAAAAAAACCTTGTGATATTGATTTCTTGAAAAACAATGATATAACCTACCACTGATATTTTCACATAACAACAAAAGTGGCTCTTGATGCAAATTTACTGGTCTATACACAATGTGACTATTTTAAAAACATTATTAGTATGCTATTACTGAGAAATAAAAATGGACATTTTTTTCTCTTAGCTTTGAGGTATAGCTGGCATCAGCTTAAGTTTATGGTACCATCCCCCCTACCAGGATTTAGTTTAATTTTTGCTGTCATTATTTTTCAGAAAATATAAGGCATGTTTCACATAATAAGTCGTTTTTCCTACAAATATATACTTGGTCAATAGACTCATTGGACATTAGATGGGTTGAAATCCAAAACGAAAGACTTGTGTATGTTACAGCAAATGTCTCTTAGATATTGATTTATTTAAAAGTTCAACTACCAATACATCTCTAATAACATAAGACTTTAATATATGTTTATTATAGTCCAGTTGCCTTAAGGCTCCATTCTGCTCCTAAAAATCATTTTGCCCAGCTGTCTATTAAATGAACTTGCATTGCAATCACCAAAAATGGTAGGGTAGAAACCAAAACTACCCACTAGAACAATTACTAATTTGGCAAAAACTGTCAGAATCATCTTCTTTGGAGCTCTGGAATCTAAACAAAAATTTACAACAACCAGAGGTATGTTAAATGAGGTAAGATCCTTTAACATTGGCAAAAAATAGACAAATACATCAATGAAATATAATAAAGAACCTAGAAATTAGCCCACACAATAGTGTCAACTGATCTTTGACAAAGGTGCAAAAGTGATTCAATAGAACAAAGATAGTCTTCACAACTAACAGTGCTGGAACAACTGGATAATCACATGCAAAAAATGATTCTAGTTATAAACATTACACCTTTCACAAAAATTAACTCAAAATGGATCATAGACAAAAATAAAACACAGAATTATAAAACTTCTAGAAGGTGATATAGGAGAAAATTTATGTGACCTTGGATTTTGCAATGTATTTTTAGATACAACACCAAAAGCAAAGCCATAACAAAAAGTTAATAACTTGGACTACACTAAATTTAAATACATATGTTCTGTGAAAGACACTGTTAAAGAATGCAAAGTCAAGCCACAAACTTGGAGAAAATAATTACAAAATACATATCTAATAAAGGACTTATGTCTAAAATACACAAAGAACTCTTGAAACTTAACACTAAGAAAAATGAAAACCCCCAATGATAAATAGGCTAAAGATCTGAATAGACACCTTACCAAAGAACATATATAGATGGCAAAGAAGCATATGTAAAGATGCTCCACATCATATGGTTAATTGATTTCTGACAAAAATGTCAAGATCATTCAATGGGTAAAACATGGCCTTTTCAATAAATATTTCTAGGACAATTGGATATCTCCATGAGAAAGAAAGAGGTTTGACCCCATGATGATTAATTTTATGGGTCCGCTTGGTTAGGTCATGGTACCCAGTTTTTGGTCAAAGATGTCTAGATATTGCTGTGAAAGTATTCTTAGACATGATTAATATTTGAACCAGTAAACTTTGAGTAAAGAAGATTATCCCCCATAATGTGAATCAGTCTCATTCATCAGTTGAAGGCCTTAAGAGAAAAGATTGGTGGTCCCTCAAGTAAGAAGGAATTATGCTTCAGTCTATATTCAAGCCTCAACATTTTTTTTAATGATTTAATGTGTGGTTTTATTTCATATTACACAAATATTCATCAAGCAGCCAGTAGTCAGATGCCAAGCACTCTAAGACAAATTCTCTTGGAGATAGTTTCTCAGATTTTTAGTGTATCTAAGACTTGACTGCACAGTTTGTAAAAAAATGCAGATTTTCAGGCTAACCTCCAGATTTTAATTTAGTAGGATTGAGATGGAGTCTAGGAATCTGCAAATTACTGACCAACTCAGTGACCCTGACAGGAGACAAAGAGATCCCTATGGAGTTAGGCATACCCTTATTTCTTATTTGAACTGGATAAATGGATGATGGGTACAACAGAATGAACATTATTAGACAATCCAGGTAGAGGCAAGAACAAGCCAAGGTGTTTTAGCCTAGCTTAAGAGGTTCAGATTAGAAAAGGCCTCTGGTATCAAACTAAAAAACCTATAGATTAGAATCTTAAAACTGTCTAAGGTTTCAGAGTAGGGGAATAATAATCTGAAAAAATTTTAAAGGAATGTTGATTGGATGGGATGAGTTGTAAGTTGGAAAGCCAGTGAGAAGGTGTACAATGAGTTGATAAAGGTAAGCATCAAGGAGGAGGTACAGATAACAGAAAATAAAATGGCAGAAGTCATACTGGTAAAAAATATTGAACTTCCCTTCACATACCTAAGAATAGGAAGTTAATATTAAATACATTAAAAATATTCATTACAAATATAATAATAACAGCAACAATAGCAATAATAATAATAAAAATAGTAAGAATGAAATAATCTTTAACAGGTCTTTCAGATGTTTACTTGCATCATTCTTGAAACTCCATAGGAGCTCAACAGCAGTTTGCATTGCCTTCTTTCAACGGCGTTTTGAGAGCAAAATTTTCTTTGCTTTCATGAAGAAAAGCCTTTGAAGGATCAAAGTGTTTGATACCAAGAACTTTATTCAATTCCTCCTGTAGTTTTGTCTCACTTTGTTTTCTTTTAGCAAGCTGAGAGCGGAGTTTTGACACCTCCGATTTGAGTTGGCTATTTTCATCTTTCAGTTTCACAACATGCTTGATTTTTTGCTTTAGATTTTGATGACCCACTAATTTAGCATACGAATCTCTTAGTTTATTTAATTGTTCCTGAGCTGCACCATGTTCATTCAACAAAGCCTGTTTCTCTGCTTCAAATGCATCCAGTTGTAGCTGAAAAGGTTTCGTTTTATTATATAGTTCTTCATAAAGGAGACGCCACTTATTCATTTCCTCAGTTAACTCTGCCACTGTGTTTTCTTTTCCAGCTTTTCTTGCTTCTTCCTCTTCCAGTTGTTTCTTGAACTCTTCACCTTGTTGCTTGAGTTGGTTCTGCAAATCAGTTATTGTTTTAAGAGAAGAGACTGTGATTTCTTTAATTTCTGCTTCTTTAAGTGCTGACTTGGTCTGCAGATCTAGAAGCATCCTTACGTATTCTTGATTTGAGGTCTCAGTTGCCAATATCTGATAATGAATGTCCTCTGCACTTTTCTCGCCCTCGGCCACTTTTTCCTGAAGTGATGAGTTCTCCAGCTTAAGATCTTCTATCTCACTAGCTGTTAATGCTTTATAACTTTCAAATTGAGCAGTAACATCTCCAAGGTTTTGCACTATACTATCATACTTCTCCTGTAAAAGCAGGGTGGCCTGACTGTGAGCAGCATTAGTTTTTTCCAGTTCAGCTTCTTTCCCTCTCAGCTTCTCTTCTAGGAGTTTTAGTTCTTCAGCTCAAGATTTTGTTTCCTCTTCCAACTGCCTAACTAGCCTTTCAGCTTGTTCCTCCTTTTGCTGTAATTTATCTAGCTCATCCAGTACTTGCTTTAATTCTTCCTCAAAGAGATTTCTCTCTTTCATCATTTCCTCTTGAAAAGAACATAGCTTCTGTTGAAGACTGGAGGACAGTTCCTTCTCTTGTTGCAGAAGTCAGTCTGTAATTCTTTTTGTTGTAGTTTTTCACGTTCCTGTTTTTCAAGAGTAAGTTTCTCCTTTAAGTTTTGCATTTCGGAATTTAGAGTTTCATCCAGTACTCTATCCCTGTTGACAAGGTCTTCTTTTTCTTTTTCGAGCAGCTGACACTTAGCATTCAGGTCTTCTACTTGTTTAGAAAGTAAAACAACATTTTCCTCAAGAGACTGCTTAAGGCTTACAACTTCATGATTCTTTTCTTTCAAATATTCTTCTAACTGGGCAATATCTAGCTTGTATTTTTCCACTTGATCTGATGCACAACTAATTTCTTCGATGTATTCTAAGAGTTTGTCTGTTTCGGATTTTTCATCAATCTTTTCCTTCTCTATCGAAACAAGTTTCCCCTCAAGTTGTGCTATTTTCCCCTGAGACTCCTCAAGATTCTTCTGAGTGACCTGCAGCTTCACCTCCATGCCTTCCTGTTTAGCCATCATACTCCTCATCCTTGTTTCTCTTTTGTTTCTAAGTTTCATTAACTCAAGGCTTAGAATTCTCATAGTCTTCTGGTTACTATCTTCAGAAAACTTTGATTTTAGTAGCTCATTAGTCCTGGTTAACTCAATAAGCTGTTTTTCTAGTGAAGCATTACTTGCAGAGAGAGATGTTTCTCCCTGACTGTGGCATTTAGCTTGGCCTCCATTTTCTCCAACTCAGCTTCCAGATCCTGGATCTGCTTGTCCTGAGCACCACGTTCCTGCAGAAGAACACGAATCTCTTTTTCTAATATCTTCAAATCTTTATCATTCTTTTGAGATTCCTTCTTTAATCCCAAAGTCTTAACTTTTCTTGCTGAAGCAGGCAGGGTAGTATCTTTGTCAACATTAAGATTTTGTTGAGATTCTTTTTGTTTTTTATATCTTTGTGATTTCTGAAAGGATACTGGTCCTTTCAATACTTCTGGCGTTTTAACATCATAAGCACCTGGAGACGGTGCACAACCGGAAGGGTCATTGAATTGTTTCAGGGGCGCCTTAGGAAAAGACATGTTGACGACCAGCTCCACAAACTGAAGGTCACTATCTCTCCTCCGCAACTTCCTGCAGCTTATTACAGCCTACTCACTCTTCAAGCCTCAACATTTTAACTTCTCTGTTTGCTGGCCTGCCCTGAAGATCTTGAACTTACCAGTGCCCCACAATCTCATGAGCCAATTACTTAGAATAAATTTCTCTCTCTCTCTCTCTTTCTCTCTCTGGAGAACACTGACTAATACAGTTCCCTACCTCCCTACCTCATACCACATAAAATAATTATCTCAAATGGATCAAATACATACAAATGAGAGGTAAAACTATAAAACCATTAGAAGAAAACAGATGAAATCTTAAAATGGTGTTTTTTGTGTAATGTGTATTTTACCATAATAATAATAAAAAAAAGAGTAGCATTCGGAAGACTCAAACTAAATAGTTCAATTGAAAAACATATTTGAAAATGGGACAACTATACATACTTTTTCCTTTATTCCATCCTGCTTCATGGCATCTCTCCCCTGCCATCCATAGGTTGGAGTGCTCTGTCAAAGGCGTATCTATTTTAGTGATCTCTGCCACAGTTTTCTCCCTTCCTTTCAAATGCCTGGCTTGGATATAGAATGACAGAAACACATTATTCAACATTCAACTACTGGAAATGTCTACCTGAGTTTCACCACTGATTTAAACAGCTCAGAGTTTGTCTCTGACAATAATCATATCAAATGGTTCTTTCAGGAAAATATTCTATCTTTTGGGGTATGGAACATAGAAAAGAATGTAAATATACAAGGCTAAAATTACAAAACTTAGGCCTGAAAAATGTAGAAACATATGAGGCAGGAGGAACCAAGATCCGCAAAGTGCAAAGAATGCTATTCAGTGGTGTTTGCATTTGAGAGATTTACTGGCAGTAATATGGAAAAACGGAGAAAAATTAAAAGGGTATCACAATGAGAGATGAGGCTAGAGGGATTTAGGAAGGGGATCTCTATTGTATGGAGACTTTAAAGTCTTTTCTAATCCTATATAAGTATTATAATATTATATATTTATATTACATATAACTATATTAATTATTTGATTGATATCAGTGTATTTATATAATTTAAAGTATATTACATTGTCTGATAGTGGGGCAGAAAAAGGATGGTTAGAGCATTATTGAAAGATGAATCAGAGGGGTGCCTGGGTGGCTCAGTTGATTAAGCAACTGCCTTCAGCTCAGGTCATGATCCTGGAGTCCTGGGATCGAGTCCCGCATCGGGCTCCCTGCTCAGCGAGGAGCCTGCTTCTCCCTCTTACCCTCCCCCCTCTCATGTACTCTCTCTCATTCTCGCTCTCTCAAATAAATAAATAAATCTTTAAAAAAAAAAGATGAATCAGAAATAGGTACATGTAACAGTTGTCACTTATTTATATATATCTATCTATATCTATGTCTGTATCTACTTCATGTATTTGCTTATTTGTTAATTTTTCTGTCTCCATTTGTTATCTGTCTCCTCTACTAGAGTATATGTTTCATGAATTTGATGCCTTTGTTTGTCTTATTGAAGGTTGGATTCCCATGTTAGGTGTGAGTTATGTGCTCAATAAGCATATAATCAATGAAATAAAGAATTGATGAATATGCACAGTTGATGGAATAAATGATTTTATGTTAATCAGTAATTTTCAAATTACTTCCTGTTATTAAGTAGTTTGAAATATCAGGAAACCTTCTAAAGAAATTAGAAAACTAAGAGACAATTAGGTTCTTGCTAGAAACACTAGCCAACATTTCTGTGGATAAAGACGGAGAAAATATCATGTTCAAATAATTATGGCATAACATGCACATTCCTCAAATATAAGATTTAGAAAAGGAAGGTATCTTTTTTGGTATCCCAAAACAATAATCTTCTGAAAACTTAATGGTAAAAATGGGGATTACTATGGATCAGGGTTTAAGAGCTGGGCTGCAAGACAATCCTCGAGATATGCAAATAAATATGAGACCAGTGAAAAAGAATTTAATGCTATCCAAAGTATTAAGAGAACAGAAAGGAGCTATACAAATATCTCAGGAGTAAAACACGTACAAGGCAAGTAGGCATGAAATTAATAATTATTTTTAAATGCTAACATATTGAATTCATTTTAAAACCTGGCTTTAATAAGAAAAATAGGCAAGAGCATTTTGCACAATTAGATAGTAATGGAGAATTTATAAAATATCTACTAATAAAATGTAGCAAAGTGAATGTTTTTTTAAATGAGCATTAAAAACCATTAGGTTTAGATAAAGTTATTCTAATATGATGAGGAAATTATCTAATTTGACAAAAAGAATTTATTTTGAAATGGCAAAATAAGGTAGAACAAGGAATGCAATTAGGAAAAGTACAGGCAGTTTAGTTCTTTCATCAAATATATTAGGCTATTCTGCAAATTATTTCTATTCACATTACTAGAATAAAGATTTTAAAATAAACTGACATATTAAAGTGGCAAAAAAAAAATATTGATCACCATACAGTGACTAGAATTTATGAGTTACATTTCTAAGAGATCAATTGTCCTGTCCCACTAATTAGGTCCTCTTACTCCTGTTTCAGTCCTCTTTCTATGGTACTATATACAACTTCCATTTATCAATTGATAGTGCCCTCCCATGTCATGGAGATGCTTCTAGGATGTTCTGGCTTTATAAGTAAGAACATACTCCGTCTTCACAGCAGCCATGTAAATTGTTTTATTTTTTTTTTAAAGTCTTCTGTTCAAAACCTTATGAAAATTCCTCTAAATAAAATTTTAACTCCCAATTATGACTTATTTCAATCTACCTTTCCAGTATCATCTAATATTATCCCTTCCTTATCCTTCCCCCGCAACACACACCCCCAACAAAATTCAATCAGTTTGGGCATCTTCTTGCTGTTCTTGAAAAATACTAGTCATGTTCCTTAGAATGCTCAAGGTTGCTACTCCTTCTGCTTGATGTACCCTTCTCTCAGATATTTGCAATGGCCATTCAATTCAGTTACATCCCTGATCAAAAGTCATTTCTTCAGAGAGACTTTCTCTGGCCAAACCATCCAAAACAGCACACTAACCTACTGTGCTTTATTTTTTTTGTAACAATTGTCACTGTATCTATATCTACTTCATTTTTTGTTTGTTAATTTTTTCTGTCTCCATTTATTTGTCTCTTCTACTAGAGTGTATGTTTCATGAAGTTGATGTCTTTGTTTGTCTTGTTTAAGGTTGGATTCCCATGTTTGGTGTGAGGTATATGCTCAATAAGCATACATTGAATGAAATAAATAAAGATTTGATGAAGATGCACAGTTGAAGGCCCCCCTTGGTGTGGTTCAAAGAATGATAAAAGCCTCTATAAGAAAAAGCACCCTCCCACACACACCCTGATATCTTAGACATTTCACTTCTAGTGTCATCCTTGCATCCAAGATACAAAAATACCGTATTTATGCTTTTTCTTATGCTTTATGCCTCTATAATATTTTCTTTTCACACTGTGATGGAGGCTTTTATGGGAAGGATCAGAAGAGATGGTATAAATGGCCTGGCTATTAGGTTTGAGGGGGAAAGCACATAGCAATTGTGAATGGTAGAAAGGAAGAAGAAATATGGAAGCAGTGACTTCTAAAAAGTGATGTCATTGGCCACTTCCAGACTATGAGTTTCTTAATATTGACTGGATTCAGGGAAAGTGAAGCATGGAAAACTCTTTGAATAATGGCTTTGAATTGAAACTTCAAGCCCAAGAGGTGGAAATGTCCATGATGAATATGAGACATAATAAAGGCCAGCTGGAGGTACAAACTTTATTCATAGCTAGACTTACACCTCAAACCTGTTTTGCTCTTTCTGTTGTGTTGAGGTGGACCAAATATAATCATCTTGGACACTTTCATCTCTTGGGCCCGAAGTCTCAACTAAAAGCCATTACCCAAGGAGTTGTCCATGCTTTACTTTCCCTGAACCATATTGTGCCCCTTAGTTCTTCATCCTGAAGTATACCTTCAAAGAACAAGACCATCTCAATTTAGAGAAGAAAAGACTGCACCCCATAGTTTTACTGAGTGTACTTAGGCTATTCTCACTAAAAACTATATTCCAAAGATTTCCAATAACAAATTAATGAAAACCTTGAAAGAGAAAGATTGGCAGATATAAAGAAGACTGGTAGAAATCACTACAAATGCATAAAATTAATTTTAAATAATTTATGTTGATTTGCCTTTCCTGATCATTTACAATGTTAGACATCTTTTTTGCTTATTTGCCATTTAAGTATCTTCTTTGGTGCAGTGTCTATTGATGTCTTTTCACCAATTTTTGAGTAGAATTCTTGTTTGATTATGGCTGAGTTTTGAGAATTTTTAAAACATATTCCAGATACCAGTACTTTACCAGATATATGGTTTGCAAATTTTTTTTTCACATTCCACATCTATTTTTGCTTCTTCATAACAGGGTCTTTCACAGAGAAACAGTTTTAATTTTGACAAAGTCTATTTGCCAGTTTCTCTTTTATGGATTGTACTTTTGGTTTCATGTATATGGATGCTTTGCCTAGCCCTAGATCCTGAGCTTTTTCTTTTATGTTTATTTCTAACAATTTTATAGTTTTCATGTTTTACATTTAAGTTTAGTGTCTGTCAGTAATTTGGGGAAGTTTCTGGCTGTTCTTACTTCATATGTTTCTCTTATTCTGGTCTCTCTTTTCCTTCTGATATTCCAGTTAGGTATATGTTACACTTTTCATATTGTTCCAGTCTTAGGATGTTTAGTTTTTTTTCATTCATTTTTTTCTTTTTGCAGTTCAGTTTGGAAAATGTTTATTATGATTCAAGCTCAATGATTTTTTTTCCCTCAGCTATGTCAAGTTTACTGAAGAACCCATCAAAAGCTTTCTTCATTTCTATTACACTGTGTGTGACTTCTAGGATTTCTTTTTAAATCTTTCCCCAAATTTTCACATCTCTGCTTACATTACCACTCTGTCCTTGCATACTGTCTACTTTTCCCATTGAAATCTTTAACAAAAAATCATAGTTATTTTAATTCACCCATCTGATAAGGTCAATATCTGTTTCATGTTGAATCTGATTTTGATGATTGCTTTGCCTCTGCAGACTGATTTTTCTTGCCTCTAGACATATCTTATGTTGTTTTTTTTTTTCTGAAATTCAAACATGATGGATCAGATATTAAGAACTGAGATATATAGGCATAGAGTATAAATATTTGTGTTAATCTGAACAGGCTGTGTTTAGTGTGGATAGTAGAAGTCAAATGATTCAAATTCCTCTAGCTTTAGGGTTTTTAGGGGGTGGGGAATCTCCTCTTAGCCTTGGACTTTCTTAAATACCTACCATTAAAAAGAAATAGTATCTTGCAACTCTTTTAACCATAATCCACTGGTATTATATTGGAGTCCTCTCGGTGGTAGTAAGGTGTGGGGGTATGGGGAACATTCTGTGATATTTCTATTAAATATCGGTCTTTTTATGGGTCTGTGTCTCCAGTGGCTTTCACTCACATGTCTCCAATGGTATATCTTCTTCTCCACCCCCCTAATTATTTCCCTATATTCCCCCAAATCTATTTTCTTGAATCTTTGACCTCTGATGACTACGATATTTTTCTCCCCTAGATGAGGAAGGAAGGCTGGAAGAGTCACAAGGAAAAGGATATCATTTTTCCAGCTGGAATAAGGCTCTGAAAAAAAGCGTGGAGTTTAGGCCATTTTTTCAAAGATGATTCTGAATATATTTCACAATGATTATGCTTCCATCCCCCTGCCAAAGATACCAGAACAGTTTTCCCAGATCTTCACCATGAACGCCTGGCAGAGTACCAGAAGGTACAGGCAACAAAAGTGTGGGAGCCTGCCTATGACTGCAGCCCCCTGGAGTTGCTCACTCTCAATCTATCAAAATTATCATTTGCATTCCTACCAGTTAATGGCTCCATTAGCATCTGCTCTAGGTAAGCAGATCTCAACTATGTCTCTCTGGATGAGTTTGTCTTTCCATATTTCAGATTGGCCGTTAGCCCTGTGACCTCAATTCTCTGACAGGCCCAGGAAAAGTTGATTTTCAGTTTGTCAAGCTTTTCCTTGTTGTAAAGATGGGGGTGATAATGACTATGCCCTTTATATGTGGGTGTTGAAACTGGAAGTCTATTCTCATTGCTTTAAAAAAAAATAATGTCTAAACTTGTATGTGATTAGTAATATTAGTGCAGAATATTTAAAGAATATGTAAAGATTACAGTGATGAATTGGCCATCCATAATCACAATGTGATATTTCTAGGTAGTCTCTCAGTAAATGAAAGACAAAAAATGACATTTCTAAGTATACAACAGATTTAAAAACACAAATAATATAATTTTTCTAAGAAACACAGACATAACCCTATATTTGACCCAAAACAATACATTACAGCTGACCCTTAAACACCACAGATTTAAACTGTGCAGGTCCACTTATATATGGATTTTTTAAAATAAACATAGTATAGTACTATAAATGCATTTTCTCCTCCTTATGATTTTCTTATTAATATTTTCTTTTCTCTATCTTACTTGACTGTAAGAATATAGCATAAAATACATTTGATATACAAAATGTGTTAATATACAAAATGTGTTAATTGACTTTACATTATCAGTAAGGCTTCTGGTCAACAGTAGGCTATTAGTAGTTTAGTTTTTGGAGAGTCAATTATAAATGAATTTTCAACTGCACTAGGAGGTCAGTGCCCCTCACCCTCATATTAGGATGATAACCATTTTAACAGGAGGGAGATGACATCTCATTGTGGTTTGGATTTGCATCTCCTTGATGATTAGTGAGGTTGAGAACATTTTCATGTACCTGTTGGTCATCTGTATGTCTTCTTTGGAAAAATGTCTATTTAGTTCCTCTGCCTACTTTTTAATTTGGTGGTATTAGAAGATGGAGGAAGGACAGCAAAATACCCTCTACACTGAGAAGTAACTTTGAGACTGAAAAAAAAAAGCAAGCTACTCCATACCATTTATACAGAGTTTTATTCAAGATAACTTACTGACATGGGAGATCAAGCAGAAGACTATCCATGGCAGCTATATAGTTGTTCTCCACAAAGTCTGGACTTTAATCCACAGATTTTATAGAGTGAGGGGATCATTGTGGTGAGGTCAAAGAGTAGCTATCTAAAGTGGCGCCATCTGTGTGCCAGAGGGAAGCTCAGAACAAACCATCCTGCCTCCTGGTGAGGGCTTACATTAACCTTCAAGGGCCCCTCAACACATAACCTCAAGGGATGTCATTGCACAGACAAAACAAAATTGAAGGCCAAAGATGTAGTCAGTATTTTGAAAGATTTTATTTATTTATTTGAGAGAGAGAGAATGAGAGACAGAGAGCATGAGAGGGAGGAGGGTCAGAGGGAGAAGCAGACTCCCCGCCGAGCAGGGAGCCCGATGCGGGACTTGATCCCGGGACTCCAGGATCATGACCTGAGCTGAAGGCAGTTGCTTAACCAACTGAGCCACCCAGGCGCCCAAGATGTAGTCAGTATTGTCAGCATTCCTACAAGTGGGTTGTATGCTTGCTGTTGACTTGAATGAGTACTTTATATACTTTGGATATTGCCATTTATCAGATACATAATTTGAAAATATTTTCTAGCATTCTGTAAGTTGCCTTTTCATTTCATTGATTGTTTCTTTTGCTATGCAAAAGCTATTGAGTTGATACAGTCCTATTGTTTTTGTTTTTTGTTTTTACTTTTGTTGCCTATGCTTTTGGTATCATATCCAGAAAGTTGTTGCCAAGATGAATGTCAAGCTTTCTCCCTAGGTTTTCTTCCAGAAGTTTTAGGGCTTCAGGTCTTATGTGTAAGTATTTAATCTATTTCAAGTTAATTTTTGTGTGTTGTAAGATAGGTGGTCCACTTTAGTTTTCTGCATGTGGTTATCCAGTTTTCCCAAAACTATCTATTAAGAGACTACCCTTTCCCCACTGAGTATCCTTGACTCCCTTGTCAAATATTAGTTGACCATATATGTGAGGGTTTACTTCTGAGTGGCAAATTCTGTTTCATTGGTCTGTGTGTCTATGTTTTATGTCAGTGCTGTACTGTTTTGCTTATTATAGCTTTTTACTATAGTTTGAAATGAGGAAATGTCATGTCTCCAGCTGTGTTCATTTTTCTCAGGATTGCATTGGCTATTATGAATAATACTGCTATGAACATTTGTGTACAAGTTTTTGGTGCACATGTTTTCATTTCTCAGGCTTTTTGTTTCAGTGTGTTGCTAAAATTTCATAAGTGGACTCTAAAACTCTCCCAGAGCTGTTTTTGTTGATGGATAGCTATTTAATCATTGATCTTGGTGGGGGACATGGAGCTTGTGTTCTCTTATGTTGCCACTTTGGTCTTCTCCCATCCTCAAATCTTGTGAGTCTCTCTTTGTCAAACTCCACTCTTCGACCTGTACTACTCCTGTGTTCTTGCCTGAAAGGTGCTCAAGTAAAATATATAACCATGGTGAGTGGACTCTAAATTCACGAGGAGGGTCCTTAATATCGCTGGGGAATTTGATCATAACTTCTTAGTTGATTCAGTAACAATATTCAACTATTTTGTACTTTTTTCTTTCTCCTCAATTTCCATATCTCTCTGGCATAGTCACTCATAGCTAAAGAACATGCCTTCTGTTAGGAAAATGTAAACAATCAGAAGATAATTTTCACAGGCACCCAAGACCACATCCACCCATCAGCATATGTACCCATATATTTATAATTCCTTCTTGTTTCTCATGTCCAATGAAATACTTGTACTCTAATTTTATTCTCTCTTTTCTCCAAGAATTTTGAGACTATCTCCTACAAAAATCAGCTTTCCCACACTATTGAATCATTGACTCTGGTATTCACATCAGCTGATGCATGATACTAAATATAATGCTTTTAAAATGTACTCTCCTGATGCCTTAACAAAAAATTTCTTTCCTAAATATAAAGCAAACAAAAATGTGACATTATATTTTGATCAATAGTTGGTGAGAAGGAAATTTTGAAAGTATTATTTAAAGGGATAGTAAAATTCCTACATAGTGAAAGGAAATTGAACTACACAGACACTATTTAAGGCTGTTGCCTTAATATGATCCTATTTTTATCCACCAGTTCAGTGTTGCCTCAGAACATGTATTACAATAATAATAGAAAACGAACTGTATTTTTATTATGGGTATAAGTCCAATTAGAAAACCCAAAACACTGCTTCCCAAATAACAAGAAACTTACCATTTCTACTAATATTTCCCCAAGAGTTCACCATCTAATTCAACTTTTTTTCTTCTTTAATTAAATTTTCTTTTCTTCCATTGTCTAAGGATTTCTAATCTCAACAATAGTTAGTGGCTAAAGTCTTTCCTTAGACATAGTATAACAGAAAGAATAGAGAAATGCAAAACTACTAGGTTAGAGTTCAAATATTTACAATTTTTAATGCCAGTAAATAAATATCTGTTCAATTCCTACATGAAACAAAGCCTCAATTGATTAGATTTTCTTGGCAAGTCCATTCCTTTGTGTATCATTTAATCCGTATCCAGTATTAATCACTAATAGATAACTGTATCTATAAAGAATACAACTTTCTCCTATGAGCAGCAATCACCATTCAGAGATTTTTAAGGATTTAAAAAAATTGGTATAACAAATCCTATTAAAAGGTAAGAATTAATCAGTTTCCTTTATAATTCCCTTATGCAAATTATAAAGCTTTTTTTTTTTCTTTCCAGCTTAATGGGTACTGACCATTAGAATTCCAAATATATGACACTTATTTAAATATAACTTATTGTTAGACAGGACATCTAGCAAACCACAGTGAGGAATTGAATAGATAAAAAATGAAATCTAAGAGAAGAGAATATCTGGCATCAAAAATGGCTCAGTAGGACACAAATAAGTAAAACATGGGGATGAAATGAATTGGAACTGAATCTATTTGCATTAGGGATTGAACATGATGTGCTCAGTAGGAAAGTTTGAAACACTTCACTGAACAATAGAAAAATAAGTTGAATATTTTAGCAATGTTTCACTATTTCCCAAATGAGCTTTTGTTGTACATCCCATTTCAGCCATTTTCTTTCCGAAAGTGATGATTCTTAATATGTCTTTTTAAAAAAAATTACGTTTTGCCCTTAAATGCAGTCAAAAGTTTCAGTACAAATAAAATTTGTCTAGGAGCAGTCACTTTCTTTTGATGGTTTGTAAGGATTTTTGGTTGATGTGGTATTGCTGGTTTTGATTTGACCTAGTTTTAGCTTCTCCTGCTCTTATAACATCTATTCTCTTCAAGGTGCTTTCAAATGAGGGATTTGTAATGTGGAACAAGTTCATGATCCTTGAAGAAGACCTGTGTCCTGCAACTTATTGAACTTAATTAACTGCACGATAAGAAAGCACTGCTTTTCATCATTTGTTTGTATGTCTTGTTTGTTTCAGCCAATAGTCTGTATACATTTCCATCTGTATTAGTTTGCAAGGCTGCCCTAACAAAATACCACAGACAAGGTGGCTTACACAACAGAAATGTATTTCCTCACAAGTCCAAGATCAAGTTGTAGGCAGTGTTGGTTTCTCCTGAGGCCTGTCTTCTTGCCTTGCAGATGTCCTCCTCACTATGTCCTCACATAGCTTTTTCTCTCTGGGTATGCATCCCTGGTGCCTCTTTTTGTGCATCCAAATATCATTTTCTTATAAAGATACCAGTCAGATTGGATTAGGTCATTCATAAGACCTCGTTTACCCTTAATTACCTCTTTAAAGGCCCATCTCCAAAAACAGTCACATTCTGAGGTATCGGGGTTAAGGTTCTAAAATATGAATTGTGGGAGGACACAGTTTAGCCCATAACATCCTCTAGAATGAATCCATCACACCATGTAAATTTTCAAATGAGAGTATACAGAAATTATCCTCAAAAGTAATTGAGACCGCTATTTACATTATTTGATAAGTTTCTGCATGAGACCCAGTATAAGTGGATTCCAGTACTTTATGGTTATGACTACATACTCAAAATTTGACATTAAAAAAATCAGAAATAGGGCGCCTGGGTGGCTCAGTTGGTTAAGCAACTGCCTTCAGCTCAGGTCATGATCCTGGAGTCCCGGGATCGAGTCCCGCATCGGGCTCCCTGCTCGGCGGGGAGTCTGCTTCTCCCTCTGAC
Organism: Mirounga leonina; assembly: GCF_011800145.1. Classification (NCBI taxonomy): domain Eukaryota; kingdom Metazoa; phylum Chordata; class Mammalia; order Carnivora; family Phocidae; genus Mirounga; species Mirounga leonina. The sequence goes on along the minus strand of NW_023270265.1, from coordinate 8,101,473 downwards.
CCTCCCCCCTCTCGTGTGCTCTCTCTCTCTCATTCTCTCTCTCAAATAAATAAATAAAATCTTTTAAAAAAATCAGAAATAGTTTCTTGGCAAATTTTATCTCTTATAAAGGCATAATAATATATTATCGGTGCAGATAAAGAACCCTAATGAACTCTGCCTTTTCAATGAACAATCTACACTGAATTTTGTTGACTGAATAAATGAGTGAATGAAAAAGGGACTTAAGGGTGTGCCACTGAGAGATTTTGGTTATTTAAAAATGCTGATGCCTTTCCATAATATGTGTAAGAGAATGAAATAAAATACTTTATGAAGTGATTATAATGTGGTTGCAGATTATTTCGGATTTATTTTACATAAGCAGAGAAATAAACATTAAACTGACTATGGCATAAAAAAAAAGGCTGCTAGGATTTAGCCTTCCATACAAATCTCATCTCCTGCCATGATCCTCACTTTGCTGTTCTGAAAATTCAATACATGGCTGCAGGCAATCTGCCTTCTTCACAGCCCAGGGTTCATCTCATCCAGTTAGGTGCTCATGTTGCCTTTCTTTTCTATCTCAGCTCTGTTCAAGCAAGATCACTAGTTGGAAATATTTCCATATTTTAGACCCCCAGGTAGAAGTAAACATTCCATCCCTGTGCCTCCACTGTATTTGGTGTGAACTTTCATATATAAGTATGAATATATACCATGCAACCAATGTAGGGAATATGTTGAAATTTTATATACAGAAACACGTGTAATTCTCATTCCATAGTCTCGTCTAACCCTTTTATTTGTGATAAAACCTGGGCCCTAAAATCAAATTCAGAAAATACCAAAAATTAGCTAGATTTGAAGAACTTCACCAATAACGGTAAACAAAGGGGCCACAGTCTAAGTGCAGAGACCCTCTCAAAGACACAGCTCTTGGTTCTGCATAAAAGGTGAGTTGTATTGTACATAAGTCCATATAATCTTCTTCAAATGAATAAATAATATCGTACAATAAGCAATAACAGGGTTTCTACTTAATTAATCTTTACTCCTATCCTTATATTTTCTTGAAAGTATAATGTAAAATGTGTTGCAATAAACAACAGAAAAAAGATATAAAGGAAAAATAAATGCTCATAATTTCTCCATTTCCTCCAGCCTCTCTTCCCCTTGATATGAATATGCATTCATGTCTGTGTCTATGTTCATGCTAACATATAAACTCCACAAAGTAATTTTTTTTTATTAGATCTTAGTCTAACCATGACACAGCAACTTACCTCTCTCATGTCTCTTCCTCCAGGTCAGCTGGTAGAAGCAGTGATAGTCATTGGAGTTTTTCATAAATATTCCAGCTCTCTCTCCTCTAGCTTATTCAACTTCTTCACCTACTGAAAGATAAGCATGACCATAAGATTTACTGTGACCAATAAAATATGAACAAATCAGATTTATATGTTACCATTCCAAAGACGCTTTACAAACAGTGGCTACTTCACCACGTTCTCTCTTTCTAGAAAAGAGTAAACATTTGAGATGGTAACTGGTACCCCAGGTGCCTCTGATGACAGATGGACATACAGGGAGCATTGTTGATTTTAAGACAATGGGATTTGGGCATTGTTACTGCAGTTGAACCTTACTATTCTGAACCGTACAGGAATGTAAACTCTTTATTTTTTAAATTGCACCATATGAATTTATAACTATATTGTTATTGCTCACTTTCCAGTTGATAAATATTGGATGATTCTTTAACCAATCAGCTTAGACATATATTACCAAAACTGGTGGGGGTTTTTTTGTGTAGGACAATTTCTCTAAGTAAGATTTCAGAGTCACATGGAATGGTTGAAGTATTCACATTGCTGGGAGTAAAGCTAAGTAGGAATTTGAATAAATGATTGGCAGTACATGAAGAGAGGCATGAGAAATTATAATAATCACAAAAACCAATATACTAACATATATGAAAAATTACAATACAAAAACCAATATGGTAATATATGTGAAAAATTATTGTCGATAATTCATTGTTCTAAGTACTTTACATGTTTAATAATTTCATTTCATGAGGCACATGCCAGTGCATTCCCATTTTACAGGTGACTTAACTAAAGAAAAAATAAATTAATTCATATGCCCAAGGTCACGTGGCTAGTAAATGGTGGAGCTAGTAATTGGGGACAGCTAGTCATCTAAGCTGATATCTGCTCTTTTATGGATTCATAGAACTAGACACACACACGAACATAGAACTAGACACAAACACAAACACACACACACACATTTTTCTTGAGGAAAATATTTCTCAGAACTGATAAAATTAAAATAAAAACTTACAAATAACTACCACTACCTCTGTGAGTCAACCCTACTTTCTCACTGCCCCCACCCAAAATCCCGTCTCTCATTATGATTTACAAATGAAATAATTTCCCCAAGATGTTAAAATATGAATATGCTGAAGGGCCACTCCTAGTGATTTGCATTAAATACAAATGTAGAGAATGCATAGAAAATATATAGAATTGAATGAAATCTTGCCATTTGCAACGACGTGGGTGGAACTGGAGGGTATTATGCTGAGTGAAATAAGTCAATATGAGAAAGACATGTATCATATGACCTCACTGATATGAGGAATTCTTAATCTCAGGAAACAAACTGAGGGTTGCTGCAGTGGTGGGGGGTGGAAGGGATGGGGTGGCTGGGTGATAGACATTGGGGAGGGTATGTGCTATGGTGAGTGCTGTGAATTGTGCAAGACTGTTGAATCACAGATCTGTACCTCTGAAACAAATAATGCAATATATGTTAAGAAAAAAAAAAAAAGAAGAAGAAGATAGCAGGAGGGGAAGAATGAAGGGGGGGAAATCGGAGGGGGAGACAAACCATGAGAGACGATGGACTCTGAGAAACAAACTGAGGGTTCTAGAGGGGAGGGGGGTGGGAGGATGGGTTAGCCTCGTGATGGGTATTAAAGAGGGCACGTTCTGCATGGAGCACTGGGTGTTATATGCAAACAATGAATCATGGAACACTACATCAAAAACTAATGATATAATGTATGGTGATTAACATAACATAATAATAAAAAAAGAAAATATATAGAATATAAATGCATAGAAACTGATTTTTCATGAGAGTCCATATCCAGAAAATAGTCATGATTACTACTAGTTAGTGTATTGTTTTATTTTTTCTGTAGGAAGCATTTAATACTTCAGTTTCTCACAAATAATGTCTCCACTCACTTTGTATTTTTACTGACTACACAAATCAACATTTTCATAATTTTTTCTATCTGTATACTCGGCTGAGGCCATGGCAGATGATTTCATAATGCTAAAAATTTGAGTTTTAAATTTCATTTTACTATATCCTGTTATGTTTCAAGATTTTGCATTTTCTTCTCAAGGTCCTACTTGTTTACTGGAGTGCTTATTGTCTCTTTGATCTCCAGTGAATTCAGAAGTTGTTTGCCTACATGTCACTGACTGGGTTAAGGTTGTTTAATTGCATTAACATTATCAAATTTGGCATCTTGTGTATAAATGAAGTTTGCAAAGATACGGTAAATAAATGATGCCAGTTACCCAAGCAAATAACTATTAAAATTTTTTTGGCTTTTTACATTTTTATTTTAATCTCAGTTAGTTAGCATACAGTGTAATATTAGTTTCAGGTGTACAATGTAGTGATTCAACACTTCCATACATCACCCAGTGCTTATCACAACTTCACTCCCTAATCTCCATCACCTATTTCCCTATTTCACCCAGCCCCCACCCACCTCCCCTCTGGTAACCATCAGTTTGTTCTCTATAATTAAGAATCTGTTTCTTGGTTTGTTTCTCTCTCTCTTCCCCCCCCTTTGCTCATTTGTTTTGTTTCTTGAATTCCATATATGAGTGAAATCATGGTATTTGTCTTTAACTTATTTCACTTAGCATAATACACTCTAGCTCCATCCATGTGGTTGCAAATGGCAAGATTTCATTCTTTTGGATGGCTGAGTAACTGATGAATTCTTTTTGATGGTTGAGTAACTGATGAATGGATAAAAATATGATATATATATATATACAGTGGAATATTATATATATGATAGATAGATAGATAGATAGATAGATAGATAGATAGATAGATACAGTGGAATATTACTCAGCCACCAAGGTGGTGATGTTTCTAATTATCATTTAGTCTCTTATCTTTCCCTGACCATTTTACCCTTCAGATGTATACTGGATTAATACTTGGTGGTTCTTCTAGGCCTGTCATTCCATATATATTCCATATATATACAACTCCATTGTATATATATATACATACAGTGGAATATTACTCAGCCACCAAGGTGGTGATGTTTCTAATTATCATTTGGTCTCTCTTATCTTTCCCTGACCATTTTACCCTTCAGATGTATACTGGATTAATACTTGGTGGTTCTTCTAGGCCTGTCATTGGTGACAGTCTCTCAATCGAGGGCACCCCAGTGGATCAAGTGGTTTTTTTTACTACTTTTCCCATGTGATGAGATTTTGAGCTTCTGATCTCTATGGGTGTTTATGCTCTGATAGTCTTTTGGGCCCAGGGATAGAGAGTGCCAGGGCAAGGTAAGCAACAACATAAAAATCACTGGCCCCAATAACACTATTTTTAAAAAGATTTATTTATTTATTTTTACGGGGAGGAGGGGCAGACAGAATTTTAAGCAGGCTCTGCACTGAGCACAGAGCTGGATGCAGGGCTTGATCACATGAGCCTGAAATCATGACCTGAGCTGAAACCAAGACTCAGACAGTTAACACACCCCCCAGGTGCCCCTCAATAACACTATTTTTTTTGTGGTGCCATATCAAATCCCCAGACTAGCTCCATGTACCACTTGGGGCTTGCAGGCAATCTGTGGTCAGTCTCTTGCTGCCACACTATCTCAGGCAATAAAAAACTAGAATTTCACATGGCGATGCTGGGCTACTTGCTAGTGCCTCCTCCCCCCACCCCCCACCACAGTTGGCTGATGAGTTCCATCCTATGGCCATCAGGGAGGTATCCCCCTCTGCAACTTTTGGAGGAGACTTCACAGCATGAGGTAACCCTCGCTCTTCAGATGCTTTGTTACCAGTGACTATGTGACCTTGTGGATATGTGCTTAGGTGGTGGAAACTAGGTAAGGATTCAGATTATGAATTCCACAACTTAGGATCGGAAGTAATGGCAAAGTGGAAGCAACCAGTACACAGTGGCAGTGGACAAAGTACAAGCTGACCAGTGACAGTGGTGCCTTCCCAGCCTGCCTCTGCCTTTGGGGAAATCCATTTAGTGGGCCAAGAGCATCAAATGGCATCTCTTTCATCTGGAACCAGAGCTCCCTACTCATTGTGCCAATTATTGTAATCATATCACCTTGGGTGAGGTATGACGAGGCCAGGCACAGATCAAGAGAAAGAAACCAGAAAGAAGTTTACGATGTTGTTACAGTTCTCTGGGGAGAACACAGTAGGCTACATAGGGCCACTGAGGGGGAGCAATGGGGTCAATCCTGAGGCAGAGAGAGAGAACTACAGGCAAGTGCCTTATTGTGCTCTCCATGGTAAGGACAGGTGAGGCCAGACAAGTAGGATTAGGATGGGCTAACTCAAAGGAATTGGTAGATTCTGGGGCACAGGGGTTATCTCTGGTTGTCTGTTATCTAGCCCTGGGACAACTAGGGTGGGTATGTACTCACCAGGAGTGTGAGTGCCCAGTTAGGGAAGTGGTTGGGAGTATGGATTTAATGTGCTACTCAAGAAGAGGGACTGACTGGCATTAGCCAGGGTCTAAAAACTGGGTCAAAACCACAAACACACACACACACACACACACGCTGCATTACAATCACACAAAAACTTAGATATGATTAGAGGAAAATTTATAGCTATAAATGTCTAGATTAAGAGAAAAGAAAAACTTAAATAGGTAAAGGGGGGTGGGAGGAACAGGCATCCAGTTATGGAATGAATAGGTCACAGGAATGAAAGGTACAGCATACAGAATATAGTCAATGGTATTATTATAGGGTTGTATGGTGACAGTTGGCGGCTCACCTGTGGCGAGCATAGCATAACCTATAGACTTGTTGAATCACTATATTGTACACCTGAAACTAATGTAATGTTGTGTATCAATTATACTTCAAATTTAAAAAAAGAAAAAAGAAAAACTTGAAATAACCTGACCATCCTTTAAAGCAGTAGAAATACAAGAGCAAACCTAAGGCAGGCAGAAGAAGGAAATAGTAAAGACTAGAGCAAAAATTAATGAGACAGAGAATTTAAAAAATAGAGAAAAATCAATAAACCAAAATTATTTTTTTGGAAAGATCAACAAAATTACTGAAACTTTGGCTTAGACTGACCACGAGAATAGGAGATGAGATTCAGATTACTAGAATCAGAAGTGAAAGAGGGACTATTACCCGTGCTTTAATCATAAGGACTTTGAAGCCAAGTTACATGATTTTTAGTTTTAGGAAAAATAGTTAAAACTGAATTTAATCCCAATTTCTTTGTCATCAGAATTTGTACTCTTTTACCTTTATAACAGGGATCTCCAGGTTACAGCAGCTCTCTCCTTGACATAACTGGAACACAGTCACTGTTCTAACATCAGCTTGTAAACCTGAAAATTAAAGAAGAAAGAAAATAAATCATCCAGAGTTCTAACTCTGGAGACCGTAATACGTTGAAAACGCAGGCATGTCATCTGTGTAGTGCATTCTGGGTCACCTAACAACACTTCGGTGACTAGTTTGATCCTTCTATGACTGCCTCGTTCTCAAACAGTTCTGCAATGGATGTTATAAATAATATTCTCTAAATGCAAGCAGCATACAAGCCATCAATACACTAAAAATTAAGTCTGGTGCAAAAAACTAACAATAAACCGAAGGCTAATTCAATAATGCAGGCTAGTCTCTGTCAAAGATGTTTAAGGCCAGAATATTCAGGCAAGAAAGCAGATAGACTTTACTCCTGAGAAACCATGCTAAATGGAAAGGTTCTCGGTGTAAGATCACAAATGTGTTTCATCATTTTATTAAATGATTCTCTTCCCTGAAAACAGAATTTTATAGTTCATTAATTTCCTTTCCTTCATAATAATTATTATTCAATTAGTAGAGGTTCACTTTCAATAAATAGAAGAAAATTTGGATAAGTATAAAGACTATTATCCAGAAATGACCACTGTTAACATTTTAGGATGCATGCCTTTAGACTCTTTCCCATGGAAATAAGTATAGTGTATATAGATACAGATACATACAGGTGTTAATTCCATATAAAGTGTCACAAATTTTTCTACTTAAAAATATACTACAGAAATATTTTCATGTAAAAAATAGTTTTACAGGGGCCCCTGGCTTGATCAGTTGGTAGGGCAGGCAACTCTTGATCTCGAGACCATGAGTTTGAGCCCTATGTTGAGTGTAGAGATTACTTAAAAAAATAGTTTTACAAATTCATTTGTAAGAGCTGGACATTCCATTATGTCAGTATTTAGATTGTTTACCATTAAGATCAATGATAAAATATACATACATATGTATGTATACATCCCTGTTTTTCAACAATAACGTTATATCCTACACTGTACCTTGGTCTAAATTCCTAGAAGTATAATTTCTGAATCAAAGGAAATATGTGTTTAAAATTGCCATCCCAAATCAGTGTGCAATATTAATTGCACCAATAATGTAATAGAACACCCAGAAATGCTATGCAGGTTACAGACCCACCAGTCATTTATGAGAGAAGTCTGGATTTATCTGTATTCTACTTTTTGTTGTTGTGGTTATGTTACATAATATTTCCTTTTAATATTGAGAAACTGCTTTTGGACTTCTTGTTTTTGATCTTTTAATGAAAGGATTTTGTGGGAGGAGTGGTAATTGCTAAGAGTATCTCTGAGTTCAGGAAAGTTCTGAGCCAGAGAAGGAATAGCATTCCCCAAATAAGTGATATGTGTAGCTGTGTGTTCCAGGGGTCTGCAAGAGGAAGAGACTTTAAAGGGGGAAATTATAAAAGTTCCTAAAACTGGTCTAATCAGCTTTCATGCAAGGTGTTGATTTTTATGGTAACCCACTGGAAAACAATATGAAAAATGTTGCTCATTTGAAAGGGATTGGGGCTAAATAAAATCTTGCAAATACTTGCACCTGTGATTTGAGTTTATGCTGTCCTTTAACTGTTGCTGCAAAGCTGATATATATATCAAACACTTTCACTGTGAAAGCCAGGCAGCTTCTCTTCCTCCTTAAGCTGACTATAGAATTTATGGAGGTCCTGACTGATTGGTATAAAAAGTGGGTGGGATGAGAATGTTCTATATCTGATAGCACTCAAAGAAATTTCATTCAGAACCAGGTCTGTCAGATATAGCACAAATATTTATCTGCTACATCATTACCTTATGACATCTCACAAATCTTTTCTAGATCTCAGTGAGGAGATCCTTTTACTTCGGAGAATTTTGTTTTTAGTTATTGACTGCAATGGGCATAGACACGTGATGGGGGTTATTATGTGAATTTTCAAGCAAAGCACAGACCAGCCGTCACTCTAAGTGTAATAAGTCATTGTATTCTATTTTTTCCAGGCAAAACATCAGGTTAATAGTACTCCTCCAAGGATAACTTTTGCATACAAACTAGCAGATGCTAAAGTACTATGTTTTATCCATAAATTCTGTAAAATAGAGAAAAAGGCAAAGGCACTTCAAAAGTTCTCTCTGCTAGATTTGCATTTTGGAATCACTTAAAATACTTTTTATTCTACTTATCACATTTCAGTAGTTTGTGCACAAATCTGTCATTTACTTTTTAGGGCCTTCACATTACCCAATTCTGAAGGAATGTTCATGTAGTAGTGTATTCGAATGGCAAGGGATAGCCACTGAGAGGTGAATATGCCTTCTGGGTTGTGCTACAAAGTCCGACTAGTTTATGGTTTACTGTGTTCTTAGTCAAACTGTTTATGATAGTCAAACAAACAAACAATTCTATGACATCCATGGTTTTGTTTTATAGTTATTACATGTAGCAATGTTTGGACTTTAGATTCAAACAAAACTGAGATTGAAGCAAGGATCTGTACCTTCAAATCATCAAAATAATCATTATTTAGTTCAAGGAAGAGAATAGTGTTAGCTCCCCCCAAAACAATTTGAGACACCTCCTTAGTTCTTAGCTTCCTCTTTTCCCAAAAGGTTATCTATTTTCCTGACTTTTTTTTTATTATGTTATGCTAGTCAACATACAGTACATCATTAGTTTTTGATGTAGTGTTCCATGATTCATTGTTTGCGTATAACACCCAGTGCTTGTTACAACACGTGCCCTCCTCAATACCCATCAACCGGGCATTTTCCTTTTATGCCAACTCATTCATTGCTCTTCTTCAGCATTTTTTTTAAAGATTTATTTATTTGACAGAGAGAGAGATAGTAAGAGCAGAAACACAAGCAGGGGGAGTGGGAGAGGGAGAAGCAGGCTTCCCGCCAAGCAGGGAGCCCAATGCAGGGCTCGATCCCAGGACCCTGGGATCATGACCTGAGCTGAAGGCAGACGCTTAACCACTTAGCCACCCAGGCGCCCCTCTTCTTCAGCATTTTACAACAAAGGCATGCATCCCTAAAACTTTAAGTATGTTTTTGGGTTACGTTTTAACTCTAGATAAATGAAATAATAAAGTTTGTACTATATTTTACTGCTTTATGTAATAGTGTGATTGTTGCCTGTAGACATATTAATTCATTTCATTACTGTAGAGAACTCCATTGTATGAATACACCACAGTATATTTATACACTATACTGATAATTATTTTGGGGGGGGTCGCTGCTTTCTTATCTATTACAAATAATGATATTGTAAACATTCTTGCACATTTTTCTTACTGTGCAAGGATAAGCATTTCAGGGATATATACTAATAAGTGGAATTGTTGGTCATAGGAGAGACCATACTTAGCTTTAAATAAATAATGTCAAATTTCCAAAATGTTTCACCATTTCACATCTTCACACCAATGACTGTGAGTTATAGATGATCATCAGCAGTTGGTATTGTCAGCCATTTCAATCTTGGCTCTGATGGGGGAGAAATGGTGCATCACTGAATTATGAATTTGTGCTTTTCCTGATGACTAATGAAGTAAACACTTCTCATATGTTGGTTATCTTCTTTTACGAAGAGCGTGTTCAAGTCTCCTGCACATTTTTCTATTAAGGTGTTTATTTTTCTATTACTTATTTGTATAAGTTCTCCTTGTATTCTGACATGAGTCCTTTTACAGTTATATGTACCACAAATATATTTTTGCACTCTGATTTAACTGTTACTCACTTAATGGTATCTTTTTTAAAACGTATTTTATTTAAATTCAATTAGTTAACATATAGTGTATCATTAGTTTCAGAGGTAGAGTTCAGTGATTCGTCAGTTGCATATAACACCCAGTGCTCATTACATCACATGCCCTCCTTAATGCCCACCACCCAGTTACCCCAGCCTCCCACCCTCCTCCCCTCCAGCAACTCTCAGTTTGTTTCCTATAGTTAAGTCTCTTATGGTTTGCCTCTCTCTCTCTGATTTTGTCTTATTTTATTTTTCCCTCCCTTCCCCTATGATTCTCTGTTTTGTTTCTTTTTTTCTTTTTTTAAGATTTTATTTGTTTATTTGACAGAGAGAGAGACAGCGAGAGAGGGAACACAAGCAGGGGGAAGTGGGAGAGGGAGAAGCAGGCTTTCCGCTGAGCGGGGAGCCCGATGTGGGGCTCAAGGCAGACGCTTAATGACTGAGCAACCCAGGTACCCCTCTGTTTTGTTTCTTAAATTCCACATATGAGTGAAACCATATAATAATTGTCTTTGTGTTATTGACTTATTTTGCTCAGCATAATACCCTCCAGTTCCATCCACATCGATGTAAATGGTAAGATTACATCCTTTTGATGGCTGAGTAATATTCCATTGTATTTATATATACCTCGTCTTCTTTATCCATTTATCTGTTGATGGACATCTGAGCTCTTCCCATAGTTTGGCTATTGTGGGCATTGCTGATATAAACATTGGGGTGCAGATGCCCCTTCCGATCACTACATTTGTATCTTTGGGGTAAATACCCAGTAGTGTAATTGCTGGGTCATAGGGTAGCTCTATTTTCAACTTTTTGAGGAACCTCCATACTGTTTTCCAGAGTGGTTGAACCAGCTTGCATTCCCATCAACAGTGTAAGAGGGTTCCCCTCTCTCCATACCCTCGCCAACATCTGTCGTTTCCTGACTTGTTAATTTTAGCCATTCTGACTGGTGTGAGGTGGTATCTCATTGAGGTTTTGATTTGCATTTCCCTGATGTCGAGTGATGTGGAACATTTTTCCATGTGTCTGCTGGCCATTTGGATATCTCCTTTGCAGAAATGACTGTTCATGTCGTCTAACCATTTCTGACTGGATTCTTTGTTTTCTGGGTGTTGAGTTTGATAAGTTCTTTATAAATCTGGGATACTAGCCCTTTATCTGATAAGACACTTGCAAATATCTTCTCCCATTCTGTCAGTTGTCTTTTGGTTTTGTCTACTGTTTCCTTTGCTATGTAAAAGCTTTTTATCTTGATGAAGTACCAATAGTTCATTTTAATGGTGTCTTTTGATGAAGAGAATTTCTTTTACTTAATATGGTTTAAATAATTTACCTTTTTCCTTCATAGTTAATAAAGTTTTCCCAAACCCAAGTCCATGAATGTATTCTCCCATATTTTCTTTGGAGACATTATTTTCTTACCTTTCTTATTTATTCTGAAATCAGTCTGAAAATGATTTTTGACATGAACTGAATTTTCACTTTTTAAATCATATATTCAAAGACCCTACTACCATCATGTGAAAAGACTGCTCTGTAGTTTCAAACTGTGATATATAGTGTGTCCAGATGTGAATGGACCTACTTATGGACCTATTTTATTTCATAGATCTGTTTGTCAATTCTTTTGCTAATACTACACAATATTATAGTAGCTTTATTTAGAGTTTCATAACCAGGAAAACAAACTATTTTCAAGAGGTAATTAGCCATTCATGGTCATTTCCCTTTTCATATAAATTTTATAATCAGCTTGAAAAGTTGCACGTGTAACTATTGAAATTTTTATTGGCATTGTCTTGAATATTTTTGCAATATTAAGTCTTCTAAATCATGAATGCCATATATTCTTACCATTATTTAGTTACATAGTTTCTCTCAACAGTTATTTCTAATTTTCTGTGAATAAAGTTTATGCTTTTTTGTTAAACTTATTAAAAGGAATTTATGTTTCATGGTATTGGAAAATATAATTTTTGTCTTTTATTGCAAAAATATAAAATTAATAATCTGTACTTATATTTTATCCACTATGCTTGCTAAAATCATTTATTCATTCTAATAATTTTTCTGCAGATTGTTTGGAATATTCTACATAAATATCATATGGAAGATAACAGTTTTATATATTCCTCCTTGCTTTGATTCCTTTTATTTCTGTTTGCCTTATCACACTGACTGCAACTTCTAATACAATGGTAAGTGGAAGTAGTGATAGTTGGCATTCTTTTCTCTTTCCTGTTCTAGAAGACTTGTTCTAGGATTTTGTTGTCATTTTTAAAATTTTTATCTTATTTTTTTACCATAATAAGACAAGTTTATTTCTATTTGTTCTTCAAGAAAAGAATGCTGGTTATGCACAAACAATGAATCATGGAACACTACATCAAAAACTAATGATGTACTGTATGGTGATTAACATAACAATAAAAAATTTCAAAAAGAAAAGAATGCTGGAATAATTATTTAACTATAGGCATTAGAATGGAGGAAGGCATGTGATGTGTTGAGCACTAGGTGTTATATGCAACTGATAAATTGTTGAACACTACATCTGAGACTAATGATGTACTATATGTTGGCTAATTGAATTTAAATTAAAAAAATAGAATGCCACCACAAGAATCAAAGTATCAAACAATCTCTTTTTAAACTATTGTATTTACAATTAGTTTTATTTCTTATAACAATACACGAAAAATGCTTTTTGTTTGTTTTGTTTTGTTTCAAGTTTTTATTTAAATTTCAGGTAGTTTACATATAGTGTAATATTAATTTCAGGAGTAGAATTTAGTGACTCATCACTTCCATACAACACCTGGTGCTCATCACAAGTGCCCTCCTTAATACCTATCACCCATTTAACCCATCCCCCTAAACAAAGGCTCAGTTTGTTCTCTATAGTTGAGTCTGTTTTATGGTTTCCTCCCTTTCTTCCCCCACACGTTCATCTCTTAAATTCCACATATGAGTGAAATCATATGGTATTTGTCTTTCTCTGACTGACTTATTTCACTTAGCTCCATGCATACCATTGCAAATGGTAATATTTCATTCTTTTTTATGGCTGAGTAGTATTCCATTATATATATGTGTGTGTATATATATATATATCACTATATAGTTATATATATTAGTTATATATATTATACATATAGTTATATATATAGTTATATATATTATATATATAGTGGTAGTTATTCTCTCTATATAGTTATATATATATACATATATACATATATATATATATATATACATATATATATACATAGTGGTAGTTATTCTCTATTCTGAATTTACTGGAATTTTGTTATTATTTCAATGCAAGATTCAGTCTGTGATCAGCTGTTGTATTTGTTTATCATGATACTTTGTCTCCTTTAATTTGAAACATTTCCACAGGCTCACTTTGTCTTTTATGATATTAATATTTTCAAGAAAACAATTCTTTTTTTCCCTTTCTTTAATAGAATGTGTCTCATTTGCATTTGTCTGCTGTTTCCTTGTGGTTGCATTTCCAGGCCAGAACACTACATTGGTGACACTGGCTTCACAGATATAGGGACCCAATGTCCATCTGTTCCTTATTGGTTATATTTCTGATTTCTGTGCTTGCAACTAATAAGCAATCTATGGGTAGATACTGTAAGGACATGAAACATCCTGACCATTATTTAAATGTATTCTCATACTTAGCATCCATTGATGATTATTACTTGGACTTTGCCACACATCATGCTTGGTGAAATTATGGTGTTTCATCTCCCACATTTCCTCCACATTTACCAGTTGCACTAAGGATCTCATAAATAAGTCTTCTTTTATCCTTTATTTGTTTGTTTGTTTATTACTTACTGACTGATTTATGTATTTATTAATTATTGTGGGTTTTTCATGGATTTTTTTTCTCTAAAGATCTGTAATATATCAGTCTTATTAATTATTTTGGCTTTAAAATTGGCCCATATATGGTCAGTGGAAGCCCCTCTGTCCTTGTGACATGATTCCTCTCTCTTTTTCTCTCTTTATCTCTCTCTTTCAAACACACACACACACACTCAAGTACATATCCTAATTTTCTGGGGTAACAAGATCTTCCAGGCTAATCTTATGCTTACATTGCCACTTCTGTTTATAATGACAGTTATCTTTTTATTCATTGTTAATAATTATTCTGATATTCTATTTCTTGCATCAATTTTGGTAAATTCTATTTTTCCAAGTGGCATTAGTGGATAGAATTTTAGAAGTATTGCATCTTCATTGTGAATTTATATTTCAAAATTATGGAGTGACTTGCTTTATATATAGGAGTATTTTGCCTTAAGTTTATTTTTTCTGATTTTGATAGTTCTAAGCTAGTTCCTTTTGCTGAATGTTTATATGGAATATTTTTCCATACCATTTGTTTTCCCTTTCTGTTTATTGTGTTTTATATATGTTAATTCTTAAAAAAAAAAACAAGTTGTATCTCATTGGGTCTGTTTTTTAAATTCAGTCTGACTTTAGGGGATGGAAATACTCTGCTTCTGACTTAGAGGAATTCTCAAAAACAATAATAACACAACACCATTTATATGGTGGAGTCTATGTGGTACATGCTTGTCCTGTTCACATAACTTTAAAAACTACATTTATAGTTTATTTATCCTGGGCAAATATCTTTAGCATGGGCCCACAAGTGGTTACACTGTGGATATGGAGGGTTCTTCTTCATTGTATCCACCTTGAGTTTTATCCATTCCAAGGTTATCAATCTTGGCCATATAAGTCTTTGCCTTGGAACTAGGAACAAAGACTATGAAGAAGATGCCATACCTTCTTTGCTCATGGCATTTTAAATAAATAGATTTTCACAGTAAGGGCTGGTGTTAGGACTACATAATTTTATTTTAACATAGCTGGATATAAAATAATTTAGGCAAGTTTTCTCCCTTTTTAAAAAAATTTTCACTCTATTAAACTTTAGAACTATGGGGGAAAAAAATCACTAGCTTTGGGGGATTTATTCCTGTATGGTGAAAAAAAAAAATGAAAGCAACAACTTAAGAGTAAGCAGGAATCCAGTGGTAGGAAAAAAAAAGTGAATGATAAAGTAAGCCAAAGGATTTTTAATTGCACAAGCTATTTGGAGTCATTAAAACAATGTTCCCTCTCTTACTGATCTACTGGTTTGGTGTATTAATAGAGGGCAGATTTCAATTTTATGCAGAGAGGCTCGATGAGATATTTAAAATCCTTTGGCCTTAGCAAAGAAGTGCTTTGTTTGCTAACTGGGTGGAATGGCATTAAACACCTTTAAATGGAAGGAGGTCATTCTGCAGTCAGAGATGAGTATTATACAAAGCATAAAGAATGCTCTAGAATGAATTAAGCATTGGACCAGGTAAAAGTAATGCACTCAGTTTAAAGAAACATATACTTATTTATTCAAGGGCCATAGACCAGCCACCTTGAAAAATGTTCAAGTACAAGCAGAGTATGCTGCAACTCTGATTGGTTGTGCAGCCAATTATAGGCAACATTCTAACTATCTCAACGTGAGCCAATGTGGTGTTATTTCATTAGCGGATATTCCTTTCGCATGAAATAAAGAACAAGGGAATCTATTGCTATGCTGTGTGAATACTGTGAAGTTAATTCTAATTAAAATATGATTCATGATTAATTATAAGTTATAATAATTATAATTATTAATTATAATTATTAATTATAACTATTATTACAGTGAATGTGGCAATTATATTGTGAGAGCACACTAATAAGGAAAAGACAGAGGCTCTAAATGTGCTGAGGCTTGGGAATGTAAAAAAAATATCATAAGAGAAAGCTGATAGGAAAAAAACAGTTTACGATCATATTTAAGTACATTCTCCAAAAGAGTGATTGCTAAAATTTTCCTATCAGAAACCTTGAGATTTACAAAATATCAATTTATAATGCAAAGAGGAGTAGAGAATTCTATACCAGCATCCTGAAGCAAAACTGAGGCGTAGCATATCTGGAGCAATGTAACACGAAAGGATATATATCAATTATGTACCATTTGTCACTCTGACAGGTATTTTAATCATATTATCTAATCTTAGAAAGATTAACAATATTACAAGGAAGTAATTAATATTCTACAGAACTGTTTTCCAGTTTTTATACAAAAAGTAATATTTTTATTATTAGATTTAGAACATACACAGCAACTAAAAACAGAGTCAATTTCTCCCATATATAGGTGCAATTATTATTACACACACATTATGATTAAATGATTATAGTCTTAAAGAGGATAGGTAAACAGGGGCACCTGGGTGGCTCAGTTGGTTAAGAGACTGCCTTCAGCTCAGGTCATGATCCTGGAGTCCCGGGATCGAGTCCCACATCAGACTCCCTGCTCAGCGGGGAGTCTGCTTCCCCCTCTCATGTGCTTTCTCTCTCTCTCATTCTCTCTTTCTCAAATAAATAAAATCTTTAAAAAAAAATAAGAGGATAGGTAAACAGACAACAGATTTAGTTTGTGTTTTTCTGTAACATAAAATGATATCCGACTTTATGTTCTCTATTTGTCCTATCCAAACATCCCACTAAAATACACATAAACACAAAATAAGGAGGGGGGTAGGTAAGAATGGAAAAGAAAATCAACAACAGAACTAAGAGAAAAGCTAATATAAGATACTGGGAGACCTCTCCTCTAATCTCAGCTGAATTAACTGAATTGAATAAAAGCTATTAAAAAGGCATCACATGAACCCAATCTCATATAAAGGACTATGGAAAGATAGTACCCTGTCCCTGGGCCTAGAGTTCCTGATCATCTACCAGCCAGTAAGATAAGGAGTCAGTAGGAAGTCAGAATTTATTAAGATGGGAAAAGATGGTAAGCACAGTGATAGGCTTAAAGGACATATAGAATTCACTACAGTAAAGCATTGATAAAATAAGAGAAGGAAGTCTGGAATATTATTGTATACAATATGGAAAAACTTGACTACAGTGAAGAATACCATACAAATAAAATTTTGTATTTAAGTTGATAGAAACAAGGAATTTTGCATAGGTAAATCTTGGTGTTTCTTTTTTTAAAAAACTATTATTGAGGTATAATTGACATACAAAAAGTTGTACATATATGTTGTATATAAATTGATGAGTTTAGAGACAAGTGTATACCCCATAAAACCATCACCACAGTCAATGCCATTAATATATATTAATATATTGGGCGCCTGGGTGGCTCAGTTGGTTAAGCGACTGCCTTCGGCTCAGGTCATGATCCTGAAGTCCCTGGATCAAGTCCCGCATCGGGCTCCCTGCTCGGCAGGGAGTCTGCTTCTCCCTCTGACCCTCCCCCCTCTCATGTGCTCTCTCTCATTCTCTCTCTCTCAAATAAATAAAATCTTTAAAATATATATATATAAAAATATATTAATATATGCCTCCAAAAGTTTCCCCTCACCCTCTTTGGGTTTTTGTGTGTGTGTGAGATAAGGACACTTAAGATCTAACTTCTCAGCAAATTTTGAACAATACAGTATTGTGAAATATAAGCACTATGCTATGCAGAAGATCTCTAGGACCTATTTATCTTGCATAATGGAAATTGTATCCTTTGGCCAACATCAATCAATTTCTCCAACCTCCTATTCCCAGGTAACTGACACTCTACTCTGTGCTTCTATGAGTGTGACTATTTAGATTCCTCATCTAAGTGGGATCATGCAGTATTTGTTCTTCTATGTCAGGCTCATTTACATTAGCATATCCTCCAGATTCATTTATGTTGTTTGCAGATGGCAGGATTTCCTTCTTTTTGAAGGCTGAGTAATATTCTACTATACGCCACATTTTCTTTATCTATTCAATCACTGATGAACATTTAGGTTGCTTCCATTTCTTGGCTATGTGAATAATGCTGCTGTGAACATAGGAATGTGAACATAGGAATGCAGATCTCTGATTCTGATTCAATTCCTTTGGATACATATATATATACACACACACAAAAATGAGATTGCTGGATCATGTTGTAGATCCATTTTAATATTTTGTGGAACCATCATACTGTTTTCCATAGTAGCTGCACCAAATTACATTCCCAACAGAAACGTACAACGTTTCCCTTTCTTCCATATTCTCACCAATACTTGTCACCCTTTTCTTTTTATAGTAACCATTCTAACATGTGTGAAGTGATATCTCTTTGTGGTTTTGATTTACATTTCTCTGATGACTAGTGATGTTGAGCACCATTTTATATACTTTTTGTAATTTCTATGTTTACTTTGGAGAAATATCTATTTATGTCTTTTGCCCATTTTTTAATTGGGTTATTTGGGGTCTTTCTTTCTTTCTTTCTTCTTTCTTTCTTTCTTTCCTCTTTTTGTTATTGAGTTGTAGGAGTTCCTTATATTTGGATATTACCTCTTGATCAGAGATATACGGTTTGCAAATATTTTCTCCCATTCTGTAGATTATCTTTTCACTCTGTTAATCATTTCCTTTGCCGTGCAGAAACTTGTTAGTTTGATATGACCCCATTTGTGTATTTTTGCTTTTATTTCCTGTGCTTTTGGTGCTACATCCAAGAAATCGTTGCTGAGGCCAGTGTCAGAAGCTTTTTAGCTATGTTTTCTTTGAGGGGTTTTACTGTTTCAGGTCTTATGTTTAAATCTTTAATCGATTTGAGTTTATTTTTGTGTACATTTTTAGATAAGTGT
Organism: Mirounga leonina; assembly: GCF_011800145.1. NCBI lineage: Eukaryota > Metazoa > Chordata > Mammalia > Carnivora > Phocidae > Mirounga > Mirounga leonina. Next base: position 8,082,366 of record NW_023270265.1, on the reverse strand, counting down.
CCAATTTTCTTTTTCTTTCATATGTAGATATTCTATTTTTTCATTACAACTTTTTTTTTAAAGATTTTATTTATTTGACAGTGAGAGAGACAGCTAGAGAGGGAACACAAGCAGGGGGAGTGGAAGAGGGAGGAGCAGGCTTCCCGCAGAGCAGGGAGCCCAATGCGGGCTCCCTCCCAGGACCCCGGGAGGATGACCTGAGCCGAAGGCAGATGCTTAACGACTGAACCACCCAGGCGCCCCATCATTACAACTTTTTAAAGACACATTCTTTCCCCATTGTGTATTTTTGGCTCCCATGTCAAAAATCACTTGACCATATATGCACGGGTTTATTTCTGGGCTTTCTATTGTCTTCCATTAGTTTACATGCCTGTTTTCACGCAAACACCATTTTATTTTGATTAATGAAGATTTCTAATATATTTTGAAGCCAAGAAGTGTGGTTCCTTCAGTTTTGTTCTTTTTGCTCAAAATTGATTTGATTATTTGGGATATTTTGTTGTTATATAAAAGTTGAAGGATTTTTTTTCCTGTGAAAAAATGTCATTGGGTTTTGATAGGGATTGCATTGAATCTGTTTATCACTTTAGGTGGTATGGACATTTTAACAATAGTAATTCTTCCTATCCATGAACATGGGAACCATATAGACATTATGGGAGTCTAAGAAGGAGCAGAGTAAGAAAGGGGACAGAAAGCTTATTTAAAGAAACAATGGCTGAAAACTTCCCAAATCTGGGAAGGAAAATAGACATCTAGATTCGTGAAATCCAAAAGACCCCAAATAGCTAGAACCTAAAGAGGTCTATACTGAGACATATTTTAATTAAATTGTCAAAAATCAAAGACAGAGAATTTTGAAAACAGCAAAAGAAAAATGACTTGTCACGTACAAAAGAACCCCTATAAGACAGTCAACAGATTTCTCAGCAAAAATCTTATTGAACAGGAGAGAGTGGAATGCTATGTTCAAAGTGCTGGGGGCAAAAATCTGTTAATTAAAAAATGTGTGTCTGGCTAACATGTCCTATCAAAATAGAGAGAAGAAGATTTTCCCAGAAAAAAACTGAGGGAATCAGTCATTACTAGACCTTCCTGACAAAAAGTGCTAAAAGGGAATTCTTCAAGTGGAAATAAAAAACATAAAAGCATATGAAAATGGGGCACTTGGGTGGTTCAGTCAGTAAAGTAATTGGCTCTTGATTTCAGCTCAGGTCATAATTTCAGGGTCATGAGATTGAGCCCTGAGTAGTGCTCTGCGCTCAGAGGGGAATCTGCTTGTCCCTCTCCCTCTGCTCCTCACCCGCTTGCTCTCTCTCTCAAATAAATAAATAAAATCTAAAAAAAAAAGCATATGAAAGTATCAATCTCACTGGTAAAAGTAAATTCAGAGACAGATACAGAATAATGTAATACTATAATGTTAATGTATGTTAATCACTTTTAACCCTAGCATAAAAGTTGAGAAAGAAAAGTATTAAGAATAACTATTACTTTTAAAATACATTAATGAATACACAATATAAAAGATGTAAATTGTAGCATCGATAACATAAAGTGTGGGAAGGAGAAGTAAAAATGTAGTTTTTGTGTAATCAAAGTTAAGTTGTTATGAACTTAAATAGACTGTTATAAATATAAGGTGTTTCATGTAAGGCTCAGGGTAACCCTCCAAAAATATCTAAAGAAAGTACACAAGAAAAAGAGAAAGAAATTAAAGCATATCAATGCAAAAAATAATAAAATTTATATTTCTAGAATAGAAATATAACAACCCAATTTGAAACAAGTATTAAAAACTTAAGCAGAAATTTCTTGAGACAAAAGTAAAACAAAATCATTTTTTTAAAAACCTATAATACCTTGATTGGGGGAAAATACAATTTACACAGTTATATAAAAATGTTTCAGAATATAAAACAAAAATATGTATTAGCCCAACACAATGAAAAATAAGGTTACAGAATAACATAAAATACTATTCACAAAAACAAAGCACAGTAATGGTAAAGTGTCATTTTATATTAATTGATTAAGGATACTTTTCACGATAAAGGTAAAATCATAAACTCCATGGCTCAAAAGTGATAAATAAAAAGTACCATGCGAATTATTGTGCAAATACAAGGAAAACTTAAAAATGTAGTTAATACCAATAGGAGGCATTTACAGAAACCAGAGTATTTAAAGATTATTAGGAAATATAATCAATATGATCAGACATGTATTGACTTTCTGCCCTATAAAAAGAATAAATACTTTTATTGTTAAATTAAATACAAATTAAGAACTTGGTAAAATTGAAAAATTATCAACTTTTAGAAACCTTAATTTTAATTTAACTACAATATAAAATCTAGAAGTCATGTAAACAAAGTCTATACATGTCATCATTTTAAAAATTTAACTGTTGTACATTTCTCTATCCAAGAAAAAAATGGAAAGAAAAAAGGAAACCTGGAAATTCAGACTACTTAGAAGAATATTATAATAAGAGGAATCTATGATTTTATTTCTAATGTGTGCTTAAGACAGCCAAGACCAGCTCATGAGTCTATTTTAAATTTTTAAGAAATTTGTGAGTGGTATTAAAGAGGGCACATGCTGTGATGAGCCCTGGGTGTTGTATGCAGCTGGTGAATCGTTGAACACTACATCAAAAACTAATGAAGTACTATATGTTGGCTAATTGAACATAATAAAAAAACTTCTCTGAAAAAAAGGAAAAGGAAAGAAATTTGTGAACCAATTAACATCACGTTGGTGAAGTGAAATCGGATTTGGCAGAAGTATTTACACCACAGGAATTGGCAAATACTAGCCTGAGAGCTAACTGTTAAACTTTTACCAATGATCTACTAGGTATAAAGATATTAGCAAATGCAAATGAATAGACTTAAATATTTTTAATTTACCAAAGTTAAAAAAAATGAATGAGCTATATCTTAAATTCAAGGTCTTGGTGGACAGAAAAGCTAAAAACTTATCTAAGGAAACACATTGAATTAATAAAAAATAAAACCACAAATTAAGGGAGTAATATAAAAAGCTTTTAAAGCTAACAAACTAATCTCAAAGTGGATTCTTCAGAATAATGAATAAATACAGAATACCACAACTTTACTAGTCAAATCAACACATGGAAGGAAAACACAAATTTTATTATAATTAGAAAATGATATACAAGTCTAGACTGGACAGAGGTTCCAAAAAAAAAAAGTCAATGAAGAACTTTCTCCTGACAACTTTAAAAAGTTAATGAAATGGTCATTTTTAAGAATAAAAACTACTAAATTGCTAAATAGTAAATAGAAGGCATGGTCACACTGAGAGCCAAGGAATACACTTGAGAATTTTCCAAATAATTTTCTTCCTAGACATAGATTTATTTTCCCAGTTATTTAACACTTAAAAAATTATATAACATCATCAAAAAATAAAAAAGCTAAGAGGATAGATCCTATGTTATGTGTTCTTAACACCCACACTAATAATGATAATAAAGGGGGCAACAGGAACCTTTGTAAGATGAAGCATATGCTTATGGCCTTGACGGTGGAGATGGTTTCATAAGTATGTTCTTATTCTCAAACTTATCAAGTTGTACACATTAAATATGTACAGCTTTTTACAAATGGATCATATCTCAATAAAATGTTTAACAACAACAACAAAGCCTAAAGTGAATCCATGCTGCTCTAAAAACTAACTAAATAAAATACAGTTGACAGCTTTAAAAAGTGTTTAGGAAGCCTTTATCCTTAATTCATTCCTTCACAATTTTTTTTTTTAATTTCAGAAGCATAAAGACAAACTTTTTTTTCTTTTTCAAATGTTCATTTAAATTCTAGTTATTTAACATATAGTATAATATTGGTTTCAGGAGTAGAATTTAGTGATTCATCACTTACATGTAACACCCAGCGCTCATCACAGTGCCTTCCTTAATCCCTGTTCACCCATTTAGTCCATCTCCCACCATCCTCCCTCCATCAACCTTCAGTTTGTTCTCCATTGTTAAGAATCTCTTATGGCTTGTTTCCCTTTCTCTCCTTTTTTCTCCCTTCCCATATGTTCATTTGCTTTGTTTCTTAAATTCCACAAATGAGTGAAATCATATGGTATTTGTCTTTCCCTGACCGACCTATTTCACTTAACATAATACACTCTAGTCCCGTCCACATCAATACAAATAGCAAGATTTCATTCTTTTTGATGGCTGAGTAACGTTCTATTGTATATATACCATATATATACCACTTCTTCTTTATTCATTCATCAGTTGATAGACACTTGGGCTCTTACCATGTCTTGTCTATTGTTGATAATGCTGCTATAAACAACAGGGTGCCTTTATCCCATCTGTATTTTTGTATCATTTGGATAAATACCTAGTAGTGCAATTGCTGGGTCATAGGGTAGTTCTATTTCTAAGTTTTTGAGGAACCTCCATATTGTTCTCCAGAGTGGCTGAACCAGTTTGCATTCCCACCAACAGGATAAGATGGTTCCCCTTTCTCCATATCTTCACCAACATCTGTTGTTTCCTTTGTGTTAATTTTAGCCATTCTGACAGGTGTGATGTGGCATCTCATCGTGGTTTTGATTTGTATTTCCCTGATAATGAGTGATGTTGAGCATCTTTTCATGTGCCTGTTAGCCATCTAGATGTCTTCTTTGGAAAAGTGTCTATTCATGTCTTCTGCCCATTTCTTAACTGGATTATTTGTTTTTTGAGTGTTGAGTTTGATAAGCTCTTTTAAGATTTTTCTTGGCAACGACGTGGATGGAACTGGAGGGTGTTATGCTGAGCAAAATAAGTCAATCAGAGAAAGCTCTTTTAAGATTTTAGATACTAACCCTTTATCAGATATGTCATTTGAAAATATCTTCTCCCATTCCATTGGTTACCTTTTAGTTTTGTTGATTGTTTCCTTCACTGTGCAGAAGCTTTTTATCGTGAAATCCCAGTAGTTCATTTTTGCTTTTATTTCCTTTGCCTACGGCAATGTGTCTAGTAAGAAATTGCTGCAGCCAAGGTCAAAGAGGATGCTGCCTGTGTTCTCCTCTAGGATTTTGATGGTTTCCTGACTCACATTTAGGTCTTTGATCCATTTTGAATTTACTTTTGTGTATGGTGTAAGAAAGTGGTCCAGTTTCATTCTTCTGCATGTTGCTGTCCAGTTTTCCTTCCCAAAACCATTTGTTGAAGAAATTGTCTTTTTTCCACTGGATGTTCTTTCCTACTTTGTTGAAGATTAGTTGACCATAGAGTTGTTTTTTCTTTCTTTCTCCTCTCCTCCTCCTTTATCTTTTCCCAAGTTATTTGGTTTCAGTGAAATCTGTTCCTAGAAAAATCATCATCAGTGTTAGAAGAGCCCAAAAGATCAGTTTCTTTTTTTTTTTTTTAAGATTTTATTTATTTATTTGAGACAGAGAGAATGAGAGAGACAGAGAGCACATGAGAGGGGGGAGGGTCAGAGGGAGAAGCAGGCTCCCTGCCGGGCAGGGAGCCCGATGTGGGACTCGATCCCGGGACTCCAGGATCATGACCTGAGCCAAAGGCAGTTGCTTAACCAACTGAGCCACCCAGGCACCCCCCAAAAGATCAGTTTCTTATAGGAAAAATGAAGATCAAGGCAAAGTTTTCATCATTTCAGAGACCCTAGTAAAACCAAGTAAGAACTTATTTAATTATTACTTAATAAATACACATTCCCTAGCAGATCAAATATTTTAAATATGAGATGCATAGGAGCATAGACATAAAAAGACACTCTGGAAGTGAAAATAATCTAGTTTAACTGCATGATTTTTGTAAATAAGATTAGAATGCTCTAGGAAAAGGATGTTTCTTGTTTGCTAGTAGATTATTTATGAAACCTGAATTAGAGACCAAACCTAACTCTAAGTCTAATTTGTTTATTCTTTTCCATAATGCCATGCTGTGTCTTTTCAACTGAACTTGCTTATTAAAGTATTCTATTCCAGTAAGAAAGTAATTAAATATTTTGGGCATTTCCTGTGTTATTATTTTTATTACACCTCTAGTCACAAGGTAGACACAGTATTTAGGCCAATTTTCAAGGATTGAAACTAATATTTAAATGTGTATCTCTATAAATGGGATAATATCTCTTTCACAGTGGGACCAGCCAACCACAGACTTTTCTGGGATGAATTATTGAGGAAAACCTGTGGTTGTTGATCTATGGACCACAGTATGCAGGGCTGTTTGTTTTAATGAGGAAAGAGTGATCTACATGTGCAGTTGGATGCTTTGCTGGGAGCTGAACCAATACATCTTTCTCAAAGGAAAATGAAGAAAAAATAATCTATCAAAACTACTTGACAGCCACCTGATCAACGTGCCATATTTGTTTAATGAAGACATTGTGGCTAGTCCATTCATAGCCATCCATTTTCCACACACAAACAAAATTTCCCAACTTTGTCTTTGCCTACGATGGGGTCTGGAGCAATTAATGTGCAGCTTAGGAGAGCCCTACTGCCGAGCAGAGCTAATCAGGGAAGTGTTTTCTGAAGACACAGAATTCTGAGCTTGCCATGTCTGATTAAGGTTAATGGTAATCATGCATATCAGTGTCATGTTATTTGTTCTTCTGGAAGGCCTGATATTATTTGTATAAATAGCACTATCTAAAGGTTATAATCCACTGTTTGCATTTAAATTGAGGTGCATTTTATTCAACAATTAAAAAAAAATAAGCTTGGGAATATGTATCTCAAGGAAAAGTTTTTTGTTCACTTTTTTTTTTCCAAACAGACCTTTGTGCAAAACTGCATCCATTTTGAACATTGACATGTTTTTATTTCCTATTTTCTTGGGTTGCATGGCAAGGTGACAGGGGAAGGGAGATATGAAGGAGGTAGAATTTGTTTAAAACATCTTGTGATAGGTGCCATCGAGTTTTAAAGATGATTCATTATTTTTTATAATGACTGTGTAACGTACACATTGTTGCTTCAACTCACAGAATGGAAATTAAATCTTAGCTTAATTACTTGACCACATTCACACAGCTCTGAAGTGCTGGAGCCAAGAGGAAAACGGAGCTTTGTTTACTCCACATGTCTCAGTGTTTAGATCCTGGATCAGACTCTATTTATATCAGGACAATAAGCTGGGGGTTTATCTTGCTAGTTGTCTGGTATTGGACAAATCACCAAACTTCTCTGAGCCTTGGTTTAAGGTAGTGATACTAAATAATCTATTTTCTTATCTGTCATTGAACCAATTCCAAGAAATCTGTACCTTAGCTTTCTCTTCTGTAAAATGGGAATGATTATAGATTTTACCTCATAGGCTTGTTATGAGGACAGGATATGTTGGCATATGTAAAATGTTTAAAGGATTCCTAATATACTGCAAGTCAATGTAGGTGCCACAGTTATGGTTAAGGTGAAAGGTAATATGTGTCGCACGCAGAGCACAGCAAAAGGAATGTCAGCATTGATAATTAGGAATCAATAGTAACAGTGGTAACAGTCATGGCAGCAGAAACAGTTGAGTACTGTATTACAATTATTATTATTAACATTGATAGAGTAGTCCTGGTAAATAAAAGCCTCCAGTCTAATAAGCATATTATGGAAATACAATTGCTGGGGGCAAAATTTGAATAGTGAATAACTTTTCCACTATATAGATAACTAATGGGAATTTCTGGAAATGAACTGATTGTTTAATAAATTCTTCCATTAGGCTTGAGAATATGACTGTATGACTGTGCCTTAGTTTCATTTTCTTTCCAATTATTTTTTTTCACTTTGCTGTCAGGAGCTGATCTTTCACGTATGTAAATTTCATCATATTCTTCATGTATTTTTGTGTCTTCCAATAATGCCTCCACTGAATCTTCCTAAACCTGTGTTTTCCTCCCTGTGTTTCTGAGAACTATCCAATAGATCAGATAGAATTTCTTTAAAAAAGGGCGCCTGGGTGGCTCAGCTGGTTAAGCGACTGCCTTCGGCTCAGGTCATGATCCTGGAGTCCCGGGATCGAGTCCCACATCGGGCTCCCTGCTCAGCAGGGGGTCTGCTTCTCCCTCTGCCTTCTTCCCTCTCATGCTCTCTGTCTCTCATTCTCTCTCTCTCAAATAAATAAATAAAATCTTAAAAAAAAAAAAGAATTTCTTTAAAAAAAAAACTTAAATGATATATCACATATAAAATATAAGCGTATATGGCATATCTGCTGCATTCTATTCTTAATTTTTATTAAGCAAAAAGACAAATGTACGTGAACTCTCGTCCTGATTTAATGATGATTGCAATTGTACATGCCGTGTTTCTTTTGAATGTACAATTCCTCTGAGCCTTAAAAATCTGGAGAGTAGTCCTCACATTTGGATTTGATTTCCTAATTCACTTTCTACTAGGGTAAGTATACAGATAGCTGTGTCAGATTTGGCTTTCCACTTGTTTATGGAGCTGTTTTGTAACAGTGAGTAGGTAAAGAAATAAGATGGCTAAAATAAACATTCATATCCTAGCAAACATTCTGATACCAATTGACCTCAACACACAGGAAACTGTAGCTCATCCTGTCCCAGGCGTGTAGCTGTTGCAAATGGTTTCTACCCTCCTTAAGCCCCACTCCCCTTTTACAATGCAGTAAGTGGCTTTGCTTTTTATTTCTCCAGGATTAATATCATTGGAAACAAAAAGCCAAAAAACATTTACTTGTTCGTTGTTCTCCTGAACCCACCCGCCTCACATGCTCTTATTCTCTCCTGCATTCAAATACTAATCATTCTATTTGGAAACTCAATTAACTCAATTCTCACCTAACACGGGGATAGATCAGTACGTGTTCCAGAATGACTCCTGAAAAAATGCTAAAATTACATCTTCATTTTCTCCCTCTTGTAACTTTCAAGTAAAACACATTCCCAAATCTCTATCAGACTAAAACCAAATGTACCTTTCAGGCTTCCTGAACCTTCAATTTATGACTTTAATTTTCACCTTCCTTTCACCATTGTGCTTTGCTTTTTAATCAATTATTTACTTGTTTCTAATTTTAATCACACTTAGCAAGTTGACTTTTACTTCTACCTTACGCCTGACAATGCTATTTTACATGTAAGAGGGCTATCATTTTTAATCAACTTTGAGGCCATTGTTCTAACCTCTCCCCTAGAAAGTCCTTTCCTCCCTCAGCTTCCCACCACATTACACCAGCTCCTTCCCCTCCTTATTCTAGAGGAAAACTGTCTACAGAGTGATGGCAAGAGATTGACACCTCCAGAGAAAAGGTTGCATACAGCAAGCATATAATTCAATCAAGTATACAGACCTTTCTTGGAGGAGAGAGTGTAAAAACTGTTCAATGTTATTTAGCTTGAGAAAAAATGTTGCTGTTATGGAGGTGGTAGTATGTGTAATGATTTTTATAAAGTTTTCTAAATATACAAAGGGGCACTTGAGTGGTTCAGTCAGTTAAGCGTCTGACTCTTGATTTCGGCTCAGGTGATGAACTCAGGGTCATGAGATGGAGTCTGCTTGGGCTTCCTGCGCAGAGGGGAGTCTGCTTCTCTCCCTCTTCCTCTCCTCCTGCCCCTCCCCATCCCACTCTCTTTCTCTCCGATAAATAAATTAAATCTTTAAAAAATAATAAATATCTCCCCAAATTTACATTTACTCTAAATATATGCATCAGAAGTATAAAAGATTGAGAATATGTATTTATCTTCTTTCTTCCCCCAAATATCACTGAAAATGTAGTAGAAGAAATATCAACCCAAAAGGAAGCAGAAAGACAACAGTAGGCAAAATTGTTCATTACCTTCTTTTTAAAGAAAAGCAGGCAAGTGATGCACAAACCAAGTGGTTTCCTGGGAGATTTGGACAAGAATGAAGATAAATACCCCTGCAGAACCATGCGTAGTCTCAACGTTTTGGTATCCACTACAAGAGAAGGTGAGGTTAAGAACAGAGTTCAAAACCAGGGAGTGGCTGGAGAGAATGCATAAGCAATATATATTGCTGAAAATGAAAAACAATCCTCACATCAACATCCTCACTGTGAACTAAATGATATTAGTTTTCCCATTTATAGATGAAGAAAATTGCGGATGAATTGGTTAAATAATTTTTCAGGGTTAAATATCAAAAAAGTGGTGAAACTGGGTTTCAGATGGGAATAGCCTAGCTCCAACCACCATGCTTGGTACTCCTATACCCACTGCAGTGAAGGGCGCACACACAGGTACAACTTACCTACTGACACAAAATAATACAGTGTGTGGCTTAAAAGAATAGAGAAAAAAAGAGAAATTTATAGATGTTTCTGAAACATAAAAACTGATCCAAACAATTATAAATTTGATCTCGAAAAAAAAAATTCACCAAATGAAATTCTGGATAAAAATAAAGGATGTCTTACTCTTTCAGATATCAAGAAGATCATAAAACTACAATCATTACTGGATATTTGATTTAATATACAGGAACAGAATAAAAAGACCGAAAACAAAGAAGAAGAAGAAGAAGGTAGCGGGAGGGGAAGAATGAAGCGGGGGAAATCGGAGGGGTAGACAAACCATGAGAGACGATGGACTCTGAAAAACAAACTGAGGGTTCTAGAGGGGAGGGGGGTGGGAGGATGGGTTAGCCTGGTGGTGGGTATTGAGGAGGGCACATTCTGCATGGAGCACTGGGTGTTGTGCACAAACAATGAATCATGGAACACTTCATCTAAAACTAATGTTGTAATGTATGGGGATTAACATAAGAATAAAAAAATGAAAAAAAAAAAAAAAAAGACTGACCAAAAAGACCGAAAACAAAACAAAATATATAAATATCTGATCCCTGGATTCTGCACTATTGTATATCACCAATTACTGGGGGATGGAGTTACAGTAAGTACATCTTTCAATAATTGCACAAATGGAAGCTGCCTTATACATGCAGCAGGCCATAATGAGCTATCATTTCTGATGGCATAACAGTTGCATCAAAGAAACAATAAAACTTAAGAACCACTGATAATGTGTATTAAGATAGCATTTCAAACAAGTCAAGCAAGATAATCTAATAAATGATGCTGAGATATTTAATTCTCAAGAATATCCATAAAGAGTTCAATTTAAGAATTAGAACATAAAAACTACCAAAATTAGAAGATGAAAATAAAACTTTATCTGAATTTGGAGTGACAAATAGCTTTCTTAAAATAAAAAGGAAAAAAGAAGAAAAAGAGAAGTATAAAGGAAAAGTAAGAAACACATAAATAGATGAGACATAAAATGCTGTCACAATTTGTTTTTCTCAAAGTGTATACGTTTTATTGTTGAAAGTATATGATTCAGAAAATATAAGAAAAATAAGATCCATTAAATCACTGCTGCCTTCCACATAGAACACTCAAAACTTTTCTATACCTTTGCATAATTAGTTGCATATGGAAAAGATTTTGAAAACAGTTTTTTTTCTAAAACATATGCTTTTAGTTTTTTTATCTCTACATATTCCTCTGCATACGTTTTAAAGACTGGAAATCATACACACATTTCGTGTGTGTGTCCAAATTTTTCCCCATTTAAAAGCAGCACTATTGGAACTTCTGGTGGGAACATAAATGGGTGAGTCAGAATTCCTTTTTTTGTTTTTTTAAGATTTATTTATTATTGGGGAGAGAGAGAGAGCAGAGGAGCAGAGGGAGAGGGACAAGCAGACTTTGCCCTGAGTATGGAGCCGGACACGGGGCTCAATCTCAGGAGCCTGAGATCATGACCTGAGCCAAAACCCAAAGCCCGATGCTTAACCGACTGAACCGCCCAGGCCCCCCGAGTCAGCATTTCTTATTTTAGGCCTAGAAATCATTCAAAAACAAAATGTAGAGTGAAAACCTGGGAATTACCATTTTTTAATGAAAGTGTGTGACAGAATCCACAGATTTCAAAATGCATACACGTGAGACCTGCTAAAAGTAACTAGATTGGGGGAATCCTCTTGGGAATAAGTAGGAACAAGAAATACAGAGAGTGGTGAGAGGGTCAAAATGAGGGCAGATCTAAGTGCCAGCATTTATGTATTTCTGTGGTGGTGGGATGCAAAATGTTTCTTTTGGGGAACATTGGTATGGGAACTGTGCTGAGCAGGTTGGTGCTGCTGGAAGTCCTTCTGTAACTTGACGGATGGAAGTAAAGAAGAGGAAAAAGAGTGCTTGGTGGTTGGATGTGAACATCAGCCCTTCTGGAAAATCCACTTGTCCATTAGGTTTCCCCCTTCCACCCTCATTTACATAAAAAGCAAGTCCAGAAAATTCAAGTTCTTTCACAATCAATGGCAAAGTAGGAATTTGCACAGCACCAGTGCAAAGGCAATCTGCGAACAATAATGATGGAAATATTTGGTTTAAAAAGGTAATGACAATAGACTTTTCATTAGAAAGGTGTGTCATAGAGAAGATATAATTTTCCAAATCGTTTGCCAGGAACATATGAAAATTTCATGCCACAGTTGCCTTTAAGGAGGAAAGTTCAAAAAGCAAGATCTCAAGCCAGAGATGACAGGAGAATTAGAGGAGATGAAACATAAATTAGCACAACTTAGGAAAGAATAGAAATGAAACCACCCCAGAAATGAGGAGGAAAAAAAAAATCACAAGTACAAGGGAAAATACACACTGCGGAAAATACAGCATGAAACATGGGATAGAGATGAAAAAAAATGATGCAAAATGATAGGAAAAGAGTTGGAAAATATTAGAGAACTAGAGGACAGGTACAGGGGAACTGGCACACAGGAGAATTTTCTTCCCTAAGAAGAAAACCACAACAAGAGAGGAGGACTAATATTTAAAGGTGTATTAAAAAGCCTTAGAGTTAAGAACTTTGAGAGTTCACCATGTCTAGGCAAGACGGATTCAGAACAATCTGTCTTGGAAATGTCCTAATAAATATACAGACCTTCAGAAATGAAGAAATCATAATTTGGGCAGCTAGAAGAAAAGATCCTGGTGACCTCATTTTTCTTTTTTATCAAACACTAAGAGACAGTGGTGAAACATCTTCTAGATGCTCATGGAAGTAAAGTTGCCCCAATTATTTTACACAAGCCAAAATGGTTTCTAAGTATAAAGGCTATACATTTTTTGAACATACGAGAAATCAGTGATTATCTTCACTGTGAGCCTAACTTGAAGCAATAATGAGAGCATAAACTTTAGCTAACAAGTGCCTGAGCAAAATATGACAAAGGGACATAAAGGGACTTTAAACTACCTTATCATGTGTATCATAGGTGCATTCTCATTAAAATTAAGGCACGGTGATTTTATTCATATTATATGTATTTATATTATAGCAACACTGTGGAAATTTAACTAATAGTTTGTTAAAATATTGAAATGTGTTGATAAAAGTAGTACATTTAGAAGAGATAATAATATATTTAGTGTGTTGAACAAATGGTTTGGATGAAATATTAATGTCTCTAATCAATTTTAGATAAAATTTATGAAACATTCAGACTGATAAATGTGATAAAATTTATGGGTTTGAAAGCCTTGGAAGCAACTTCTTTATGACCTGAATCAATATTCTATTTTTACTGGATCTTCAAGAAAAGTAATTCATCAAGGACAAAAAACAGAGGGCAATGATTAAAACTCACCCATTTTTGTTTTAATGTTACAGAGGCAGAAAGCTTTCTTCCTCCTTGTTAAGAATACGCCTCAGGAAGAATGCTTTAAAATATTTATTGATGTTCCTTCCTATATTACCCCTTCCCGCCAAAGGAATTTGTCAGATTTTAGGGAAAAGGATGGATGTAGTCATTTTAGGGTTTTTTGATGGGAATAAGCTCACTGAGTCCTGGGAGAACAGATAGAAATGGAATTGCCTCTTTAAGGGGTAAGAGCCTGGGGAGCGAGAGGAAGAACAGAGATTTGGAGGAGTAACAAATTTTCCTTGTTGCCATATGAATATTTACTAGAGGAATAAATATAGCACATTCCACTTTTGAAACAATGAATAAGGGCTCTGCTGCTATTTCTAGTTATTCTGTTCTCCCAGCCCCAATTCAAATTGCTTTCCGGTCAATAGCATGAGGTAGCCTTTGTTTATGGAAGGGAATTAACAGTAGCAAAGAAATGGATTGTGATTTTCTAAAGCTTAGACCCTCAGAGGACTCATGAAAAAAAGAAGCCTGATGAATTGGAGGTAGGATTCTTATATCTGTTTGGATAAAACATCCTCAGAGTGATGTGTGGAAGAGGGACAGTAAAGGAGAACACCAAGAAGGGGTAGACACTATAGTCCCTCCCTCCTCTGGCCTTTTCCAGGAATCCCAGATTGATGTTATGTTCTGTTTCCCATAGAGGTTCTTGGAGGAAGCCAGGCCCCAGGAGATAAATCATCTCATTTTGTGGCTTGTCCAAGAAGGATTGAAGCAAACAGCAAAGTTTCCCACTCCATACTCTGGCTCAGGAAAAGTAGAATTCTGTGTACCTCAACACTCTGAAGAGCCATAGGTGAACCCATGATTTTTTCTGAGGTCACTATAGCAGAAGATCAAAGGAATAATATAGGATTCTTTGAGCAGTGCACTGGAGTTAGCAGAGAGGAACCCAGAACAAATGACTTCCCTATCAAAATCAAGGGTAACTCAGTCATTCCCAAGTGGAGAGACTGCCAGCCCAAGATTTGTCCAAGGAAGTTGCTGCCACGGGGGCCAGCATGGGAAGAATGTGGGCCAAAGAAAGCCTCTTTCTTGTGCACCTTCATCTATGTTAGTTCCCACCATTTTTTTTTAAGATTTATTTATTTATTTGAGAAAGAGAGAGAGTGTGTGTATAAGCAGGGGGTGGGGCAGAGGGAGAGAGAGAGAACCCTCAAGCAGATTCCCCGCTGAGCGGGGAGCCCAATGCAGGGCTCGATCCCAGGACCCCGAGATCATGACCTGAGCTGAAATCAAGAGCCAACCACTTAACTGACTGAGCCACCCAGGCGCCCCCAGTTCCTACAACTTAAATTCAGTGACAGGCAGAGGAAGAAGGGCTCCAAATTTATCTTTGCCAGATTCCTTGCATTGTCCAAACAGGGATTCCCAATGGCATTATGGGATGAATACGAAATTGTCCTTTCTACGGGTTAATAACACTCAAATACTGGCAATTTTACAGGGTTTAACCTAGTAGTTAAGGTTTGTTCTAGAAAAATAAAGTTATGCATATTTTCAGAGAAAACATTTTATTTTTATTTTTTTTTTAAAGATTTTATTTATTTATTTGAGAGAGAGAATGAGAGAGAGAGCACGAGAGGGGGGAGGGTCAGAGGGAGAAGCAGACTCCCTGCCGAGCAGGGAGCCCGAGGCGGGACTCGATCCCGGGACTCCAGGATCATGACCTGAGCCGAATGCAGTTGCTTAACCAACTGAGCCACCCAGGCGCCCTCAGAGAAAACATTTTAACCTTTTTATTTTGAGGTAATTATAGACTCACAGAAAGTGGCCAAAGTCGTACATAGAGTCTCATGAACACTTTACCCAGCTTCATCCAGTTATATAACTGCAGTACAATAGCAAAACCAGGAATTCAGCATTGGTACAATGCTATTAAGTACTCTACAGTTTTATTCAATTTTTTTAATGTGTTTTTTATTTTAGAACGGGTTCAGATGTACAGAAAATTTGCGAAGATAGTACAGAGATTTTCCGCACCCGGTCTCCCCTAATTCTAACATCTTACTTCAGGACAGTACATTTGTCACAAATAATGAACCAATATTAATATGCTACTGTTAATGAAAGTTCATTACTTCATTCAGATTTCCTTAGTTTTTACCAAATATAGTTTTTCTGTTCCAGGATTTCACGCAGGATACCACATTCTATTAGTCATCATGTCTTTTTAGGCTCCTCTAGGCTATGATGGTTTCTCAGACTTGCCCTGTTTTTGATGACCTTGGCAGTTTGAGAAGTGCTGGAAAAGTATTTTGCAGAAAATCCTTTAATTTGGTTGTATATTATGGTTTTATCATAATTATACTGGGGTTATGGATTTTTGGAGGAAAGACCACAGAAGTAAAGTGCCATTCTGGTGTTACAGATTTTGGGAGGAAGACCATAGAAGTCAAGTGCCATTCTCATCACATTATGGAGGGATAC
Source organism: Mirounga leonina (assembly GCF_011800145.1). Taxonomy (NCBI): domain Eukaryota; kingdom Metazoa; phylum Chordata; class Mammalia; order Carnivora; family Phocidae; genus Mirounga; species Mirounga leonina. The sequence goes on along the minus strand of NW_023270265.1, from coordinate 8,066,223 downwards.
ATGTTATGGACATGATTTACCACGGTTGATGTTGACCTACCTCACTTGGCCTAGCCAATTTTTGCCAGGTTTCTCCACTGTAAAATCACTCTTTTTTTCTACCTTTACATAATGTATTCTTTGAAAGGTGGGGCGCCTGGGTGGCTCAGTTGGTCAAGCGTCTGCCTTTAGCTTGGGTCATGATCCCAAGGTCCTGGGATTGAGTCCCACATCGGGCTCCCTGCTCGGCAGGGAGCCTGCTTCTCCCTCTCCTGCTCCCCCCCTGCTTGTGCTCTCTTTCTCTGTCAAATAAAGTCTTTAAAAAAAAAAAAAGAAAGGAAATTACTATATACAGTCCACTTAGGGGAGAATTATGGTTCACCTACTTGAGACTGAGTATGTACATAAATGATTTGGAATTCCTCTACACAGAAGATGGAATATTTGTCCATTCTCTCCTCTTAGTTCAGTAATTAATTATTCATTCAGTTATTTATATTAATATATTATTTTATACTTTGTGCTACAATCTGATACTAATATATTTTGTTTTTCAAATTATTTAAGTTTGACCATTGGGTGCTCTTACATTTGGCTTGTGTGTCTCTTGACAAAACCCATCTGTGTGGAGTTTCTTTAGCACTTCTTCGCTTTCTGACACAACAAGATGCTCCAGCCCTAGAATCAGTCACTTCTCCAAGAAACTCTGATTTCTTTTATTGGAGAATAATATTAGAAACCAAGATATGTGTTCTGAGTTTGTTCATTGCTACTGAGGTGTCATGGTTTCTAGGTCCTTTCAATTAATAGAGCAAGAAAATATCTGTGTTCTGGTTGTCTCCTAGTCAATCCATTGGTAAGAAAGGGATCTCCACTCCACCACAAATAGTATAGTGTATACATGACACCCAACACTGGACAAATGAGATTGGCACCAATTTATTCATCACATGAACTCACCATCTTGGGGAGAAGGACATCATACCCCAACTGGGGCCACACAGGAGTTACAGTCAGAAGCAGAGTGAAAAAGCAGGGGCAGTAAGAGGTAGGTTTTGTAGTAACAAGATGATAGGGTATTTCTGGTTCCCTCAGGAGGATGGATTGGTTTGTTGGAGTAATTTTGCAGGATGGCAAGAATATAAAACCTGTTAGGTTGAGGAACAGGTGGAGTGCAGTTGGTCTGGCTGATGGTGGAACCAGCTTAGAGGAGAGCCTTTCCCGTTGGGTACAAGTCATATCTGCCAACAGGGGAACTCATAATTAGGACTTTGGAACCCTGTGAGAACCAAAGATGTCAGGGCAGCACTTCAAATTTCAGGTCTTACAATAAAATATGTCTATATTAACCAGGATATATACGCATATCTATACATATCTGAAATTGCACCTTTTGCAAAAAAAGTAAGACACATTACTGAAGACAAGTCTATCTTCAAATATACAAAAATGTCTTAATAAATTCATAAATATGGAATTGTAGGGTCAATTGAATGGATATTATAAGTCATTTGATTAATAACACCAAATATCTCTATGGAAAATTTATATGCATATACTTCTCTGCTAGAATATATGAGACTGTATATTTCACTATACCCTTAGAAACACTATCCATTGCATTTAAAATTACATTTTTAAATCTTATAATTTAGATTTGCATTTGGAAAAAAATGCATTACCACTGTTTACAGAACTTGTGTATTTGTGAACAATTTCTGCATAATTCGCTAATGCAATAATCCTTTCTGGTTGATTTTCTATTATTTCTTTAGATGTGGAAAATAAAGATTAGGTTATACAGTTACTAAGTGGGAAGCTTGCAAACAAAATTTAAATCTGTTTTTACTTTTATTGGATTCTACAAACACCAAGTTCATCTAAAATGATGCTTTCTGCCATTTAATTTCTAACTAGAAAAGTGACTGAATGGATACAAATCTAAATCTAAATTTTTTTCATTTAGTAAATTGTATTATTATTTTCCCCTTCTAATTGGTAAGAAGGATTTATATAGCAAAGATTTTAATCTCTTGTATAGTAGAAATGTCTTTCTCAGTTTTTTGAATGTCTTTCTATGCTTTTTCATAATTATTCGGAATGCATGAATTTATTATTGTTGAATGTATCAACTAATTCTTTAGCATTTTTCCAACCTTGAATTTCCTATCTTGAATAAACTATATTTATTTCTACTTTGTATCATGTTTAATTTTAAAATTTAATATCTCTGGAATATATGTAGTTATTGGTTGTGAGTGTTGTATGGCTAATTTGAATGTCTTAGTCTACAAATTGTTTTATTATATATATGATGCATATATCATATACAATAAAACATATATCATATATGATATAATTTTATAATAAAATATATACCATATGTTATATATGTGTGTATATAACATATATGTTATATATACATTTTATAATAAAGTATATATCATATATACATGATATATATACATACAGGAACAATATAGAACAATATAGAAAATTATGTTCCCATAATCTTTCCACATAAATATTCTATATGAGAGCCATTATACGACATGAATTATTTCAAAATGCTATATCAAGAAATGCAAATGCCTTGTATCATTAATTTTTCCTAAAAACAAGTTCTGTTAATTTCATCTAAATATACATCCAGGTAAATTTGACAATTGTGTTCTCAAAATCAATAAAGACCAAGTTGTGATTTTAACTGGATTAATATTAAATATTTACATTACTGGGAGAATGGGATTTGTGTCATTAAAATGTTTGCCATGTAAGACCACAACACTGCTCTTTTTTCTTTGATAATTGCTTTCCACGTCTATTTTTAAAATTTTTTTATTTAAATTCAATTTAGTTAACATATAAGGTATTATTAGTTTCAGGGGTAGACTTTAGTGATTCATCAGTTACATATAATACCCAGTGCTCATTACATCACGTGCCCTCCTTAATGCCTATCACCCAGTTACCCCTTCCCCCACCCACCACCCCTCTAGCAACCCTCACTTTGTTTCCTAGAGTTCAGAGTCTCTTATGATTTGCCTCCCTCTCTGTTTTTACCTTATTTTATTTTCCCTTCCCTTCCCTTATGTTCATTTTTTTGTTTCTTAAATTTCACATATGAGTGAAATCATATGGCATTTGTCTTTCTCTGACTGACTTATCTCATCTAGCGTAGTACCCCCAAAGTCCATCCATGCCATTGCATATGGCAAGATTTCATTCTTTTTGATGGCTGAGTAATATCCCATTGTGTGTGTGTATATATATTTATATATATACACATACCACATCTTCTTTATCTATTGCTCTGCTAATGGACATCTGGGCTCTTTCCATAGTTTGCGTAATGTGGACATTGCTGCTATAAACACTGGGGTGGCTGTGCCCCTTTGATCCACTATGTTTGTATCTTTTGGATAAATATCTAGTAGTGCAGTTGCTGGGTCATAGCATACCTCTATTTTTAACTTTTTGAGGAACTCAATACTGTTTTCCAGAGTGGCTGCACCAGTTTGCATTCCCACCAACAGTGTAAGAGAGTTCCCCTTTCTCCAAATCCCATGTCTATTAATTTCTCCATAGGTGTTTCATTTGCTTGTTTTCTTGTTTAGAAATATTTTTTTAAGTTTTTGCTTTGAAAGCATAGTTTCACATTCCCAAAAGTATATTCTCTGAGATATTAACAATGATTCATTGACAAAAAGTGTTTTATGTTGTTAGATTTGGGGAATACAGATTTAACTTCAACAGATTTATTTTCCATTTACTTGTCAGATTCTTTCATATACTGCTTTTATTGTAAACCTTAAAGGAGTTTGGTTTTCTTCAAATTTATTTGAACACAAAACTCCTTTTTCATGGGTCATATCAGGGGTCTCTCATTAATGAGGACCTACTAGGACAGTTACCTTGGTTACATCTAGGATTAGTTTTCTTACACACAAAAAAAAAATCTTTTGGAATTCCTTTTGATTAGGATTCCCTGGTGCCAAATGCTGTTGTTTCTCAAAAATTATTTATTTTACTTTTAATTCTTGATGAATATATTTGTTTGGTATATGAATATATTGCGTTACACAGCAGTTATTCCCTCTCAGTGTGTTTTAAATATTTTTCATTAGCTTTTCTTGGTGGTGATGAAAAATCATCAGACTCATTTTTTCCATGTGTACAAGTAGGTAATCTGTCTATTCTTTGCTAGTTCCTTTGAAGATTTTCTCATTTTTTACATTATGCATTTTTATTATGATATATTTAGATGGAGACAATTTTTAGCCTGATTGGGATTGATTGGGCTCTCTGAATCTCAAAATTGTTATCTTTAATTATTCATGAAACATTATTTGTTGCCAGTATGTCCTCAAATATTGCATCTACTCTATATTCTTTCTCTCCATTTAAAAATTACAAGTTGAATGTATATTAGAACTTAGCAGACTGTTCTCTATTGCAGTGAGCCTCTTTTCCTTACTTTCTGTATCTTTTTTTGCATTTGTTCTAAATACAGTCTTAATTTCAATCTTATAGTTCATGGGTTTTCTCTTCATCCAAGTGTATTCTGCTATCTAAAGCATCCAATAAATTTTAAATATCAATGACTCTATTTTTCTAGAGTTTTTATTGTTTTTTTTCCAAGCACTTGTTTTAATGTATTGTCCTTTACTCATATATTTTAATTCTAATATATGATTAGAATATATATATAAAACATAATTTATATGCACAGATTAGTTGTATATGTTGTCTCTGATATGCATAGCATTTGATGTCTGACATGGTTGCCTATTATGTGTCAGGATTTACTATTGACATCTCATTTCCTAGTATGATTTGTAAGTTTTGGCTTTGAGCTCAAATCCCTTGGAAGTTTGTAGGAATTCTTTATAACTTCTAGTGTAGATGGAAGATTTTTCTTTGCATCTTCCAGACACCTGAGGACACCATAAAGAGGGATTTCTTTCAAATTCAGTATTTGATCCAACGTATTTTGGTCTACTCAGGCAGTATTAATTTGAGTGCAAACCCATCTGAGGACCATTTATAGTTACAAACTCTTATGAGAGATTAATAGGAGACTTTCTTTTTTTCCTTCCACCTAGAATTAAATTTCCAGCCAAGCAATTTTTCTTAACTTTTCCTGAGAGTAAATTTATAGCCAATTCAACTTTCTATATTCCTATCTTTGTGATGAGTACTTCCTGTTAGATATGCCAACTTGGTTGGGTCCTGGTCTCTTTCCCCTATTCCCTGTTCCCTGGCAAGCAGTGGAAAGTAAAGCTGATTAGTCAGATATGGAAAATTCCTTCAGGGCACAAGCCAACTTTAATAAAATTTTCCTCTTTAAGTTTAGCCCAAGACATGTGATGTCATTTCAGCTGAAACACCATAAAACCAAGTTTCAAGTTTCATTTCTTGAGTGACAAGCCCAACCCCAGCCCCCGGCTTCATACAAGGAAGCTAGCTCTCATGGAAACTTTTTGGTATAATTATCCATTAGATGCTTTTACCAACTTCTTCCTTAAAACCCACATCCAGGAAGGCTCTTAGCTTCTTCCCTTTTTCTAAGAATGACTTTTATTTTCTCTTCATGGCCTACTGATAATATTTATTTTCTGTTTATTGAGGTTATGCACATCTGTGTGCACATATATATCCATATGTGTTATATTAATATTTACTAAAGTTTCTCCTGTGATTTCTATTTATTTTGGTTAAAAGTTACTTCATAGCATGAACTTACAGAGCCATGTTGACAAGAGATCCCTATTCTCGTTGCCTATTATTTTTAAAATAAGGTCATAAAAAAACACACAAATGCCAGCTAAACCCTGATGATAAAAGACCAGAATAGTCCAGTACATATTTCAAATAATATTTATGTAACTTAGTGGTTTGGCTGAAGGTCTAAAATTTGTGGGGTTTTTTTTTTTTTTTTTTTTTGGATCTTGATGGGGAGATGCTAGGTATAAAACATTAAAAAGAAAAAAGGAAAGAAATCCAATACCACCAAAACAAATCTCTGTATTACTGGTGTAACCTCAAAGTTATATCAGGTTATGTTTTCATTAGTCTGAGTAGTAAAATTCATTTGAGTAGTCATAGAGAAACTTAAGAACAACAGCAGGGCTGAATAATAATGCAAAATCTTTTTCGAGTACATGAGAGACTTTCCCTCCTGGTCGCTGAGAAATAAATCTAGGACCTGTGTATTAAAAAAAGATTTAAGCCTCCTCTACAGGACTTGAATTAAGGTAGGGTAGTATAAGAAATAAGGAATCAGTATGAGGTTGACCCACTGTAAATATTAGGATTATTTCTTTCTGAAACTACTAATTTTTATACTGCAATAAACTGAATCAGAAACAATCCCTACATCTTTTCTACCTAATAGAAACCTCTCTCCTTAACCCCTATTTCCAACCTTAAATCCCTACAAACACATTTTGAGAAAGTGCATCATAAATGTATCTATTTGTTCTCCCATAAAGAAGAAAAGGGATGGGTAACACAGCATGAACTAAGGTCACGAGCAAGCAGATTTACTAGGCTCTGTTATGTAAGTAGGTTACAGAAGTTTCTCTATGGACACTGAGTGTTCAATATCCTCTACCTTTGATAAAACACTGCCTTCATGTTACAATTGATAAAACATGGGTCTTTATTCTGTTTGTGTGAATAGTTTGTATCCCACTGATTCCAATCAATGGTTTGCAGGTGCTGAAAATATGCAAAAGGGGAAATAAAAAGCCTCCCTGCATGATTTATTGTTTGTTTCCTTTAAACTCCTTAAATTATCATACATAACGCTGACATGACTAATAGTAAAATAAGAAAAATTATTTCTCAGTATATGAAAGCTACATTACAAAGAGTTCATTATTATAATTGAAATAGAGAATAACTCATAAAAGGCAAATTGAAAAAATATTTAATTAGTGAAAATTTAATCAGCTTTTATTACTAAGTCCTATAGAAGGGTAAATCTTATATGAAGCTTTTTCTAAATAATTTGTTAGGAATAAGATGTCAAGTTTGGCAGTGATTGGATGACAAATAGAAGACACAGGAATATTATTTTAAAACAATTTTTATTAAAAATCAAATTGCTACAAAGATTATGTGCTTATATATGATTTATAAAAATAAAAATATAATTTAAATCCATGTATTCACTATGCATTTTAAGAAAGATAGCATTCCATTTACATTAAAGCCACTTTCTGACCTGATTCTTTCCCCACTCCCAGAAATAATGCTTCTTGTCTTAGTTCACTATATGTTTGTACTGCTAAACAATATATTGTTTACTTTGCCTCTGAACTTCATTAAAATAGATTCAGAGTTTGAAGAGGTTTTTCTCAAACAGCATGTTCTTGAGATTTGCCTATGAACTAATAGTTTATTTCCTCTCCTCTCTATTGTTCCATTTTATGAATATAGTATAATTTATTCATCTTCTTTTCATTGTTTTCTTGCTTCTAAATATGGGAGATATAAAAAATTCTGTTATTTTCATGATTGTATATGCCTTTGTTTAAGCTAAGTAAGTTTCGGGGTGCCTGGGTGCCTCAATCAGTTAAACATCAGACTCTTGATTTTGATGAACACAGGGGAAGTGATCCCAGGGTCTTGAGATCCAGCCCCAAGGCAGGCTCCACGCTGAGGGTGGAGCTTACTAAGATTCTCTCTCTCTCTCTCTCTGCCCCTTCCCCCCCACATACCCCCTCCCGCTCCCTTGTGCTCTCTCTCTCAACATTCATACATACATAAGTTTCTCCTTTCTAAAATAAGCAAGATTTCTCTAAACCTTGAAGAGAAAATGATGAGCCATTAGTTAACATCTTCATCTTTCTTAACTAATGACAAATGGTTTTCCAACACAGTTTGCCAACCTGAACTCTAATATTATATAAAAGGCTTACCAGTGTTTTACTTTAAAAATATATCTTATACTTTATTTTTCAACTTTTAAACTGCAACTCACAGCAGAGAGTGCATGTATGAAAATATATAGCTTAGAGTAATACATAAAAAACTGTCAGTGCAACCAAACCTATGTCAAGATATAAAATATTGCAAATAAAAGTCCTTCTTGTGACTCCCCCAATCACTACACCTTCCCTAGCTCCTTCCAAAAAGTTATCAGCATCTTATCTTTTATTATAATGATTTCTTTGTTTTTCCTTATAATTTTCCCACCTGAGCACTCATCAATAATTATTACTATTTTGTTTCGTTTGGGGTAGTTTGCTAAGTGAAACAAGTCAGTCAAAGAAAGATGATTATCATATGATTTCACTTATATGTGGAATTTAAGAAACAAAACAGATGAACACAGGGGAAGTGGAGGAAAAGTAAGACAAAAACAGAGAGGGAGACAAACGATAAGACACTAACTCTAGGAAACAAACAGGGTTGCTAGAGGGGAGTGGGTGGGGGATGGGGTTACTGGTGATGGGCATTAAGGAGGGCATGGGATGTAATGAGCACTGGGTGTTATATACAATTGATGAATCACTGAACTCTACCTCTGAAACTAATAATACACTATATGTTAATTAAGTTGAGTTTAAAGAAAAAATAAAAGAAATTTTGTATAACTGGTGTCATATAATATTTATAACATTGTGCCTGCCTTCTCTTGATCAGCTTCTATTTGTCAGATATGTCCATGCTTTTACAAGTAGCTATAGTTGTTTGGTTTCATTGCTGAAAAATATACTGTGTATGTGTATAGTACAATGTGTTTACCCATTCTGCTATTATGGCCATGTGGGCTGTTTCCACATTTTACTATTATCAATAGTGCTAATACAAGCATTCTTAAATGTGTCTTTTGTGTACTCACTTCTGTTGCGTATATTCCTTCCATTTGAATTTCTTCAAAGGGTATGCCCAGGTATTCGTCATAATATATCACCAAACATTTATTTTCAAAATGATTTTACCAATTTGAATCCTCTTTGTCATTTTCATATTGATTTGTATGAGTTCTTTTTTGTTTGTTTGCTTTATGTCTACCAAATATCTCTTCTTCACTGTATCACTTATCTGCGTGCCATTCTAATGATATCCCTTAAAGTTCTTAATTCTAACCTAGTCCAATTAATCTTTAAGTTTCTGGTAGGTGTATTTGTTTCCTTTTCCATAAAAGTTTTAACTCCCAGAGGTCATGAACATAGTTGTTTATAACCTCTTCTAGAATTATTATTGTGTTTGATTGAAATTTAGATCTGCACTCCACTTGGGATAAATTCTTATGTATGATGTAAGGTGAAAGCCACATTTTAATGTTTATGTATGAATATCCACTTGCCCCAGCACTGTTTATTTAAAATGCTATCTTTTCTCCACTTTTTTTTTAAGTGTTCCATTCTAGCTCCAGCTCATCAGGGCATAGTGAAAACCACCATGAATGATTTAGCGCTCATTTTTGCTTTTGCCCAAGTGTAGCCCATAAATTTCATTAATTTCTTGCCAAAAAAACTTATAAACATACTTAAATGTTCATTTTCATTTCTTTTCCTCAGTTTTGGGGTCTTTTTAGCAGCTGCTTATCAGATCCATCATCCTGCTAGAAAAATAAATCCAGGAATACTTTTAACTTTTATTTAAAAACCACTTAAATAGAAATTACTATGCTCCAGGAGTTTTCCAAGTATTTTATAAATATTAAATAATATACTTTATTTAATTTGGTTTAGTTAGTTAATTTTAATTAACAAATTTAATCCTCATAACAAACTTGTGGGAGCAATACTATAGTCACCTCCCTTTGAGATGAGAAAACTGATGTATGGAAAGATTAGATAAATTGCCCCAAATCAGGAGTTAGTATGACATGGAGTTGGTATTCAAACTAAGTAAGTACATGCTTTAAACACCAGTAACTCCATTCCTCCCCATGATATTCCTTAATGATTCTCTCTCTCTCTCTCACACACACACACATGCACAACACAGACGTGGGTGATTACCTGTCCATCATGTCTTATGTTAAGCACTGGAGTGATATTCTACTACTGTACTTTTATTAAGAAAAAGAGACCAAGGAATGACTAAATTATGCCTTGGCCAGTCCAGCTATGAGCAACATCAATATTTATCATAAGATTGAACTAGAAAATGACCTAGGAAATAAATGATTTGGTATATTGTCCTTCATCCCCAAACTTTGTCATTTCTATCCATTCTTATGTGAAATAGGAATGATAAATATGGAGAAACAGCAATGGAAAAATAGGCGGAAAAAGTCAGCTTTCATGAAGAAGGGAGAAGTGGGACAAAAAGAATGTCAGATAAAGAAATATAAAATATGTCACATCACTATTATTTCACCCTGAGCTTCGCATGTAGTAATCAAGCACACAATCTTCCATCCCACCTGCCTTATTTATTGCTGGAAATCTGGTGAATAGAAGAGTCTCTTTTTTATTAATTTTTTATTACTTCTTCATTCTCCTAACCCATTTTTCTTTCTCTGGTCTTACTCCATCTGTTTATTAATCCATATTTCAGGTTTAATAAACTTTTAAAATCAAATCTGTTCAGTTAGATCCCTTCGTTGGACCTGCATTTCCTATCAGACACAGTTTATATAAAGTGTTGGGCACAGCAAGATAGAAGCTTCTTGATCTTGTCCATGGCAATCTGTTATCATCTCTCACTCATCTCTCACTGCTGTCCCCATGTGGGTTAAAAAATAATGATTAATTAAATTAAAAAACCTTTACTGCTGCAATTCTCAAGTTTTTCTGACAGCAAATAGAGCTCATGATTAGATGGTCATATAAGCAATATATGGTATTCCTAAGCCTGTTTTGCATGAACCATGGGTTAAGTTCCTATCGGTCATAGGATGGTTTAATATTCCATAATTATAAAGGTTATGTGGATGTGAAAGATCTGACAAAATTATCAATTTAAGGCAGGGAATATTTGAACAGTTTACCTGTCACCTAAACCTGAGACAAACCTTTATAGAGGAAAAAATCCTTTTGATGAAATTTTTCTTGTCACAACCCTTCAATCTAAGAAAATGTTCCTGCTGAAATTAAATCCAGATTCAGATTTTTATCAAATGCCAGACATTCACTTAGTGGCCCCAAAAGATTGTGTTCCCCTAAAGATGTCAATTTTTGCCAGTATGACCATATTATTGGGCCCTATTTTATCTACACACACACACACACACACACACACACTGAATTTAGTTTGCTTATTACTTACTGATTAATTAGATAATATGGATTGTGAAACCAACCTTACAAAGTTATTAGGACAGATAATTGTAATAGTAGAAAATCTAGTTTGAGGCAGCCAGCGTGCCACTCCAAACAATGTCTTTTTTTTTTTCAATGTTTGATAAACTGAGTGCCTACTTAAGTTTTTAAGTTCAAATTTAGAGCTATTGTTTTACTTTACAGACTACTACATGTAATGCATGTGACTACAAGGAGAAGTGAAGACAGATTCAGATTCAGTATTGATATCCTCAGACAATTGTTATGAGAAGGTCAGAAAGCAAAACATATAGGCAATCTGACATTTTCTCAATTATAAACTACAGATGGAATAGTATGCTTTTATAACTTTGACCTTCTCTGAAAATAAAATGGGTAGGGTAAAATTTTTAACTAGAATTCCTTTCTTTTGGTGTATCCTTTCCTGTAATTTTGTATCTGTTTTGGATTTCTGGTTGCTTCTCTCTTCCTCAAGTCTAATTTTTGTGTACAAATGTGTGGATTTCATACAACAGCTTTTTGTTTACTGTTAATTTTCAATATAGATTTAAAAGACTGTGCTCCTAGAGAACAAACTAAGCAGGAGATTAACAGGGAAATAGAAGATTCAAGAAGACTTGAACGACACTATAAAACAACTAGACTTCAGGGGCTATGCAAAATACTCCGCTCAACACAAGGGCACTACACATTCTTGTCAAGTGCACTGGAGTATTTTCCAGGATACAACAACAGCAGAAACAGTATAGAATGTTAATGATACAAGGAAAAAAAAAATTAAATTCCTATAACCCTCTCAAAAACCAAGTCTTCATATTCTCACTTCAGTTTCTTTACAGAGACTTCAAAAATATTCACTATTTATTGATGTATAGTATCCCACCAGGGTGATGGCCCATAGTTTACTTAACAACTGTCTTTACTGGGCATGAGGTTAGCTTATAATTTTTAACTGTCATGAATAATACCACAGTGATTCCAACGCAACCCACAAGAATAAAATATAATTTCAAATCTTTATAAATGTGCCTCAATTGGGGAAAAAAAGCCCACATTCTTCTGCCTTTATTATTATTCCTAAAACATTAAATCATGGTGTGCTAGAAATGATGGATAGACATTTTCTGCACTTTGGAACAGCTCTTAGAATACTGAAGACAGGATAGCAAAAGTATAAACTATCGCTCTAGACCTCATTTTTGGGGGGTCAAACTTTGTTGGTTTTTATGCATCTGAAATGAAACCTAACAGATATAGGCATCTCCAATATAATACATCTCATATTTAATTAGCAATTCCCACATACCTAGAAAAGGAGTCTACGCACTGTTGTGGAAAATGTTAAGCAATATGGATTGGTAAAAATAACCCAAATTCCCTTCGTAGATTTATTTATTTATTTATTTATTTATTTATTTATTTATTTATTTAGAGAGGGAACACAAGCAGGGGGAGTGGGGGGGAGAAGCAGGCTTCCCGCCCAGCTGGGAGCCCGATGCGGGGCTCGATCCCAGGACCCTGGGATCATGACCCGAGCCGAAGGCAGACGCCTAACGACTGAGCCACCCAGGCGCCCCCGTAGATGTATTTATAGTCTATCACTGTCTGACCAGGTGTGTGGCCTTAGGCAAACCCCTTCCCTCTTGACTGTGATTTCACCACCTGCACAATAAAGTTGCACATGCAATCCTCCATACAATTCCCTAATTCTGAGAGAGGACATAATTTAGATGAACCTCCAAGAATATGGATAACCACATATTTATTAGAACCAGAATTTGGAAACTTTTTAAAAGGTACAATATTGATCTTTTAATTTTTATTTTATTAGGACTCTTATTTTAAGGAATGGCTTTGAATAGATAAGTATGATACATTGCTAGAGTTATATCTAAATCTAGAGAAATATAGAGATAGCCATAGAGATGAAGATGTGTCAACTGCACAAATACGTATAAACTTCCCACATCAGGGGTTGCCCTCCCTACTTTTTTTTTTTTTTTAATAAAGAGTTCTAAGTCAATGCTATGGTTGGTTCACAATCTTCCCCTCCCAAAGTATCACAGTGTACTCTGGAATACTCTAAAAATCTCTTTCTCCTATTATCTCCTGAAATACAAAATACAGGTTTTGTTTCACCTAGCCAACTCTTGGACAAATTGTTCTCATTCTATTGAACTGACAGTTGGTCTATATCTAACCTTTGGATTTTGCTACTATTTACCCATCCTAGGAGGCCCTAGATGTGAAACAGTGTTTCTTTTACTTCATTTCCTCCTAGAACTCCAGCAGACAGTAAGGGTCGGCCTAGGCTCTTTGCACAGAGAATTTTATTCCAGCTAGATTCAGTACAGCAAATAATTTAGAGTAAATTCAAGTTGCTCCCATAAGTGAAAGCCTATAATCCTGACCACAAACTCTTCAGGCTCAATCCAATATCTTGCCATTATGCTGGTCTTTTTCTCAGAGATTCCCAGTTTTCTCCTTACTTCTCTTTCTTACAATCCCTCCTTCTCTCTCTTCCAGACTGCCTGCACTTCTTCCAAATATTTATACAATTATGCAAAATAATTTCATCATATCTCCTTACAGTTTTCTCATTCTGGTTATTCCCTAAGTAATACCTTTCAACAACCAGAAGGGCACATCATGATATGGTATTTTGTTTCTTTGTGTACACACACACACACACACACGTGTGTGTGTATGTATGTGTATGTGTGTATATTTAAACATAAGCATAAGGAAATATATCCATGCTCAACCTGTTATAATCCTCATTTCATTAGCAATAATTATTTACTTGATTTTTTGCACACTTTTGCTATTGTAAGAGTTCATGTCATACTTAGATCCAGGATTTGAGGTCTTATGTACTTTTGAAAACCTCTCAAACATTCATATATATTAATGACTGCACAGGCATCTGTCATTTCAAGCTCAATGTCATATTTTACTGTCTCCCTCCTGACCTATGCAGAGATCACTAAGGTGAAGACAATCTCTATTTCCATCAATACAATAATATCCTGAGTGTGTTAGTTTTCTATTACTGCTGTAATGAATTACCACAAATTTAGTGATGTAAAACAACATAAATTTATTATGTGACAGTCCTGGAGGTCCAAAGCCTAAAATGAATCTCACTGAGCTAAAGTCAAGGTTCTAGCACAGCTGTATTCTAGGAAGGAATCTGTTTCTTTGCCTTTTCCAGCTTCTAGAGGCCATGCATACTTTGGTCCATGGCCCCACTTCTCCATTGCAAAGCCAGCAACAGTGGGCAGAGTCCTTATGCTGCCATCTTTCTAGTTCCCTTTCTTTTGTTCTTCCTCTTCTACTTTCCAGTACCCTTGTGCTTACACTGCCCCTGCATAGATAATCCAGGAAAATCTCCCTATTTGAGAGTGACCTAATGATTAGCAACCTTAATTTCTTTTCTTTTTTTTTCTTTCTTCCTGAGGAACTTCTATTAACATTCCTCATAATGCAGGTGTGATAACAACAGCTTCTTTTAGCAATTTTAGCTCTAAAGAAGTCTTTTTTTTATGTTATGTTAGTCACCATACAGTACTTCATTAGTTTTTGATGTAGTGTTCCATGATTCATTATTTGCGTATAACACCCAATGCTCATTGCAATACATGTCCTCCTTAATATCCATCACCGGGCTAACCCATCCCCCCACATCCCTCTGAAACTCTCAGTTTGTTTTGCTGCGTCCATAGTCTTTCATGGTTCATGTCCCCCTCTGATTTTCCCTCCTTCAGTTTTCTCTTCCTTCTCCTAATGTCCTCCAAGCTATTCCTTATGTTCCACATATGAGTGAAACCATATGATAATTGTCTTTCTCTGCTTGACTTATTTCACTTAGCGTAATCCCCTCCAGTTCCATCCATGTCGATGCAAATGGTGGGTATTCATCCTTTCTGATGGTTAAGTAATATTCCATTGTATGTATGAACCACATCTTCTTTATCCATTCATCTGTTGAAGGGCATCTCGGCTCCATCCAGTTTGGTTATTGTGGACATTGCTGCTATGAACACATACAGCAATTCAGTAATGTAGCAGGATACAAAATCAATGCACAGAAATCAGTTGCTTTCCTGTACACTAACATTGTAACTGTAGAAAGAGAAATTAGGGAATCAATTCCATTTACTATAGCACCAAAAAACATAAGATACCTAGGAATAAACCTAACCAAAGAGGTAAAGGATCTATACTCTAGAAACTATAAAACATTTATGAAAGAAATTGAAGAAGACACAAAAAGATGGAAAAACATTCCATGCTCATGGATTGGAAAAATAAACATTGTTAGTGTCTATTCTGCTCAGAGCAATCTATACTTTCAACGCCATCCCTATCAAAATATCAATGGCAGTTTTCAAAGAGCTGGAACAAACAATCTTAAAATTTGTATGGAACCAGAAAAGACCCTGAATAGAGAGAGGAAATGTTGAAAAAGAAAAACAAAGCCAGGGGCATCACATTGCCTGATTTCAAGGTATATTACAAAGCTGTAATCACCAAGACAGCATGATACTGGCACAAAAACAGACACATAGATCAACGGAATAGAATAGAGAGCCCAGATATGAACCCTCAACTCTGTGGTCAACTAATCTTCGACAAATCAGGAAAAAATATCCAATGGAAAAAAAGACAGTCCCTTCAATAAATAGTGCTGGGAAAATTGGACAGCTATATACAGAAGAATGAAACTCAACCATTCACTTACATCATACACAAAGATAAACTGTAAATGGACGAAAGACCTCAATGTAAGATAGGAATCCATCAAAATCCTAGAGGAGAACATAGGCAGTAACCTCTTCAGCAACCTTAATTTCATCTGCAATTTTAATTCATTCCTCTCGCCATGTAACCTAACATATTGATAGGTTCTGGGGATTGGGATGTGGATATCTTTGGTGAGGTCGTTTTTCTGCCTACCACACTGAGCCATCAGATACCTTGCCACATCTTTCCTGAAATATCTCTTTTAATTTTATTTGTTATTTTATGTATTATTGTTAATTATTTTGGGTATAGTGATGTATTATTATGTTTTAAAAGAATATATATCTTTTAAAGGTATATACTAAAGTATTTATTGATGAAATTATGACAATTATTTTATTTTTAAGAACATAATCATGATTGCATTCATAATGAACTAAATGACAAGCTCACTAGCATACACCATACTCTGCCCAGATTTTCCCCTTTCTACTTGTGATCAGGATATTGCTCTTAAATCAAACTGGTTAGGTACTCTTCATTTACCTTCTATGAAAGTTTCCTGAAGTCTTGTAAAAAATATATATATACAATTGGAAGGACAGCACACCAATTGGTTAGACATCTCTAAATCATATAGTGAATATGAATAATCTCATCTAGAGTTTCTGTGATAGATTTAATAGATATATAAATATAGAGACAGACAAGGAGATAAATAGATATGTGGATGTTACGTTATTATTATTATACATAGACAGATGATAGATAGATGATAGATTGTTCATATACATATATAAGTAATATTTCAAAGTTGCCTAGATGACTGTTTTCAGTCAGTCTATATTCAGACTTCACAGGCATGCAAAAATAAGTGATGTTACCTGTAATAAACAGACATGAGAACATTCCATCCTTTGATTTTTCCCATATTATCATGTATTATCTCTCACTGAGTCCTTAGGTAAAGGCATATACACTCACGTATGTGCATTCATATGATTTCAAGTATTTGCTCATTTTCCATGTTGCTTGACTACCAACCACCCATTTTCTACTGCATCTCAGGCTACTGACCTTGTACTGCAATTTTTTCCTATCCGTGGGCTTCACGTTGTTGTATCCTACATCCTGGGTTTCTGACACCTTCAAGATTCTGACTCAATTATGTAGAGATCCCATTCTCCTATCACACTAAACAGTAGAGACTAGGCTGCAAATTTTTCTAGTGTTAATTCATATTCAGGAATGATGGAATAAGATTGCTCACAGTAGTTAACTAACAATTAGCTACAAGACAGGACTCCTTTTGATGCCTGAAAGCCAAGCAAGTCTTCTCTGTCCAGCTTACAAAGTGTCTTGATTGGCTAGAGAGCATTTTACTTCCACAGCCCATGATTGTCTTCAAGTATCCTTACACTTCTGGAAATCTAGATCAAAGATAATGAGGCAAAGAAAAAAGAATAAATTTCTTCTTTGGGTTTTCATCTAGATATGAAAAAAACACACAAATACTTTTTAAATGAAATAATAAGATAAATTTTAAAACAGTGTATAATGGCTATCATTAAGAAATTATTTTTAGGGCGCCTGGGTGGCTCAGTTGGTTAAGCGACTGCCTTCGGCTCAGGTCATGATCCTGGAGTCCCTGGATCGAGTCCCGCATCGGGCTCCCTGCTCGGCAGGGAGTCTGCTTCTCCCTCTGACCCTCCTCCCTCTCATGTTCTCTGTCTCAAATAAATAAATAAAATCTTTAAAAAAAAAAAAAAAGAAATTATTTTTAATGATTGCAGGTATATTGATGGTATTATTCTTATGTTTTTAAAAGAATATGTATATATATCTTATGGAGGCATATACTAAAGTATTTATTTATTTATTTGAGAGGGAGATAGAGGGCGAGGGAAGGGCAGGGGAGGTGGGGCGAAGAGAGAGAATCTTAAGCAGGCTCCATGCCCAGCTTGGAGCCTGATGAAGGCTTTGATCTCACAACCCTGGGATCATGACCTGAGCTGCAATCAAGAGTCGGATGCTTAACTGACTGAGCCATCCAGGCGCTCCTAAAGTATTTATTGAGGAAATTATGAGGCAACTGGGAATTGTATTAAAAAACCCAGTGGTGGGGCACCTGGGTGGCTCAGTTGGTTAAGAAGCTGACTTGGGCTCAGGTCATGATCTCAGTGTCCTAGCCCTGAGTCAGGCTCCATGTTCAGTGGGGAGTCTGCTTCTCCCTCTCTGCCCCTCTCCCTTACACGTTCTCGCTCTCGCTCTCCCTCTCAAATAAATAAATAAAATCTTAAAAAATAAAAATAAAACCAAAAACAAATCCCAGTAGTAAGTTGGGGGGAAATGCTTCAGGGTGTAGGTGAAACAGGCTTGGTGACTGTTGATAATATTTGAACCTGGAAAATGAGTACATGAAGGCATATTATGCTATGCTATATTGTATTATATCGTAGTATATTATTTTTTAAATTTCCATAATAAAAATGGTTTATTTCTTGAGCTATTTTCATCAATTTCACTGGGCTTTGTTTCTAATAGTAAGATCTGCCCTTTTCTAAATTGATTGACAACATATATCCTCCTTTTAGTGGAGACACGATTATACATGGAGAGTAGCTTTGCTCTGTGGTCCCAGCAATCCAAACAAATCAGAAAAAATAAATCCACATAGTATATGTGTGCACAGGTTCTGGAATCAGACTGTCTGGTTTTGAATCCTGTTTTTGAATCCCATTGTCCAGCTGTAGGAACTAGAGAAAGTTACATGTTTTTATCTCATATTTAAAAGGAGGATACTAAAAATAACACTATTTTTTGGTTGTTGTCATGATTACGTCAATCAGTCAATATAAAGTGCTTTGCTTAATATCTGGTATGTAGTAGACTCTAAAGAAATACCAAAAATCAAACTAACCAAAAAAATTCAATCATTAATTGTTTGTCAAAGTCCAAGTCATTCCATCTTAGATAACGTATGTGATGCATGAGCATCACAGTACAAGAAAATCTCTCTAAATCCAGCTCATTTCCTTTTAAAGACTGAACCTCCAGTAGGACATAAAAGTCATTCCTGCTCATCCTTCCGGCAAACTTCAGTTTTCTCACTCTTTGATTTCTTGTGAGTCACCTTCTGAACCAGAACACACATATATTCACATAGACAAGGAATAGATGCAGATTAGGCAGATTAAATGGTGCTTGCAAAAGAAATGTTTCTCCGAATGAAGATAGTATCAAGAGATTCATGTCTATGGGCGCCTGGGTGGCTCAGTTGGTTGAGCGACTGCCTTCGGCTCAGGTCAGGATCCTGGAGTCCCGGGATCGAGTCCCGCATCGGGCTCCCTGCTCAGCGGGGAGCCTGCTTCTCCCTCTGACCCTCCCCCCTCTCATGTGTTCTCTCTCGCTCTCATTCTCTCTGTCTCAAATAAATAAATAAAATCTTTAAAAAAAAAAAAAAAGAGATTCATGTCTACAGCATGTATTGCTTTTCAAACACTTCCACTGAAGTTGATAAATTTTGCCTCATTTTTACATAAATGAATGACCCATTCAGGTAGTTTATAAGAGTAATTAAATAGCTTACATAATAAGTATATTCCATTTAAAATACACTAAAGAGTAGGAAGTGGCAATTTATATTTTCTGTAAACTTTATTTCACTTTCAAGTTCTTAGGATCATATTTTAGCCAAGGTTGTGGCCCTATCTATCTTTTGCTTCTTCTG
This sequence comes from Mirounga leonina, assembly GCF_011800145.1. Taxonomy (NCBI): domain Eukaryota; kingdom Metazoa; phylum Chordata; class Mammalia; order Carnivora; family Phocidae; genus Mirounga; species Mirounga leonina. The sequence continues at coordinate 8,046,519 of NW_023270265.1, read as the reverse complement.
TGACACGCAAGGAGCTTCTTTTAGGTCATTAATAGAAATTTATTGTGGAGATCATGTCATAGTTGTATTTTCTCTGGATCTCCCTTTTCCCACCTTTCAAGATTCTCCAAGAATCTGTTATCTCCTGGGCACTATTTCTCATAAATATAAAGGTAGTCGTAAGTGAAGTATAGGTTTAAGTATAGGTTTAAGTGGTAAAATTAAGTAGTAAGGTATAGACAATAAAGGATGTATATTTTCAGTCTTAAAAGAATAATTGTTAAACATACATCACTTACCTCTATGAGTTGTAAAGTTAAATTTTATCAGTGACCATTCACTAAATTATTAACACTGCAATGCATACCTATTCTAAATCTTTAAAAAGATACAAATTTAATTATCTTTTCATTTCCTTGAATACTTGTGGATTCAATGTCTCACTTTTTTAAAAACCACATTTATCTAAAGAATGCAGTACACATGAGTAGAGAATACAAGTTTGATGGCACAGCAATGAGTTAATACAAGATGTTATTAAGTCATTTCAAAAGACATCTTAAAATTTCTATGGAAGTATTTAGAGTTACCAGTGCAGAAAAATAAACTCTTTTATGCTTGGATTTTTACAATTCTCAGCCAGTAGTCTGTAATTTGTGTGAAAATATATCCTATATTTTGGCTCAAAATACTAGTCAGTTATTTGCATACTTCATATCAGATCATCTGTGGAGTTTTTCTTTTTTGTCCATTGTTTTTCAACACTATTTTTAAAACATGACTAACAGGGAAATACTTGAAGGTACGTTTTTATTTCTTTCCAAATGTTTTTCCTGATCACCAAAATAAATAAGTAAATAAATTGCTTATTTGTCAACAGACAGAATGTGGATCTATCCCCTCACTCTCTTTTTGCTTGTGTAATGGACAAATCCTCCTTTCAGATCTGGATCAGAGAGCTGGCTCCCATTTGAGTCTCACTTTCCAACAGATCTGGCCAAATTTTATTACTCTGCTACTCAGTATGGATTGTATGGGCGGGCCTCTTGCACATTCAACTGTTCATACTAAAAAAAAAAAAAAAAAAAGGCAATTCAAGAATACTCAGTCATTTTATTGCTCTCTTTACTTTTAAAAATTGGGACAAAAATGATTTTGTTAATTATCTCTAAATGTGATTGTTTTTCTAAAAGTGATGGTTTGGTGCAAAACCTGATTTATTGTATTTCTTCCAGTACAACCTGCTGAGGGCAATAGTGATTTAATTAACAAACATAAGTGCAATTACAAAAATAATGCATCAGAAACACAATTCCAGCTTTCTGTGTTTTAATGAGTTGGATTATATTAGCCCATATATGTATTTTCAGTGCCAAAAGTGAGGAAAACAAAAGTAAGGATAGGGAAAAGGTATTAGCAGGATACATAGAAAGACCATTTTTTCCCTTCAGTAAAATCCAGCTAGCATTTTCCTGTTCATTTGAGCTTCTGCCACTAATCACTTCTGCCTCATTAAAATGATGAGTAGCCAAAGCAGATTTTAAGGTGATAAAAGAGGCTATAGGATGACAGTTACTGAGCCAATGAACTTGCTGACTCAGTTGCAAAAATATGAATACTTTCAAATAAAATGTGTAAATGGAAGTACCTTAATTTTAGGGGCCCACTCAAATACATTTGAGTATGCCTATTCAGGCATATTAAGCTAAGTGCAAAGAACTGACAGATTGATAAGAGCTTACATTCATTCCATTTTATTCTATATTTAAGCAAGGGCAAATGACTAATGCAATCTTCAAGTTCATTCTACACTTCACACTGCTCAATTTTAATTTTGAGGAAAGTCATTAAACCAAAACTTTTCTCCATCAGGAAAGCAAAGACTGTAAGGAGAATGGAAGAAAGATTTTTCAAATGGATAGTATGATATGAAAACATCAGACATTTCACTTCTGTATTTACTGAACAAGATAATGCTACTTTCATAAATGTGCTTATTGACCATGCTACAAATGTCCCTCTTGCCCATGAAAATGAAATGAACCCTCTTAGCAGAGCTAGCTTGCTATCTGTTGTGTGAATTCCATCCCCTCCTTTCTACTCTGGAATATTCCTTCATGATGTAGCCCAACTTTTAAATCTTCAAGATCATTCCATTAGCAATCATTCTCTCAGTCTACAATAAGCATAACTTCATTAGGTCTTTAAAAAAAGGAGGCAAGACTTTCTCTCTACACACAGTCTGATCACCTTTCTACAACCCTGGAAAATAGATTTCTTAAAGTTTATTTGCCATTAATGCATCATGACAAAGAAAAAGAAAAATCATGCATCAACCAATGTTTAGGTCATTTTTTTCTTTCTTCTTTTCTTTTTAAAGATTTTATTTATTTGAGAGAGAGAGAGCACACATGGGAGAGAGAGAGAGCACAAGCAGGGGTGAAGGGCAGAGGGAGAAGCAGACTCCCTGCTAAGCAGGGAACCCAATGCAGGACTTGATTCCAGGACCTTGGGATCATGACCTGAGCTGAAAGCAGACGCTTAACCGACTGAGCCACCCAGGCGTTCCTAGGACACTTTTTTCTACAGAATTCTGTTTCAGTATTCTCTCTTGAGGAAAAGGCACAATGTACAGCTAAGTATGGTTAAATTAGATATTAAATATATTTGGGGTTAAATTACACCACAAATAATAAAAATACTTTACCAGGCATTTACATACATTAGATGCTCAGTACAAATATTAACTCAACATGAATAAAATATAAAGATATAAGATTTTTAGTATGAATACTATGTATACATGTGCATATAATACTTATACATTTTTAAGAATTACACACTTCTGTTCATTTATTCTTTAAATTGTTGAGAGGAACAACCATAGGAAATATAGTCAATAATATAATGGTAATAATAATAAATTTTTAATTGAAAAAGTAATAAAAATTAATTTAAAATAAAAATAAAATAATATTATTTATCAAATATCTACTATGTGTCAGGAAGTACTCCAAGTGCTAAGAATAAATAGTGAATAAAACAGACAAAATCATACTCTTGTATTGCTTATAGATTAGTGAAAGAAGCATATTAAGCATCATACGTAATAAATAAAAAAATTAATAGTAAGTTAGAAAGGTGTAGTGAAAGATAAATGAGATGTGAGTTCACAATTTTAAATATAGGGATCACGGTAGGCTTTGTTGACTAACATGAAAAAGTGCTCAACATTACTCATCATCAGGGGGATACAAATCAGAACCATGAGATACCACCTCACACCGGTCAGATTGGCTAAAATTAACAACTCAGGAAACAACAGATGTTGGCGAGGATGTGGAAAAAGGGGAACCATCTTACACTGTTGGGAATACAAACTGGTGCAGCCACTCTGGAAAACAGGGTGGAGGTTCCTCAAAAAGTTAAAAATAGAACTACCTGAGGACCCAGCAATTGAACTACTAGGTATTTATCCAAGGGATACAAACAGTGATTTGAAGGGGCACATGCACCCCAATGTTTATAGCAGCAATGTCCATAATAGCCAAAATATGGAAAGGGCCCAGATGTCTATCAATGGATGAATGGATAAAGAAGAGGTGGTATATATATATATACAATAGAATACTACTCAGCCATCAAAAAGAATGCAAATTTGCCATTTGCAACGACGTGGATGGAACTAGAATGTATTATGCTAAGCGAAATTAAGTCAGTCAGAGAAAGACAAATACTATATGGTTTCACTCATATGTGGAATTTAAGAAACAAACAGATGAACATAGGGGAAGGGAAGGAAAAATAAGATAAAAACAGAGGGAGGCAAACCATAAGAAATTCTTAACTATACGGAACAAACTGAGGGTCGCTGGAGGGGAGAAGGGTGGGGAGATGGGGTAGTTGGGTGATGGGCACTAAGAAGGGCACTTGATGGAATGAGCACTGGTGTTATATGCACCTGATGAATCACTAAATTCTACCCCTGAAACTAATAATACACTATTTGTTAATTAACTGAAATTAAAAAAAAACAACAAAAAGAAAACAAAACAAAAGCAAACAAACAAAAAGGTAGGCTTTGTTGAGAGGGTGACATTTGAGATAACAATAGTTAGATTTTTAGTCTTCTGAGAGAGGCATTATTTTTCATCCTACCTCCTTTAAGAGACTGTATGTAGGTCAGGTTGGTTCTACTCCCAGATTTTAGATTTCCTTAGGAAGTTATCTGCCTACTTATAACTGTGTATTCCCTGATCTTCCATGTAGCTGACATGTTGGTAGCTCAAGACTGTGGCAACTGGAGGCAATGATAGGCACAGCTATGTCAATTGTAGTTGACCAGCAGTGAACAGGCAAGTTTACCCCACTGCTGAGATGCTGAGTAATACACTTTATAAACATACTTCTCTGTGTCCAAAAACCATTGGTCCCAATTTTGACTCCAAAAGTCTCTTCAAAATTCCAATGTAGTACCTCCCTGGGATTGGCAAGTTTGAGAAGCCCCTCCAATGCCCTTGAACATCATGTAGACAGATTCTGGCTGGCCAGCCTCATACACATTTCCAGGAGCTTCCAGAAAAGATAAGACTCTTCCCCCAACTCTGGACAGCATTTGGATTAATTCTGTAAACCAAAAATGTTTTATTCAAGAAATTCAAATCAATGAAAGGAAATATATTAATATAATTCATCACATCAAAATGCTAAAGTAAGAAAAAACATACAATCAGCACTATAAATGCTGTTAAGAGATCTACTAAGATTCAACATCCCTTACTGATTTATAAACCTTGTCAAAACAAAAAGCTTTTAGGAAACTATATGTGGAAGAATTCTTCCTTAAAAAGAAAAGGAATAGTTATATATAGCCAATGATATATGCTTATGTTTAAGGAAATCATAGTTAACAATCACCAGCATTACTTAAAATTATTCTGGAAGATTTAGCCAATAGATTAAGAAAAAAATTGATAATTGCAAATATTGGTAAAGATACAGTATTCAATATTTCCAAATGGTTTAATTATATGCAAAAAGGCTAAATGATAAAATATAAACTAATGTTGCTCATTACATAATAAAAAACAAAAAAACAAAAATACTGGGGTTGCTTCTTCCCCATCCTCTTCTCTGCTTTTTCCGTATTTTGTGACATTTGAATTTACAGATTCCTATACAGAGATTTATAAATATAGTCCAATATATCTCTTGATTTTTCCCTCCTCTGTTTCTTTGTGTCTTTATTTTATATTATTTCAAATATCTAACTTTATTTCCCAGCCTTCTTTTGATCTTTTGGTAATCCTATTATTAATTTTATAAGGTTCCCCTTTTTAAGTCTCTTTTCTCCCTGAGTTCAGTTTGTACATCAGTTTGTACTTCTACCCTCTAGAACTCTTGATTTTCCACAAATATGACACGATCCTTATTTTACTGTTTGTTTAGAAGCCAAAAACTAGGTGCAATAGCTGTCTCACTATTTTTAATTTTTTTATTTAAAAAATTGTTTTTGCCTTTGGATGAGTAAGCAGATCTCTTTTCCACAACAGGCCTCCTTATTATTGAGAAGGCTGATGGGAATCTTTACGTAGGTAAAAAAGTTGGTTTGAATTTTAGGCTTTTCTCCAGAATTCATGGTTGAGGAATTGGCAGGCAGAGAACATCCACATTTTCACCCTCCAATGCGTGCGTGCACACAGACACACATGCACGCACGCATGCAAGCACCAGAACACAAGATTTTTCCATTCATTTAGAGAAAATCTGCGTTTTGACAGGGAAAGCTAACTCCTGTTGCCACCTAAGTGAGCAAGGGAAATAATGAAGGACACTTGCTGGAGATGTTCCACAAGTGTCTTTCATTCAATGTGTGCTTCTATGAATTTCCAAACGTGTATGCCCCATTTGGCTTGTGTTTCTGAAACCACCTTAATACTTTTTTTAAATTAACATATAATGTATTATTTGTTTCAGGGGTACAGGTCTGTGATTTATCAGTCTTACACAATTCACAGTGCTCACCATAGCACATACCCTCCCCAATGTTCATTCCCCCAGCCACCCCATCCCTCTCACCCTCTTCCCTCCAGCAACCCTCAGTTTGTTTCCTGAGATTAAGAATCTTTATGGTTTGTCTCTCTCTCCGGTTTCATCTTGTTCCACCTAAAACTTTCTAATTTGCATTGCGGGCTTCTCCTTTACTTTGTCTTCTCAGTTCTTGGCTGCATCCTCTGAGATTCTTGACTTCTGATATAATTAAACTCATATATTTCCTATAATTCTTGATCCTCATTGGGGACTCAAATCCAGACTTTTGTGACAATGCTTTCCCTTTGCCATGTAGCCCCACCTAAATGATGCAGTTAGTATTGCCCGGTTTGAACATTATATGAATGGCAATATTCTGTACGGGTTTTTTGTTACTTGCTTTTTTTGACCAACATTGAGTTTCATAGATTCATACTTATTTTGTGAACTGTTTTTCATTTATTTACTTGTTTATAGAATTCCATATGCAACAATTTATTCACACATTTTAAAATTCAGGACCCTTGAATTCTTTTTTATTATTATTATTATGTTCAGTTAGCCAACATACAGTAAAATTCTTACTAGTTTGTTGTTATTAAGAGAAACGACACTTTGGACATTTTTGTACATATTTCCTAGTGAAAATGTGCATACATTTCCTTACAGTATCTGATAAGACTTGCTAAACCATAGAAGGTAGTTTCTGAATCATTCCACAATACCATATAAAGTATACAAAGTTACACTCCAATGCATTGTATGAGAATTTTCATATCTCCACAAACTTCACTACCTCTTGATATTGTCAGAATTATAATTTTTGCAAATACTGTATGATAGAAGTGTGATTGTGATGATAAAGTACATGCTTACTAATGAAGTTAATAACTTTTCATATATATATGAATACGTTTGGATACATATTTATATATAAGTTTGGATATATATTTATATATGAATAGGTTTGGATATATATTTATATATAAGTTTGGATTTCCTTTTATAAAGAGCCATTTCAAATTTTTAATTCTTTTTCCCAGAGCTCTCTCTCTTTTTCCTTAATTTATAAGCTATAAATAATTTGTAAGCAAAAAGCTACAGCTGTGATAGCTTTCAATGATTCAGCATTAAGTTTAATGTTTGCTCTACATTTTATCATAGTACCCTTTTCATATTTAAAAGCCTCTTTGAGGCCAAATTTTGCTGTACTAATTATTATAAAGGATGTTGAAAACTATCAAAGTGCATTTTCTACATCCAGTGACATTCATATATTTATATTCTTTATGATATCTTAAGGTATTGACTGTTGTTAATTGGTTTCCAATAGTAATCAAACCTTGCATTCTAGATATAAGCATTTTATAAACTTTATAAACTTACTATACTCATATATTGCTAGAGGGGCATTGCTAATATTTTGTATTGTATCAATGAGTGAAATATCATGAACTTTTTGTATATTTTGGGGATTTTGTGATAAGATTATGAGTTTTATAAATTGAGTTTCAGAATGTTTCCTCATTTTATTTCTTGAAAAGAACTTGCTTAATATTGGAAGTAGTTAATCTTTGAATAACTGGTAAAATTGACCCATGAAGCCAACTAGGACCTGAGTGTTTATTGAGGTTATAAACTTCACTACTTTCTCAATGTATTTAATGATAATATGACTATTTGGTTTTCCTATTTCTTCTTGAGTTAATATTGATCAAGTATATATATGTATAGTTATATAAATATTAATTTTTTACATTACTGACATAAAGTTGTAAATAATATCTTTATAATATCATCTTCTTAATATCTGAAGTATCTGCTGTGATGTCTCTTTTTGATTACTGATATTATTTATGCTTCCTTTATTTTTCTTTATTACTCTCCCCAGAGATCCACCAAATTTGTTCATCTTAACAATGAACAACTTTTTGCTTTTCCTCTCTGTTACCTATTAGCTTACTATTACATTAATTTCTAATGTTTTAATTACTTCTTTCCTTCTAGTTTCTTTCACTGTTCTTTTTCTAACTTCTTGAGATAGATATTTAGCTTTTATCTTTAGCTTTTCTTCTTTCCTAATATGCATTTAAGGCTATAAGTTTTCCACTAATCATGACATTGAATTTTATGTCTTCGTGTATATCATTTGCATAATAATTTCATTTTAAATATACTGATGTCCATAATGATTTTTTTTCCTAGACCCCTGGATAGAAATATATTTCATAATTTTCAAACACATGGGATTTTTCTAGTTAACTTTTGTTATTCTTCAGAATACTAATACTGTTGTCAAAAAACATAAATTTGTATTATTTCAATTCCTTTTAAATTATTGAAATTGCTTTATCATCAACCATTATCATCAGGCATTTGGTTTGGTATATAACTCACATGTAATTTAAAAGTATTTTTTCCTGCAGTTTTTGGATGGAATTTACATGTCAATTAAATAAAGTTTATTCATTGAATTGATCAAATCTCCTATATGCTTACTAGGTTTTTTTTGTCTTCATGTGCCATCTAAGCTGACATAGGTCCATTAAGTCTCCCACTGTGATTTTTGGATTTATCGATTTTCCCTTTTATTATTTTAAATTAGTTCTACTAACTATAAGCCTCTATTATCAGGTACATTTATTATACATATCTTTGTTGCCCTGTCTCCATTCTTTTCACCCATGATTTTTCTCTAGTTGTTTCTACGTCAGATATAGCCTGGAAGTACTTTGTTTAGCTATATGACAGCTCTTAATTTCTACTGCAAAGCTTTTCTTCTGTCATCAAGTAGCTTAACTTTAGGCCCACTAAGCCATTTTGGTACATAGGCAAACTTGGAAGCACAAAAAAGTTAACATCTGCACAGTAATCTGTTGACAAAGGTCACAAAATGCAATTTTAACATATTGAATTCTATTATAATAAGTGTTTTACTTTTTCCTGGACACTGCAATGATTTTAATACAGTGTAATTTCATTTACTCCATCACAGGTTAAATACAATTTGTCATGTATTTTAAATATATGTGTGTATGCATGCACACATTATATATATGTCAATATCTTCCAAATTTATATCTCTATCCATCTATATCTACATGTTGATACACATGATATATAGGTATAATGCAATCCCACTAAAAACCTCAAACATCTGGGGGGAATTTGACAAGCTGATTTGAATTTTGTTTGCAGTGTGATTTGCCAAGTAAACTCTTAGAAAATCATATGTTGGAAGCACTCAAACTGTAGCAATTAAGGCATTAAATTAGGAATGTAAAGACAGATATCAACCAAACTGATAGAAGATAGTGAAAAGCCCTGAAAAAGATGCATACATCACAGCAAGAAGAGATAACCCAGCAGATCAGCAGATCGTTGGGGGTGGTTAAGTGGAGGTGGGTGAGAACAATCTTTTCAGTAAATGGTAATGGATCACTGAGAGTCCATTTAAAAAAAAAAAAAAGAAATTGCATCTCTTCTTAAAATACACACATACACCACACAGAATTTCTGTGTGTATTAAAAAAATTAATGTGAAGAGGAATCTTACACAGCATTTAGTTAAATATATAGACGTGTATAGGTCATATTGGCTCTGAGAATGAGCCACCTTAAGTCCCTGATCACAGGTTGCTTCTCTACAAAATAGGGCTGTAGCCTAGGTATCATTCTTATTCTTTTAAAAAAATGTTATCCTGAAAGGGCTCCTTCATTAATAGAAATCAGTAATTTAGCATATGGAAAAGGAATAACAAAATGTACTTTTTTCTGCAACATAGGGTAAAAATTTCCTGTTGTATTTATGGGATGGAGTCATAAAGTTCAATATATAAAATGTTAAATCTCTCTATAATCTGAAAAGCAATAAACTTGACTATTTTTATTTGCACCCATAGGGATATAGAAGCAGTAGTAAGTGTATATCCACTGAGAAACATGTTAACTGCATCAGAGCTGTAGGATACTCCCTAGAGAATAATAAATCTTATGCAGAAACAAAGCAAAGAATCCATGAGTAATAAACAGAAATACAGAATGTGGAAATATAGAAGATAAATTTAGCAGCCGTGACCACCAAAGAACAATTCTTTCTAATTCATAGGGCAGTGCTATAATATATATGTTTTTCATTTGAGGAACTAAATAATATATCCTTTGTATCAATTAACAATGTTTACTATGAGCTAATAAGAATTGTTTCAAAGAATCTATGGTCATTTATTACATAAGATTTTTTAAGTTGGGCAGTTATTTGCTATGAGAAGGGAAAAATTTTTAATAAATCCTAATTGGCAAAGAACATTCATAAAATAAAAATAACTAAAATGTTCTGGAATGTGCAAATTCTAAAATCGCTTGCTAAATGCAGGAATAGAGAAGTGCTGCATTCAAATCTTAGCTTCATCTCTAATAAGTTCTATGAATTCAAGCAAATTGCTTAACTTTTAAGAACATTGATTTTTCCCAAATGTCAAACGAAGAAAATATATAGTGGCTGGTACAAGGTAAAATTCATAGTAACGTGCTCTATAAAGTTCATTTTCACTTTGGCTATGTGCAAAATTGATTAGCAGAGCACAATAAAACTTCCAGGTCAAAGACGCAGAGCCACCAAATGGGAAAGGTGAAGATTTCTAGAAAGAAGTATTGAGAACTGGCATTTTGCCTTTTTAAAAAATCTTAGGTTGAAACACGTCTTTCACCATTAAAAATAATATGAACTAAGGGATTTGAATAGATGCCTACAAAAGATTGAGGACTGTCTTTTCTGTTGCTGGTTCACTAAAAGATTTTATCCTGAATTTGGGTTCTGTCAAATGTTTTTCCACATATGTTAAGGAGGTCATATAATTTATTCCTTTATTAATATGATGTGTAATATTAACTGATTTTTAGATGTTAAAATTACCTTGCATTTCAATGATAAACCCAGCTTGGTTATGGTGCATTATTTTTTTATATATACTGTTGAATTAAATTCTTTAATGTTTTATTAAGAAACTAGATCTACATTTATAAGGAATATTGGTTAATAGGACTTTTGATGTTATTGTTATTTTTAAAAGGATTTTATTTATTTATTTGGGGGGGTGTGGGAAGGGACAGAGGAAGAGGGGAGATAAAATCTTAAGCTGACTCCGCACTGAGCGCAGCACCTGACCCAGGGCTGGATCCCACAACCCTGAGATCACGACCTGAGCTGACACCAAGAGTCAGATGCTTAACTGATTGTGCCACCCAGGTGCCCCTTGATGTTATTTTATTTTGTTTCTTGTGTTGACATTGACTTTAGTATCAGCATAATACTGTCCTCATAATATGAGTTGGTGAATGTTCTTTCTTCCTTTATTTTCTCAAAGATTTTTAAAAATCGGTATTATTTCTTCTTTCAGTGTTTGATAGCATTTACTACTGAATCCACTTGGACCTGAACTTTTCTTGTGGAATATTTTAAATTACTAATTCAACTTCTTTGCCTGATTTAGATTTGTTGAGATGTTCTATAACTTCTTGAGTTAGTTTTGATAATTTGTATTTTTCAGGCAAATGGTCCATTTCACTCATTGTCAAATTTATTGACACATTCATAGATTTCCCCCTTGTTATCCTTTTAATCCCTTAAAATCTATAAAATTGACTCCCCTTTCAATCCTGGTACTGTATTCTCTTTTTTTAATCAATCTAGCTAAAGTTTTATCAATATATTTATTCTTTGGAAAGGGCCAGTTTTGACTATTGATTTTCTCCATTCTTTTTCTATATTCTATATCAGGGGTCAACAAACTTCAAGTTACAGGACAAATTCATCCTGCTGTCCATTTTGTAAATAAAGTTGTATTCGAACAAAACCATGACCATTTGTTTATATATTATCTATGGCTCCTTTTGGCATTTCAACAGCAGAATGAGTTGCTGTGACAGAGACCATAAGATTTGTAAAGTTTAAAATATTTATTGTGTAGATCTTTATAGAAAAATGATCTGATCTTTGTTCTACATCCTGATACCCACTCTCATCCTATCTTCTAGATGCTGTGGGATTAATTTGCTTTCATTTTTCTATTCATTAAGGTTGAAACAGAGCTTTGATTTAGGTTTCCTTTTTTCTAATAAAATCATTTAAAATGCTATAAATTGGGGCACCTGAGTGGCTCAGTCATTAAGCATCTGCCTTCTGCTTAGGTCATGATCCCTGGGTCCTGGGATCAGGCCCTGCATTTGGCTCCCTGCTCCATGGGAAGCCTGCTTCTCCCTCTCCGACTCCCCCTGCCTATGTTCCTTCTCTCACTGTCTCTCTCTCTCTCTGTCAAGTAAATAAATAAAAACTTTAAATAAAATAAAGTAAAATCCTATAAATTTTCTTCTAAGCATTATTTTAGTTGTATCTCACACATTTTGTGTTTAAAGTTTTAAGTAATTCAATGTTTTCTCATTTTTTTTGAGATTTTAGGTGTGAAACATGTTACTTAGCAGTGCAATGTCAATTTCTATACATTTAGGGATTTTCCAGATTTTTTTCTGTTAGATTTCTAACTTAATCCTGTTGGGGTTAGAAAATACCTTTTATGTTATTTCAATTCTATTAAATTAAGACTGATTTTATTGCAAGTATATTATCTATTCTGGTGAATGTTTCATGTGCTTTTGAAAAGAATATTTACTTTGCTGTGTTTGAGTGGTGGGGTCTCCATATATAAATTAGGTCAAGTTGGTTGATGGTGCTGTTCAGGTCTTCTGCATCTTACTTATATTGTCTATTTTTTCTATCAATAATTTAGAATGAAATAGTGAAAACTCCAACTACTTTTTATTTATATATTTCTCCTTTCAATTTTGGATTTAAGCATTTTGTAGTTCTGTTTTTTAGTGTATATACATTCATGATTGTTGTATCCTCCTGTTGTACTACCAGTTTTATAATTTTGAGATATCCCTATTTGTTTCTTTTTGTTTGTTTGTTTGTGTTTTTTTTTATTAACATATAATGTATTATTTGTTTTAGAGGTACCAGTCTGTGATTCATCAGTCTTACACAATTCAAAGCACTCACCATAGCACATACCCTCCCCAATGTCTATCCTTTTAATGTTCTATTGGATCCTATTGGCTCGTATTTTAATTGGTGAGAATTTTTGCATCCATGTTCATCAGGGATATTGGTCTGTAGTTCTCCTTTTTGATGGGATATTTGTCTGGTTTTGGGATCAAGGTAATGCTGGCCTCATAAAAAGAGTTTGGAAATTTTCCTTCCATTTCTATTTTTTGGAACAGTTTCAGAAGAATGGGTATTAATTCTTCTTGAAATGTTTGGTAGAATTCCCCTGGGAAGCCATCTGGCCCTGGACTCTTCTTTGTTGGGAGATTTTTGGTTACTGCTTACTGGTTTCCTTACTGGTTATGGGTCTGTTCAGGTTTTCTATTTCTTCCTGGTTCAGTTTTGGTAGTTTATACATCTCTAGGAATGCATCCATTTCTTCCAAATTGTCTAATTTGCTGGCATATAGATGCTCATAATATATTCTTATGGTTGTTTATATTTCTTCAGTGTTGGTTGTGATCTCTCCTCTTTCATTCATGATTTTATTTATTTGGGTCCTTTCTCTTTTCTTTTTGATACGTTTGGCCAGGAGTTTATCAATCTTATTAATTCTGTCAAAGAACCAGCTCCTAGTTTTGTTGATCTGTTCTACTGTTCTTTCGGTTTCTATTTCATTGATTTCTGCTCTGATCTTTATTATTTCTCTTCTCCTGCTGGGCTTAGGCAAGAGAAGTTCTCTGTGGATAGGTCTGCTCCTTTAGGTGTAGGGTTAGGTCGTGTATTTGAGACCTTTCTTGTTTCTTGAGAAAAGCTTGTATTGCTATATACTTTCCTCTTAGGACTGCCTTTACTGTATCCCAAAGATTTTGAACAGTTGTGTTTTCATATTCATTTGTTTCCATGAATTTTTAAAATTCTTCTTTAATTTCCTGGTTGACCCATTCATTCTTTAGTAGGATGCTTTTTAGCCTCCATGCATTTGATAGTTCTTTTCAACTTTCTTCTTGTGATTGAGTTCTAGTTTCAAAGCATTGTGGTCTGAAAATATGCAGGGAATGATCCCAATCTTTGGTACCATTTGAGACCTGATTTGTGACCCAGGATGTGACCTGTTCTGGAAAATGTTCCATATGAACTAGAGAAGAATGTGTATTCTGTTGCCTTGGGATAGAAAGTTCTGAATATATCTGTGAAGTCCATCTGGTCCAGTGTGTCATTTAAAGTCTTTATTTCCTTGTTGATCTTTTGCTTAGATGATCAGTCCATTTCAGTGAGAGGGGTGTTAAAGTCCCCCACTATTATTGTATTGTTGTTGATGTGTTTCTTTGATTTTGTTATTAATTGGCTTATATAATTGGCTGCTCCCATGTTAGGGGCATAGATATTTAAAATTGTTAGATCTTCTTGTTGGATAGACCCTTTAAGTATGATATAGTGTCTTTCCTCATCTCTTCTTATAGTCTTTGATTTAAAATCTAATTTGTTGGATATAAGGATTGGCCATCCAGCTTTCTTTTGATGTCCATTAGCATGGTAAATGGTTTTCCACCCCCTCACTTTCAATTTGGGGGTGTCTTTGGGTCTAAAATGAGTCTCTTGCAGACAGTATATCGATGGGTCTTGTTTTTCTTATCCAATCTGATAGCCTGTGTCTTTTGATTGGGGCATTTAGCCCATTTACATTCAGGGTAACTATAGAAAGATATGAATTTAGTGCCATTGTATTTTCTGTAAGGTGACTGTTATTGTATATTGTCTCTGTTCTTTTCTGGTCTATGCTACTTTTAGGCTCTCTCTTTGCCTAGAGGACCCCTTTCAATATTTCTTGTAGCACTGGTTTGGTGTTTGCAAATTCTTTTATTTTTTGTTTGTCCTGGAAGCTTTTTAATTTCTCCTATGTTCAATGACAGCCTAGCTGGATATAGTATTCTTGGCTGCATATTTTTCTTGTTTAGTGCTCTGAATATATCATGCCAGTCCTTTCTGGCCTGCAGGTCTCTGTGGATAGGTCTGCTCTCAATATAATGTTTTTACCATTGTAGGTTACAGATCTCTTCTCCCGAGCTGATAGAGGGTACATACCTCAATATCATAAAAGCCATCTATGAAAAACCCACAGCTAATATCATTCTCAATGGGGAAAAACTGAGAGCTTTCCCCCTAAGGTCAGGAACATGGCAGGGATGTCCACTATCACCACTGCTATTCAATATAGTATTAGAAGTCCTAGGCACAGCAATCAGACAATAAAAAGAAATAAAAGGCATCCAACTTGGCAAACTCTTGTCCCGAGTTGCTTTCAGGATTTTCTCTTTTTCTCTGAGACTTGTGAGTTTTACTATTAGATGTCAGGGTGTTGACCCATTTTTTATTTTGAGGGGGGTTATCTGTGCCTCCTGGATTTTGATGCCTGTTTCCTTCCCCAAATTAGGGAAGTTCTCTGCTATAATTTGTTCCAATATACCTTTTGCCCCTCTCTCTCTTTCTTCTTCTTCTGGGATCGCAATTATTCTAATATTGTTTCATCTTATGGTATCACTTATCTCTCGAATTCTGCCCTCGTGATCCAGTCATTGTTTATCTCTCTTTTTCTCAGCTTCTTTATTCTCCATCATTTGGTCTTCTATATCACTAATTCTCTCTTCTACCTCATTTATCCTAGCAGTAGAGCCTCCATTTTTGATTGCACCTCATTAATAGCCTTTTTGATTTCTACTTGGTTAGATTTTAGTTCTTTTATATCTCCAGAAAGGGATTCTCTAATATCTTCTATGCTTTTTTCAAGCCCAGTCAGTATCTTTATAATCGTCATTCTGAACTCTGTATTGATTAAGTCCCTGGTAGACTGTACTGCCTCTTGTTCTTTTTTTTGAGGTGAGTTTTTCTGTCTTGTCATTTTGTCCAGAGAAGACTAGATGAATGAGAGAACAAAATGCTAACAGGGTAACAATGACCCCAGAAAAATATGCACTAAACACATCAGAAGGGACCCAAAACCGGGGGGAAAATAAAGGAGGGGGGGGAAACATGATCAGGCTGGTGAGTAGAACAGAGCCACACACTAGATACTGGGTGTATTTTGGTCTGTTAGAAGAAATGGCCTGCCAAAATTTTAAAGAAAGAAAAACTTATATATATACAAAAATAAGGGTAAATATGATGAAGGGATGGAATATGACTATACAGATGAAAATTAAAAAAGATTTTAAAAAAGGAATTGCTAAGATAAGAAGTTGGTTGAAAAAAGAATGGAAAAATTTAAAAAAATAGAGAGAGAATGTGATCAGGCGAGAAACCAGGACAACATCATACACTAGATTTAGGGTCTGTTAGAAGAAACTGTATCCCAAAATTTTAAAGAAAGAAAAACATACATATATACACGAAAAATAAGGTTAAATACAATGTAGAGATATGACTGTAAAAATGAAAAATTTAAAAAGATTTTTAAAAAGAAAGTGTTAGATGTTGGTTGAAAAAAGAAAGAAGAAAAATTCAACTAAAAAAAATAGAAAAAGAGAAAAATAAGGAAAACTTAAAAAATTAACTTGAAAGACTGAAGAATCATGGGGAAAAAGCCATGGATTCTATGTGCAGTATTTCCCTAGCGCTGGAGTTCTGCCATTCTCATTGATCGGTAAACTTGGTCTTGGCTCACTGTTCTTGCTGATCTTCCGGGGGAAGGGCCTGTTGCCATGGTTCCCAAATGTCTTTGCCGGAGGCGAAATTGCCCCACCCTTGCCAGGTCCAGGCTAAGTAATCTGCTCGGGTTTGCTCTCCGGAGCTTTTGTTCCCTGCAAGCTTTCCATACAGCTTTGGAGGAGGAGAGTGAAAATGGCGGCCTCCCAATCTCTGCCCCGAGAACTCGGGGCCCTGCTCCTCAGTGAGCCCCCAGAGAAAAGCAGTCAGTCACTCCCGACTCCCCGGTCTCTGGCCACACTCCGTGCTCACCCAGCCTGTGACTGAGCATTTCTATCTCTGGCACCTGACCTGGTGTGGAGTCTCCAAACCCAGCAGATCCCTGCGGTGTGGTCCTGCACCTCTCCTCCAGGGGGAGGAAGGGGAGTCTCCCCAGATCTGCCACTTGTTGGGTCTCTGCTGGAGGAGCAGGGGCCCTACTGTGCTGCAGATCACGGTTTATGGCAACCCCGAGCTGAGAGCCCGCGCCTCGGCTCCGTCTCTGCAGCCGGCTTTCCCACTCTGATACCTGGGAGCTCTGCCACACTCAGGCACCTCCGGTCTTTCTGTGACCCCGAGGGTCCTGAGACCACATTGTCCCAGCGAGCGTTCCACCCCCCGCTTAGCCACTGGAGCGACGTCCCTCAGTGGAGCTGACTTCTAAAAGTTCTGATTTTATGCTCCGTGGTTCTATCACTTGCCAGAAGCGGCTGACGGAGGCCCCTCCCCCATCTATCCTCCCGAATATCACCTCGGATTCACTTCTCCGCATGTCCTACCTTCCAGAAAGTGGTCGCTTTTCTGTTCAGAGAGTTGCTGCTATTCTTTTCTTCAATCTCCTGTTGAGTTCGTAGGTGTTCAGAATGGTTTGATCCCTATCCAGCTGAATTCCTGGGACCAGATGAAATCCAGGTCTCCTACTCCTCCACCATCTTGTGGAGATTTCCCTATTTGTTTCTGATATTTCTCAGGTGATTTAGAGCTGATAGTATATAGCAACTTCACCTGTCTTATGTTAATTTATTGTATCATATATATATATATTTTTAACCTTTACCTTCAAATTTTTTGGCTTTTTGAGCTCAAAATGCATCTTTCTCTCACAGGAAGTTATCAAATCTTGTTTTTGTGCATTTAATGGTCTCTACCTTTTGATAGATTGCTTACTCATTCACATTTAATGTGACTATCCATACGATTAGACTTAAATCTGCCACTTTGCTATTTGCTTTTACATGTCTCTTTTTTGTGTGTTTGTCCTCAGTTCCTCCTTTACCGTGTATTTTGTGTGTTTGTCCTCAGTTCCTCCTTTACTGTGGTCTTTTGTGTTAAACAAGTATTTTTTGTATAACATCTTATTTACTTTGTTGACCTTTTAGCTTATTTCTTTATTAACATCTTAGCTTATTTCTTTGCATTACTTTTTAGTGGTTGTCTAGGAATTACAACAATCATCTTTAACTCATCACAATCTACTTCAAGTTAATACTTACTTCTGATAAATTATAGAAACTTAACACAAGAATAGTGCCATGTCTCCTTTTAATATTATTGCTAATGTAGTGCATCTATACATACTGCAAACCCATCAACATAGTGTGATAAAGTTTGCCTTCAACAGTTATTTCTTTTAAAAGTGTATATGACATATAACTTAGTGCATATAGTACACACATATAATTGTATGTTTATCCAAGTATTTACTATTTCTGATGTCTAATATTCCTTTTGTAAATTTGCATTATCATCTTGCATCATTTCTCTTCAGCCTGATGGAATTTCTTTAGCATTTTCTTATAATCCAGGTCCACCACCAATGAATTTTCATAATTTTTGCTTATCTAATTTTTGTCTTAAATTTGCCTTCATTTATGAAGCAAAGTTTCACAGGATATATAAACCTTGGGTGAGAGTTTTTATTTTCTTTCTGGTTTCCACACATGTAATAATTTGTGATTCAAAACTGTACATTTTAAATAATGTATTTTAATGATGCTAAATTTTGTTTTGTTCTTACGAGGCTTGTTTTTTGTTATTGTTTTAGTAGGCAATTAATTTGCATAGACTCAAACTCTGAAACTTCTTTCCCCTGTGATGTGGAGCTGATGCTCTCTCAATATAGATGGAGCTGATGCTATCTCAATATAGATTGTTTTGTTTTGTTTGAGATTATGTATGTTTGGACCTGGCTGTCTAGGGGTTTCCCCTGAACCTGTGTGTTTTATCAGTCAGTCAATGATTTGCAGAGATTATTCTCACACACCTGAAATCTATAAGACCACTTTGTATCTTCTGATCTTGTGTAGGTTAAGGAACACGTTTAAAAGTGCAGCAAATTTCAAATGCCTACCATTTATATCGACATGGATGGAACTGGAGGGTATTATACTAAGGGAAATAAGTCAGAGAAAGACAGTTATCATATGGTTTTACTCAAATGTGGAATATATGAAATAGCACAGAGGATCATAGCGGAAGGGAGGGAAAACTGAATGGGAAGAAATCAGAGAGGGAGACAAACCGTGAGAGACTTGACTCTGGGAAACAAACTGAGGGTTGTGGAAAGGAAGGTGGGTGGGGGGATGGGATAACTGAGTGATGGGCATTAAGGAGGACATGTGATGTGATGAGCACTGGGTGTTATATGCAAATACTGAATCATTGAACACTACATCAAAAACTAATGATGTGCTATATGTTGGCTAATTGAATTTAAAGAAAAAAAAAAGTGCAGCAAAATTGCAAGTTTCTCCAAGCTTTCAATTTTTGCTGGACTCCCTAACATAGTTTAGTAGTCAGTGAGGAATTTGTGGATGGTATACTCTGGCTTTCAATGGTTCTCTCACTTCCAAAAATGTCCTCAGGGAAGAATGTTATAAATACTGCTCATATCCAATGCTCTAGCAGTTTTCCATGAGTAAACACTTTTCAAGTTGTTGCCTATCTTTGGATGTTTCTTGAAAAGGTTGCTTTTAATAATTTTGTTTTATTTTGTACTTGTTCTCTGTGAAGGGAAATATCCTAAACTCCTTGTGCTATCTTTATCATATGGACAACATCATGCATTATAATTTTAATTTCTATTATTACATAAATCAAATCTATGCTTTCCAGGGTTTTTTTAATACATCAGTTTCAATACTCTGGTGAAATTCTGAATATGGTAAAAAATTTCTTGTACATATTAAGAATAATATTTTCATATTCATATTGATATCTCTAATAATTGTAATAATTGTGGATCTATGTGTCTATTTTCTACTTTTTCTCTTGGTCCTTTTTTTTTTTAACATGTCTCTTAGTTTTTTCCTAAATGAGATATTTTATGTAAAAAGTTATAAGGATTTAGAGAAGTTTACTCTTCTGATAGATCAAAGAAGGAGAATCATCTTAATCAAATTGGGAACTGACAGAAACTGCTGGACGGCAGTTTTTATAAAGCTCTATTCACTCTGCTCCTGCAGGGAAGACCTTCAAGATTTCCAATTCTGCGGAATTTGCTATGGCCTCTCTTCCTTGTAAATTCTACCTTCGAGTGTTGGAGTTCTCTGAATTGGGAAACTGGTGGAACGTCAACTCTAATTTGTCAAAGGCTCCTCATCTAGTTTTACTGCAGAGTTTTTGAATTTCTATGTATAGCTGTTTTGCCCTTACTTTTAGGGTAAAGACTTGCAGGGAAACCAGTTGAGAACCTATGAAATTTATTACAATCCCACATTCTTATATATCCTGAACTTCAACTTTTGTTTTGTCAGCATTGGGAAACTTCTAAACACTCTACTATGGTTTTCAATGTTTACCATCTAACTTCCTAGTCTTTTGCCCTTCACAGTTTAAAAATTTAACAAGTTCTTCAAGCTAAAACTACTAGAGTGTCAATATTTCATCATTATTATTTGTTTACTGCAGCATACAGCAAGCTTACTTTGGTGGTGGGAGGGGAGCTTGCCAATTTACCTACAAGACATCTCATTGATTGAATCACTAAACCTTTTGATGTATTGTATACATTCTGTTTACACTTTTAAAGGAAGTCTGTGCATGTACCTGCCCAGATTTAAGAGAGGTTCTTTTTTTATATTAAATGGCTCATTATCTAAAACTTTGATTTGGGGACAAAGGGAAAGCAAGAATATTTTCTCTAATTTTAAGGACAGAGACAGTTGGAAGTGTGTGTGATGTGAATTTTAGTCCTGTCAAAAATGAGATAGGAACCGTGGTGAAGACAGAGGTATGGTGGTGATTTCCCATATAGAGAGTGTTTTCTTTTCCATGTTGGTTATTGTAGTTCATCCTTAGGTGGGGCACAGTCCCCCGTTTTAAATAGCAAAACCACTCTCACGATAGGACTCTTTCCTGATTTCTGGTCTTGATACAGATTTTCTTCAATTTACCTTTGTTGTGTAATTTTCCTTTGGGAAGTCGGAAAGTAGGGAAATAAATGCATGGGCTCAATAATCTACTTTTCAGTAAATGTACATTTTTAAAGCAAAATTTCCACAGTAATAAAACAATGATGAATGTACTTAAAATTCTCTAAGAAAAGGCACTGAGTAGATTTATTTTATTATTCTATAATATTCTTCTTTTCTAGAAAAAATGATTAGCTCTGAATTCAATTGTAACCTAATTCAATTATACCTAAAACCAAACAATTTGCTTCAAAGCTTTAAAAATTATGCCTTTTTGACATTGCCAGTACCAGCCTCTTAAAAAAGGCATTTTACCTTCTTTTTGACATTACTTTATTCCACACCAATTACAAATCATGCAGCCTCAACAAGTTTTTAAAAGCTCAAATATACTATGAAATGATGCAGAATAGAAATTAAAATTCATGTATTAATTTTCTTTTTTATTTCTAATACTACTTATTCCTATACAGCATGCTACAGAGATCTTAAATAATCTGAAGATTTTTTTTTTCTCTATTTCATGACTCTTCATTCCTCATTTAATGACTGTTTATTATGCTGGCAAAATAATATCAAAAGCCAAAAGTTTCTTATAGAATATGGCATTTCTATACAACTGTCAGCATCACATTCATCTCTACAGTAAATTGAATAAAACTCCCTCTCTTGACTGCTAAGGAATAATTAGGGTTTAGATAATGGCCAAAGAAAAACAACTGAGCTACTGAATGAGAAAGAGTTGATTTAATGGGGAAAAAAATGAAAAGTTAATTTCTTCCAGTGCCCTGTGGAATACTTTCACTGGAGGCCTTTCTTTGGATTTTGGCACCTGTGGATGCCTCTCTTTGTATTCTTTTCTTTGGTGAAACTGGTGCTATAAGAGAATGTATGAGACTCCACACAGAAGAAATATCAAGTTCTCCTTCTGCCCCATTGTCTTCTTTACGAGGCTAAATGGTGATTTCTAATGAAATTATATGAAAAAAAATCACACTAATTTTCACTATAAGAACTTCCCTTGACCATCATATTGATTCTAACAAGACCAAACAACATGGAGTCATGAGAACTAATTTTACTAAAGAAATAGGCAAACTTCCTTTTACCTTCTGCTATTGATATTTATTTCTTTCCCAGCAAACACTCCTCTACCTTCCTCCAGTAAGAGTTATCCTCTCTCCTATGGTGGAACCATGCTGTGTGGTATAGAAAGGACTTCACCCCCTGCCAACTGCACAGCAGTAGGAATGGGACTTTGGTCTCATTAATCAGAGTGTCCAAATCCTTAGACCAAAGAATGGTTAAGCAATAGAAATGTCATCAAAAAGAGGCAAATGGGAGTTCTCCCCATCCAAGATATTCATTGCTATGAAAGAAAGAGATTTTTTTGGTGTCGAGGTTGAAATGATATTAGGATCAAAATCTCAAGATGCCAAGAGCCGTCATGCATATTACATACCTTGTCTGGGAGATGGAGGTGCAGGGCTTTAATGATGTTTAACTCCCTGTAACAAACCAATCCTGAAGCTAACTAAAGTTGGAAATTTTGGTTAGTTGGGGCCCAAAATAGGTATCTTCCTAAATTAAGCCAGTTTAAATTATCTAACTCTCTTACTTAGACAAACACCAACCTGGGCTTTGTGGCAAAAAATGTATACAGGGGGGAAATCCAAAGCTAAGTGCAGCAAGATTCTGTAATTGATTATATTCAATTTTCCACATAGCAGAGAGACTGACCTTTTGAAAATATAATTCCATTCAGTTATTTCCCTTTTCAAATTCTTCTCATTGCCATTAAAATAAGATCCAGTCTTTCTCCAAGTCTTGCCTACCTCTGCTGTCATGTTATTCCATTATCAACTGTATCTCTGTATAGCTTTTTCTGTGGGCCCATTCATTCCTAACTCAGGACCTATAGGATTGCTTCCAACTATTTGCATGGTCCCTTTGTTTTGGAGAGTTTAGCCCAACTGTGACTTCACCACAAATTTATCTTTGAGGACCCTATGTCTAAAATAACCAACAAATTTTCTAACTCTTACTTTATTTCTACATATCATTTTTACGTTATAAAATTATCTTTTTTAAAAAGATTTTATTTATTTATTTGAGAGAAAGAGAGAGAGAGAGAGACAGAGAAACAGCATGAGAGGGGAGAGGGTCAGAGGGAGAAGCAGGCTCCCCGCTGAGCCGGGAGCCCGATGTGGGACTCGATCCCAGGACTCCGGAATCATGACCTGAGCCGAAGGCAGTTGCTTAACCAACTGAGCCACCCAGGTGCCCATAAAATTACCTTTTTTAAAGAAATTATGTCATTCACTTATTTAACTCTGTTTGCCTGTGTATGAATGTGAGTTATGTCACTTTCCCTTAATACTTCTTAATGCCCCTTCATATTATATGTCCCCCTGCTCTGAATAAGGGATAAACATTTTTGATTTTTATCTTCTATATCTTCAGAAGAGTTGAGAAATATGTCCAAGAACTATGTTTCACTCTTGTTATCTGGACCTCCTCCATTTAAATATCTACAATTTGTTTTCTTTCTTCTTATTTTGTTGCAGACATTTGACAAACTCCAGCTATTTCTTTCCTTAGTGGGACATGTAGTTAGAAGTCTCTTTTCCCTCAGGGCATTCATTATACCCTCCACAATTCTGAGGACAAGATCACTCAGGATGTATTGTGAAATAACATATAATGATGTTAAGGTACATAGTACTTAAGTCAACTTCTTCTACATTTGACCTAACGGGGCAGTTCTTTTATAGTTCCTCCAACAATTGGTGAGAAACGATCCAAGACTTGAAGAGCTGCAGAAGTCTCAGGAAAAATAGAAAAATCAAACAGAAACATCAACAAACTTTTAACGTAAACATTATAGAAAAAAAAAAAACCCAAAACAAAAGACCCAATCACGGAAAAAATGAAAGAAAAATAAATAATGCACACAATCATGTCCCAGTAACATTTTTGATGTGTATCCTATGTATCCTACAAAACGACTTCAGCTGCAAATTAGAGGCTATAGCAAGTCAAATGGCTGAAACAGAAGGAAGAGTTAATATCTTATGTAGTAAGTTCCAAGAGAAGACAGCACCTCCCAAACTTATTCACTGATTCGAAGTAGATACTGTTCCTCTTCTACTGGCAATCTTCAACACATTGGCTTGGCTTTCCTCAGAGTTGCAAGGTAGCTAGAGGGGTTTCTAACATAACGTGCACACATAAAAGCATTCAACTGAAAAGGAGGAATTCTTTCATTCTTTTAAGAACAAGAAAACATTTTCTAAAACCTCTAGCCGATGCTCCCTCATGTCATTTATCAGAATTGAGTCATACATCAACCCCTAAAGAGATCACTAGAAAGGGAAGTGAGATTATAGTGCTTAAGTTAGTGAAGCACATTTCTGTGGTGGATGAATTATCTGGAAAAAAAAGAAGGGCTCTGGCAACAGATGAAAGGAAAGATGGAATAGATACTGGCATTCCATCTGTTGTGTCCTTCCAGGTTTCCTACATTCAAGCAAAATTTTGTTCTGTATCCTTGAAGTCTTCTTTTTCGCTCTACTATAGCATAAACATGTCTCCATGTTTATATAATGGCTGCATACAGTTATATTATATGGAAGTTTCAAAATTTATTGAAGCAATGTCCTATTTAAGTTGATGTTCTATTAATAAGCATTGAGAGGGTGCCTGGGTGGCTCAGTCATTGGGCATCTGCCTTTGGCTCAGGTCATGATCCCAGGGGCCTGGGATTGAGCCCCACATCAGGCTCCCTGCTCGGCAGGAAGCCTGCTTCTCCCTCTCCCACTCCCCCTGCTTGTGTTCCTGCTTTCGCTCTCTCTCTTTCAAATAAATAAATAAAATCTTTAAAAAAAAAAAAAGCACTGAGATGACTTCCTACCACACCAACTGTAATACCCACAGACAAAAGTAAAGAATGAATGTGGATAGATAGATAGATAGATAGATAGATAGATAGATAGATAGATAGATAGATATAGATAGATGATAGATAAGTAGATGATGATAGATGATAGATGATAGATAGATGATAAATATAGATAGATAGATAGATGATAGATAAGTAGATGATGATAGATAGATGATAGATAGATGATAGATGATAGATAGATGATAAATAAAGATAGATAGATAGATAGATAGATGATAGATCATGATAGATAGATAGGTAGATGATAGATAGATAGAATTAGAATAATATTGGAACTTTCCTTCCAGAACCCCAGTGGATAGGAATTAAGTGTATAAAATAAATGTATACTTATTTTCTTCTGAGTTCAGAGTTAGCTGTATCCCCTACATTTTGCTATGTGTTGTTATCATTTTCTCTAATTAGTAAAAAGCCTGCAATTGCAGTTTTGATTTCCTCTTTGACACATGATATTTAGAAGATTTTTTAATTGCCATGTTATTGCTTTTCAATGTTAGTTAAACATTTATTTTTTTCTATTTATTTTTAGTCTTATTACCGGAAGTCTAGAGGCAGAGAAAATGGCCCAGACAACTTATGCTTTGAAGATTTTATTGACATTTCCTTTGTGGCCTAACATATGTTAATCTTGAAATTATCAGTTGATACAGGGAAAAATGTGCACTTTTCCTAGTGCGTATAATGCTTAATTAAATATATCAGGTTAAACTTCATTTGTATGGAATTTAAATATTTTATATTTTTGAAACTTAATTTGAAAAATTAGAGGGGGAAAGTTTTCTGCATTATATTTTGATATAATTTTTAACAACTAAAGATTCTCAACAGTTATAGCTTTATTGTCAATGGTACTCCATAGTAAATAAAATAATTGACTTTGTCCTGTTCAATGCTTCTAGCTTTGGATTCCATATGGTCTGTTTTTATGGAGGTTTAGAAAAGGTCTCAATGGGAAATGGACTATACAACACTCCCTTTGAATCTTGATGGACTTACCACTGCTTCAATCAATAGAATTTGATAGAAATGATACTATGTGACTTCTAAGCTACATCATAAAAAGTCACATAGCTTCCGCCATGTTCTCAAAATGTTTCCTTTTGGCACTCTCCCTCTCATAATCCAACCATCCTACTGGAAGAAGCCTGAGCCACATGGAGAGATCACATATAGGTCCACCAGTAACAGTCCCAACTGAGTCTAGTCCTTCAATCTGCTCTGCAGGTGTAAGTGAAGGAGCTTCCTGGTGACATCTGCCCCAGGCATGTGAATGACGTTGAGCCATTCAGGTCTTCCCAGTAGAAGTCCCAGACATCATGGAGTGTAGATAGGTCATCCGTCCCTGCTCTGCCTTGGGATTTCTGATCTCAGAATCTGCAAAAAAACCCTCAAATAGTTGTTGCTTTTATGCCACTAAGTTCAATAGTGAAGGCATAGACACTAATATTAGAAACCCTACTTTATTGTTGCTTACATGTGCTATACAAAATGTATTTACCCTATTATAATTAATGTTTTATCATTT
This sequence comes from Mirounga leonina, assembly GCF_011800145.1. Lineage (NCBI taxonomy): Eukaryota > Metazoa > Chordata > Mammalia > Carnivora > Phocidae > Mirounga > Mirounga leonina. The sequence goes on along the minus strand of NW_023270265.1, from coordinate 8,019,886 downwards.
TAGACATATTTTTTGAGAATTTCCTATAGCTGCTTACCTTCTTAAAATTGTTATAAATTCTTTGTCTTAAGTTCAATAGGTCAGATTTTGTACATAATAATATATTTTAACTCAGCTACATCAATTTTGTTATTAATTATTATTATTAATAACATAATATTAATTATGTTAATAAATTAACACATTATTTGGGGGATCATGCTGTTTCTTACATCTATTTAATCTTGCTTTTGCCCAAAGCTCTTTGAAATATGTCCTGTTCACCTTTGTTTTATTCAGAATTTTGGCAATAGTAAGATAATATACATCTACCTCATTTTCAGGTTGTTTTCATTCTTCACCTGCCCTAAAAATATGATCTGTGCTTAACTGACAGTTAAGACACTGACAGTAGATTCTCTGTCTTTGTTTTGATGTGGTGGGTTAGGTGGTCCTGAAGGCACAGATGGTCATGACTTTTCACTACTACTTTCTAGTCCCAGAAAAGCTATAATTGGTGTCACTAAAAATACTTTTTAAAAGTGGTGCCTGGGTGGCTTAGTTGGTTAAGCGTGTGACTCTTGATTTTGACTCAGGTCATGATCTTAGGGTTGTGAGATCAACACCCTCCTCAGGCTTCACACTGACCATGGAACCTGCTTAAGATTCTCATTCTCCTTCTCCCTTTGCTCCCTCCCCTGCCTGCTCACACGTGCTCTCTCGAGTCTCAAGAAGAGAAGAGAAGAGGAGAAGAGAAGAAAAGAAAGAAAAGAAAAGAAAAAAGAAAAGAAAAGAGAAAAGAAAATACTTTTAAATGTAGAAACTGTTAAACATCATAGGAATTATTTGTTACTTGAAGGTTGTAAGAACTCTGTTTAAAACTACCTTAGACCAAATTTTTATTGATATTTATATTCTTCTTTTTCAATTTATTTTATAGTTTGGCATCTATTAGTTTCCATTCTTTCTTTAGTTAGTGGTAGTTATTTTTATGTCCTTTCAAAGCTGTTCATTTTACCAAAATATTAAAACATAATTATCATACAACTTTATATAATATTCTCTTGTGAATTACAATCACTTTCTCATCCTCAATATTTTTTAATTAAAAGTTTCTCTATTGTATTGATTTACTTAAAGAACTAATTCTTTTATGTATTCATCAATTCTAATCTTTGTGTTTTCCTTTTTTTATTTTAAGATTTTTATCCATTTATTTGAGAGAGAGAGCACAAGCAGGGGGAGCAGCAGAGGGAGAGGGAGAGGCAGGTTCCCCACTAAGCAGGGAGCATGACAAGGCTGGATTCCAGGATCCTGGGATCATGACCTGAGCCAGAGACAGATACTTAAGGATTGAGCCCCCCAGGCACCCCCTTTGTATTGTTTTTTAATTAGTTGGTTTCTCTTCTTTTGTAATTCACACCTTCTGTTTCCTTGGTATTATTTTACTCTGCTTTATGATACCATGACTTTTTTTCATTTATTTACAAATTTCATTTTTTTCACATTTGTTTTATACATGACTCTTCCCATTGTAACTCTTTATTGTTCAAGATTTTTTTTAACATTTTTGCTGAGACTTTGTCTTTATTTCACATCAGTCTTGCTAGGTTTATATAAATGTCTGGGTAAGAAACTGCTGAACTTAACCTTTGATGCCACACCTGCTCTTTAGATGAGCAAGCCCCAGCTGGATTCAGGAACTTTGGTCTTGCTTGCTGAATGTGGGTCTCCTGGATGACCAGCTGGAAATGTGTATGTGTAGCCATGTACTATGAATAAAACACCTCCTGATCTAGAGTTGTTTATCCAAATGTGCACAGAACTTTGGGGGACAAAACTGCTTATTTGGAGCAGTTTACCATTCACCTCCTGTTGGGATGCTCTTAATGACCTCCTCCAATCTATGTGTCCTTCTAGTGAGGCTTCCCTTGGACTGGCAGCAGCCTGGAGAATCTTTGTACAGCCTGAAGTAGCTGTCCTGCTTAAACCTGATATTTTCACATCACCTTTTCTCCAAGAAACTCTTAAGCAATTTTTGCACATTTAACTCCACTCTTTTCTGGAGATGCAAGCAGAGATCTAGAAGGATTACTGAATCCAATATTAAACATAGAAGTACTCTCTTAGGAGGGGTTCTTGCAGCCGTTTAATAGTACATATTGGCCTCAAACAATAGTTTAACATGAGGCTGGAAGATAAGACTGCTTCTTTAGTTAAGCTCCAGGGAGTGTTTGGAAAGGCAGAACAAGTTCACAACACAGCCAGCATCCCAGGGCTAATGCCCTAAATGTTGCAGAATTTATTTCCGAAGATTTGCATGATTTGGGGACAGCATTGTCCTAACAAATGGGGTCGGGGAATTGGTAGAGAGGTAGTGAGGGTGGCAATATCTGGAGCCAGTGACTCTATCAGATCATATGGTTGGAGCCAGGGACAACCAAGACATAAACTTAGAAGGTAACATCCCAGCAGAGGTGAAGTAAGCAGAGTTGGGCAGAGTTCAGTAAGCATCCTGGACTTCAGGAGGAATGAAGAAAGCATGTCATTATTTGGGGTTAAACTGGGCTAAAGTTTAGGGACTGGAGGTAAAACGAATGTAAAAGGCAAAGGCAAGGACAAATTTCTATTTGCCTCAGATTCTATATCCTTAGCAAAACTTTGCTTTCTCTAGAGCTACATCGTGTAACAGGTCCCAGCCATTTCGACTCCTTGCATTTTAAAGAAAATTGAAAATTTAGTTCCTCAGTCTCACCAGACACATTTTAAAGACTCAATCTGTGGACAGCCCAGAATGAACATTTCCCACATCACAGAAAGTTCTGTAGGATGGTACTGCTCTTCGACTATGGTCCACAAACAGAGATGCAAGATCATCCACTGGGAATTATATTGGAACTGCCATTCATATTTCTTTTCATCTAATCTTTTTTTGTATGTGTGTGTGTCAATTTCATGAGGCACATAATATATTTATACATAATATATGTAAATTCTAAAAACTGATGTTTTATATTTAACTTCATTTTTCTTCCTAGAATTTACCATAATTTAATATTATCCTCATTTAATTTTTGTATTATTATTTATGATTTCCACAAAACCAAAGCCCCATGAAGAAAGGAAATTTGGTCTTTTTTAATTTACTGAAGTTATCATAGCACATACATGCTCATTAAACTACTGTTGACTATTTATAGCCAACCCTTTGGATAGTTTAGGTTGGGCACTGTGCAAAAACAGTGCATTTATATTACAGACAGTGGAGATTAATAGATTTGTTTCAGTAATCGGATAACAGAAACGTGGATTGTTCTACCAAAGCCATCTCATTATGACAAATTTCTGACACAGAAGTCAAGTCAAGAGAAGGCATCTTTCTTTTTTTTTTTATGTGTGCATGTACTTTTTTAAAAAATTTTATTATGTTATGTTAGTCACCATACATTACATCATTAGTTGTTGATGTAGTGATCCATGATTCATTGTTTGCATATAACACCCCCTGCTCCATTCAATATGTGCCCTCCTTAATACCCATCACCGGGCTAACCCATCCCCCCACCCGCATCCCCTCTAGAACCCTCAGTTTGTTTCTCAGAGTTCATAGTCTCTCATGGTTCGTCTCCCACTTCCTATTTCCCCCCCTTCCTTTTTCCCTTCCTACTATCTCGAGAAGGCATCTTTCTAATCTACATAAAAGATTAGTAAGGGCCAGCACTTATTGAAAGTATGCATATAGTAATTTTTTAATGGGTACGTGACAGACACATTTGGAAAGCCTATTGTAGCGGAGAGGAATCTAATGGGGGCAACAGCATTAAAATTTTTTACTCAGAAGAGCAAGTGGAACCATTGGTATAAAGCAAGTCTACAGCGTAGGACTTCATGTGGTGTACTTGTAATCAAGGTCTTAAATTGGAAGTTGAGGATAGGGAGTTATCGGTACATCGCGGGGAATAAGAACAGGTTTGCTCTGATCCAGACATTCTAAAAGCTGATGCGCTTGCCATTCAGCCAGCAGTTAGCAATCGTACCTGTTGGCTCCCAATCATCACTCACATGTACATTTGATTGCCATGTTCTAAAACTCACTGGAAGATGATTCTAAGACTGATCACTCGCCAGTAGACGGTAGTGTGTTCTCTTGATTTGGGTGTGATTTAAAGTTCATCAGTACAGCACAGGAAATGGGAAAATGAAATTTGGAGTCAGAAAGAACTGGGTTATCATCTGAACTCTTTCTCAGTTTGAATATGGGACATGGCTACGTATTAATCTCTGCCAGTTCCCATATTTGTGAAGTGGTGTTAATCCACAAGACTGAGGAGGACTGATTTGACCATTCATGAGAATTCTCTAGAACAGAATTCTCTGACCTAGGGTAGAGGCTCAGTGAACGAGGTTTCCTCTTCCCTTTCCCATTTCTTAAAGTTCCAATTTGGACCCCAAGTCCTTCTTTTACATCTTCCACTCCCTTCAGAAAGATGATAATTATAAAAGTATAGCAATTGATAAGCATTGAAATGTTACTATGTAAGAGGCCTATGCTGAGTTTTACATATTCTTTAAACTAGAAGCACAGGGTCATATTCCAATCATTTGGCTCCTCACCCCTCCACTCTGCTGTCACCTCGTGATACCAAAAATCCCTCCCTCGTGATGGAATCAGCAGCATCAAGAACAATAGTTTGCAGGAGAGAGTTTAATTTTCTCCATCTGTCTGAGAGAGTTTTCATTACTTTATTTACATCTATTTCTTAATATTACCCCCAAACTCACTCTAATTTTTTAAAGGATTTTTAAATAAATTTCATGAAGATTCTGGTGGCAAGCTAAGAAGAAGAGAGGGGTGAGGAATGAGTGTCCAAGGACAATGAACTGCCCTCAGCCCGGCACCAAAGGTCAGTTCAGAAAACCTACATGGAAGAAGTTTATATTTCCAAAGACACACTTCACTGACTTCATAATTTTGCTGTGAGCCAACTCTGACCTTCCCATGTTTCTCTGACATGTTGACATGATCTAAATTTATAATATACCTCAGGAATGAGAATTTCTCCCTATTTATAGAACAAAAAACCACTTAGAAAAATTTGAAACATCACAAAGCATATTGGCAGAGCTTCTAGGATGCAAGTTCCTTGGAACTCGAAGAACAAAATCACCCTGTCCTTACTCTTCGGTGGTGCATATAGAATGCCAAAGAGAGAACTAGCACATGCTTATAAATGCTATTCTTTCCAAGAATCAAATCTTCACTCTGACTCTGCTCTTACGTCTTCTGCTCTGGGGCTGCTTTTGTGCCAAGAACACACAAAATACAAAAAATACAAGCTTGGTAGATAAAAATCCAAAGATTTCTAAAGCAGAAAGAAGTAATATTTTCCAATCCAGAAAATCACAGCTTGAATCACATCTCCTGAGAGCAGATCTCTCAGAGTTTAAAGTGATTTCCACATTTTTACACTTAACACTTCCTTTTTTGTGATGTCAGACTACAGGAAAAACAGCTATATTGTCACACACTTTGTCTGACGGTCATGGAATATTCTTATTACATGTATTATAATTTTTTTTCCTGAAAGTACACTATGTTCTACTTGAGCTTTGCATATTTAAGGAGCAGTAGAAGGTTTCTGTGGCAGCACTGTCGATTCTCAGCAGCTCTCTCAAGACAACATGGACCTGGCCAAGGACAGTATGGCAGGATGGAGCATACTTGGCTGATGAAGTTGGATGAAGTGAAATAGTGATTCCTGCCCAGAAAGATCAATTTGCTATTGCATCTTGGAAGAGACTTTTTTTTTTTAAATAACCCTCAGAGTAACAAGTTCCAGGAAGAAAAATTTTATACATTTATCCTTTTTTTTAAAGCTTAAACAGCAGTTTCTAACTTGATCACCTATTATTTCCCCAAATTTGAAGCTGAATGACTTGTCATAGAGGGTGAATGTTAAATCTGTTGTGCAAAGGTGGAGATGTACCAATATTTAAGGGCATTAAAAAAACCAGGATTGAGACTTTGAAGGTGGAACCAACCAACCAAACAATCAAACAAAAAAACCAAAAAAACAAAAAACCAAACAACAACAAAAACACACACACACAAAAACAAAAACAAGACAAACACAAACAAAAAACAGAGTTCCCTGGTAATTTGAAAATGGCTACCTTGTTAGTGGCATAATGAGCCTTTACTGAGTTATTTCAATATCTATTGTGAAAGATCTGGAGATATCAGGCTTGTTTTTTGAGGTTTTAGCAATCAAGTATGTATTAACCTGTTTGAAATCTAGACCAGGGAGGACCCACTGAGATGACTCAGAAACAGAGACTGGGTCTCAAAATGCCAGAGCTGAGTACAAGGGCAAGGTGTTCTGCCCTTGGCGCAGATGATTTAGAAGGTGTGTCCCAGACAAATCGACTGATTAAAAAAAAAAAAAAAACAAACAAGGATAATTTTGGGAGATAGTTCCAAAGGTCAGAATTTAGGAAAATTATGAGCAGAAAAGAGACAAAGTGAATTAAAGCTGGTCTAGAGTTGTAGTTGATTTCTTTAAAATACCAACAGCTTACTTTTTTTTTTTAATATGGAAAATATAGGGGCAGGCATAAATTATTCTTCCAAATGTTTACTGTGGAAAAGAATATAAAAGATAGTAAGATTCAGATGTATGTATTTTAGAATGTTCATAAATATAAAAAGATTCAGATGTATGTATTTTAGAATGTTTATAAATATAAAATTCCATGTAAGAATATCTCAAGCTCTACTTGACACCACATGCACAAGCAACAAAAGCAAAAAAAATAAACAAGTGAGACTATATCAAACTAAAAACCTTTTACACAGCAAAAGAAACAATCAGCAAAATAAAAAGGCAACCTACAGAATGGGAGAAAATATTTCCAAACCATAGATGTGATAAGGGGTTGATCTCTAAAATATATAAGGAACTCACACAACTAATAGAAAAAAAGAAAATTGAACAATCTGATTCAAAAATGGGTAAAGAACTTGAATAGACATTTTGCCAAAGAAGACATACAAATGGCCAATAAGTACATGCAAGATGCTCCACATCACTAATCATCAAAAAAATGCAAATCCACACTACAATGAGATATCACTTCATACCTGTTAGAATAGCTATTATCAAGATGACAAGAAACAATAAGTGTTGACAAGGTCGTGGAGTAAAGGGAACCTTGTGCACTGTTGGCAAGAGTGCAAATTGGTGTAGCCGCCATGGAAAACAGTATGGAAGTTCTTCAAAAATTAAAAATAGAACTAGAATATGATCCAGCAATTCCAGTTCTGGGTATATATCCAAAGGAAATATGTACCTTCACGTTCATCCAAGCATTATTTACAATATCAAGACATGGAAACAACCTAAGTGTCTATCAACAGATGAATGAATAAAAATGTGCTATAGATATATCTATCTATCTGTCTATCTATCTATCTATATCTATGTAATATCTTCTTTATATATAGTGATATATAATATATATAGTTTGCAGTACATTGTATATTATATACAATATGTATATACAACTATATATATAAAACAATGGCATATTACTCAAGCATAAAAAAGAAGGAAATTCTGCCTTTTGCAACAACATGGATAGACCTTGAGGATGTTAAGTTAAATGAAATAACTCAGAAAGAATAACACAAATTCTGTATGTCCCTACCTATAAAAAAAGATGAATTCATAGAAATAGAGAGTAGAATGGTGGTTGCCTGGGTTCTGGGAGTTGGGAATAATGGAGAGATAGTCAAAGTATACAAACTCCCAGCTATAAGATAAATGAGATCTGGGGATCTAATGCATAGTATGGTGATTGTGATGAACAATACTGTACTACATACATGAAAGTTGTTAAGAAAGTAGATCTTAAATGTAATCACTACACATACACAAAATTGTCATTATGTGAGGGGATGGAAATATTAAATAAATGTATTGTGGTAATCATTTTGCAATATATACATGTATCTAATTATCACATTGTACACCTTAAACTTGCATGTTATTTATCAATAATCTCACATATGTGGATCAGTAGCCATTTACCCAATGTTTTCTTCTATCCCACGAACATAACCATACAATGTGGGTGTGCCCACCACAATCAGTCATGTGCCCACATACACAGACTCGCACAGGCTGCCTTGCTTCCCCCCCCAGATCAAAATAAAAGGCAATCTTTCTACCAAATCCATTGGAACTAAATAAAAGCCTCCTTATTTCTTAAAAACAAATACTTGACATATTTATCATTTTAAACTGTCATTGATATAACATTTTCAGATAACAAAGATATAATATTATGTTTAGCTAATACTGTGGCATCAGTTATATCTCCTTTGACTACTCCTCAGCTTCACTTGCCCCCACCTTATCCCTCATCTGGATTAATTTAGTAGAGTTCTAACAAGTCTTTTTGCACCTAAATACACTCTTAAAATTGATTCTCAACATCACAGGCAGAATGATCTTTTAAAAATTATTTAAGTTGTTTTCATTTCTATCTTAATCTTCTTCCCCAGCACTTAACTTTCCATGCCCCACACTCTTGCTCCATATATTTTTAGGGTCTGTTTAAATGTCACCTCAATAAGAAAATTTCTCTAGCCACTCTACCTGTTATTCCCATATAATAGAAAATTCTTATTTTCTATCACAGTATAGTTTATTTGCTTTCTGGCTCTTACTAAAATTTATTAAAAATTATTAAATTCTGTGTCTAATTGCTTACAGTGGTATACCTGCTGGACTTTATGTTTCTTGAGTGAAGGGACATGTCACTCCTGTTATTCATTCTATCATTAGTCAACACAGAGCCACACACATGGAAACCATTCAATGAGTATCTGTAGAATGAATGCATGGATAAATATTTTAATTTTTGACTTTATAAAAATGCTTTCAAAAAAAGACCAGTGGATACCAAAAACAGTGGATAAAAACTTTTATAAACCAGATACTCATTAAGTCTCAAAGACACAGAATATTTATTAATTATAAAATGGAAAATGCAGTCTTATAACAGAGAGTTCTACAGGTCACCAATTCAGCAAAGTGATTAGATTTAACATTACTGATTATAGAACAATCGACATTATCTCCTTGTATTTTGAAAAAGAAATCTATAACATCACCTATATAAGATTTGCAAAAAATGTTTTGACCAAATCTAATCATGAGGAAATAGACATATGCAAAATGTGCAATATGCTACACAGTCTAGAAACTTCCAAAAATTCAGTGTCACGAAAAAATAATAATATATATTAACATATATATTATATATAACATATGGTAATATATATATTAATATAAGGCACACAACTGTTGCTTTTTCCTGAACAATTCCAGCATGATGTAGGTATATATATATATAAAGTATATATATATGCATATATTATTATATATGAAGTATTCTATTATATATAATATATATTATAATATGTAGATAAATATAAATGTATGTATGCATGAAGAAGGAGAGAGCACGTGGTATAATGTTAATGACTGAGAGATCTAGGTGGGGGTTTATCTAGGTGTTCATTAACCTATTCTTTCAGCTTTTCTATAGGGCTTGGCCATCTATTAATTTATGAACTATGCAGCAATCTGTGAGAGGAGATATTTCTCTCCCCAAACTATAGGTAAGACAATGCTAAAAAGAGTGGCTTTCACATGTATTTTGTAAGAAGCGATCTTCGTACACCATAACTGTATTTATGAGTTATGCATATAGAGGCAAGGTGATTCATTTTGAAGTAATTAGAAAAAGCTAAGCAATATTAGCTATGTTATGATTACTCTTTTAGTAACCGATCTAGTATGGCGTGAGGCTGACTGTTGTCTTAAAGGGCTCACTGTGACACGTATTCTAATAAAGACAGAAAGTGGGAAGATGGTTTTTTAAAAAGCATGCTAATTTTAATTGTTGCAATCAACTTAGCCAATTAGTGTTGTAAAATAAGACTTAATGGGCATATTTGCCAAGTGCCAGTGAATAAATCAGACACTTCTATAACTTTGCAGTATCAAAATTGACCGCATTTATCATAGCCATGCCTTGCTGCACAATAGATATGGCAGCTTAATATTTTCCCTGGAAATAGATTGTCCTGTCTCAACTCTTCATCCCAGGCTGTGGGGTTTTATAATCTCCATGATATTTGTAATATAAAAGCTAAAAATATCAATTATTACTAATATAAAAACTAATCATATGTATTTAATACCCATAAAAGTATTCAATATAATTTATTCATTATTTTAATAAAAATTTTAAATGTCTTTCTATACACTAATTATGCTCACATTTGGAGGTCTATTTACTGCCAGAAGACAAAAGGAAATATGATTGTCACATATATATAAATCCACTTAGACATAAATAATAGGTACGTTGTCAGGAAGACAGCATTGTGCCAGGATATGACTTTTAAACTATATCTTGGTTTGTTTTTCTGTGTTGATCATTTGTTTTTATTTGTGTAAACAAAAAAACATAAATTTAAACGGATTAAATTTGTTTGGAGATGTCAAATTGAAATGTATCCTCCTTTGTCCCCCATTACCTCTCAATTCCTATGACAGCCCCATAATGAAGCCATGGAATTTGGACTCTGCATCACCACTGTGAACAACTTTGGGGTGCAAGAAAGAAAACTGAGCTGCAGTTCTACTGATCTGGAATGAAGGTAGTGTGAATTTAGCAAATGAATTTCTCTCTCCAGATACCTACCTCAACATTTATATACTTATCACATGTATGAGCCATTATTAGTCAAAAAAATTATTCCATACATTTACTGATCATCTAAAAGGTTCCAGACACTGTGGAAGGCAGTGGGGTTACAGTTGTGAATAAGATGTGATCCCTGTTTATAGCCTAATGGACAACCAAGTCAAAAATCAAAAGTACAGGCATCAACTGTGGTGCCAAAAAGAAAATCTCATGTATTTATAATTATTTGTAAAAATATTTGTAAATAATTTGAACTTTGCTGTTTAATATGTGAATTGATAGTACTATATACATAAACTTGTTAAATAAATATATAATTTTTTGAGGTACAGGCTTAGAGTTTTACTGATAAATACGTACAATCAAAGATATTTGAAATCCACTGGTCAACCATACTCAAACCATATCTATCTCTATGCAAATACATAGTTATATAAAATGGAAACTGGAAACAAAGTAGCCAATAGCTATACCTACAGTTATAACTACGTCTGTATTTATAAATATACATGGTTTTACATGTGTACATGATGACTGAGTCCAGCAGACCTAAATGTTAGATTAAAGATTAATGTGATATAGAAGGAAAATTTTTAAAAGTTAAAACTACAGAAATAGGTGATATTATACCTGAAATCAATAGTTGAAAAATCTTCCAAACTCATTATTTGCTATAAAAAGCAACTCTTAACGTTTTTATTGGGAATTATTAGAACAATAAGAAAGAGTCTCACATATTCAAGGACTCAAAAAGCATAGCAGGTATTCCCACAGCTTAAAAGAAAGAAATTCTTGAATACATATTCTAATCATCAAAGAAAGATTGAAATAATGAGATAAGTCACAAGAAAGTCACAGAAATGATTTTTGAAGTGAGCTCCAGACTTTTAAAAGTAGTGGTAATTTTAAGTATTATAAATGTGATTATAAACCTGAAAAATTGGTCTAAACATTCTTCTTTAAAAATACATAAGTCAGGGGCGCCTGGGTGGCTCAGTTGGTTAAGCGACTGCCTTCGGCTCAGGTCATGATCCTGGAGTCCCGGGATCGAGTCCCACATCGGGCTCCCTGCTCAGCAGGGAGTCTGCTTCTCCCTCTGACCCTCCTCCCTCTCATGCTCTCTCTATCTCATTCTCTCTCTCAAATAAATAAATAAAATCTTTAAAAAAAAAAAAAATACATAAGTCAAAAGCATTTATGTAATAACTGTATGGAAATAAAGTTCAGATTATGTTAAGAAACACTTGAAGTTAGGAAGAGGGAGAAAATGTGTCCTGTATTTCAAACTTCAACTGGTTGGCCTCAAAGATATTTTTGATATAAATAATTAAAAACATAATTATAGTATACTCTAGAAACTTTTAAAAATATGTGTCTTCTGGGGAATAAGGGGAGAAAAGATGTTGGTGTTCAATGGATGTAGAGTTTTGGTCTTGCAAGATGAAAAAGTTCTTGAGATCTGCTAGACAACAATGTGCCTGTGGTTAACCCTACTGTATTGCACACTTAAAAATGGTTGAAAGGGTAAATTTTATGGTATGGGTTTTTGACCAAAATAATATATATGTCTTCTAAAATTAAGGATAGATGAAACAAAAGAAAGTGTTTTCCATATAGGAAAACACAGTAAAAAAAACTGCATAAGAAATACAAATCAGGGGACACCTGGGTGGCTCAGTCAGTTAAGCATCTGCCTTCAGCTCAGGACATGACCCCAGGGTCCTGGAATCGAGTCCTGTATCAGGCTCCTTGCTCCATGCGGAGCCTGCTTCTCCCTCTGCCTGCCACTCCCCCTGCTTGGGTTCACTCTCTCTGTCAAATACATAAATAAAATCTTTAAAAAAAATAAAAAAGAAATTGAAAAAAGAAATACAAATCAGAAATGAAAATAGATATAAGATGTTTAAAGGAAATTTTACAATAGATAGACAATGTTTAGGTATATGACTCTGGAAAATTTGTTTCGCATCCCTAACATTCAACTTTCTCCTCAGAGGAATGGAGAAAAGAATAGCTTTATAGAGTTCTTGTGTGCTAACTACAAGAAATTAATGCCTAAGTTATGTCCCCTAGTACATGCAAAGTTTCCAAATGGATGCTGAATAAAAAATAAGACTCTGAGAATTAGAGAATATATGCTTTTTACAAGATCACTTATAAAAAAAGCTAGAGGATTAAAGAATTAAAGAATGGGTAAAGGTATGTCAGACAAATGCAAATTTTAAAAAGAAAAAAACAATAGAAACAATTTTTAAATCATGTAGAGTAAAATTTAGTGAAATAGCAATATGATAAAAGAGATATTATATATTAGTAGAGTAAAATTCAACTTTAAAATATAACAGCATTGATGCTATTAGCCAAATAACAGTATATTGATACATATATAAGCTATTAGAATATTAAGGAAATATTTTAATTATATTTATATAAGTATACAATTTTTGAAATAATCTAACATATTCAGCTATTACTGAAAGAGGAAGAAAAGCGTATAAATTTATCTAAATGATATCAGAGAAGTTTAGATTCAACATTGTTCTGAACCCTTACTATACGTCAGAATCAACTAGTCAATAGCCCCCCACCACCCAAAACATTACATTACTATCTCAATCCTTACAGAGAAAAATATTCCAAATGGAACAAAAACTTAAGCACAAAGAACACAACTATAAAAATAGTTGAACAAAATGGGTGAGTAAATTTGCACACTGTAAGTAAAGTCAGTCTTTTTTTTTTTTAATTTTTAAAATTTATTTAAGTAATCTCTGCACCCAACGTGGGGCTCAAACTCATGACCCCAAGATCAAGAGTCACATGCTCTTCCAACTGAGTCAGTCAGGCGCCCCTAAAGTCCGTCTTTCTAAGCAAGATATAAAACCCAGAAATCATAAAATTATTGATGAGATTAAGCACAGTAAATTAAAATACATAATTGAGAAAAACAAATGGAAAACTGTGTGTCTGTGTTTGGGACACGAGAGATGATATTTTCAAATCATAAAACAGGCAAATACGAAAAAGTCATACGATGGAAACATGAACCAAAAGAAGGCTGTTCTAACTACCTGAATAGCAGGCAAAAAAGATTTTAAGGCAACAATATTACTCAAGTAAAAAGGGATATGTCACTATGACAAAGGAGTCAAGATACACAATTTTAAATTTGTATGCAACTAATAACAGAGTATCAAAATATGTTAAGCAAAAGTTGACAGATCTAAAATAAGAAATAGAAAATCCACAATCATAATTGGAGATTTGAACTCATCTCTCCCAGGAACTTACAAAAAGTCAAAGGGCCAATTAACTAAATTTACAAAATGCAAGACACTCTTCTCAGTTAATGTTTCACCAACATTAAAAAGTAGGTATCACACTGGACAAATGTAGTGTTTGGGTGAGGCATATCAAGAAAGACAATGTTTTACAACTATTTTGTCCCATTATAAAAGGAAAAACAATATAAGTGAAACTTTCAACATAAAACATAGAAGATGTCCATGACATTTGTGCTTTCCAATTGTACTTTGACTAAACCAAAGCTCCTTGCTGTAGTCTATGGACCCTGCATTATATTAAACCATCCTAGGACAACTTCATCTCTGCCAGTTTCCCATGCTTCCCAGATGTTCCCATCTTACTACAGTTTCTTTTTTTCTTACTTTTTTTTTCAGTGTTTTAAAATGACTTTGTATTTCCATCTTTTATGTCAGAGTTTGAATGTCATCTCTTCAGAAAGCAACCTCCTTGAACACTTCATTTGATGCAACACCCCTATTATTTTCATTTTCCAAACCTTTTCATTTCCTTCATAACATTTACCAAATTCATTATTTTTTGCTCATTTTCTACTCTTGTTAAAATCTGTGTCTACCATAAGATTGTTCACTCCATTAGAGAACAAACTATTTCTGCCTTGTCAGCCATTGTATCCCTAGCAGTTAGCACCATGCCCAATATAGGAAAAATCATCCGTGATGTTTGTTGCATGAAATACCTAGTAATCACAGCCAAACATAATCAAGAGAAACCACAAGCATTAGGAAAAAGAAATGACATTTATACAGATGTAGAGAAAATTTTAAATTATAAATTTATATCATCCCCATTCATATAACAACACACTTTATAGTTTAGCTATAATAATACAATTTATAGTCTAGATATAATAACATGCTTTAAAGTCTATGTAACATGAAAAATTGTGTATGAAAATACATTACTTTGTTTTACTCAAACAAATGATTTACTCAATTTCTTATTTCGTTTTACTCAAACAAATTTACTCAATTATATACTCCCACATAAAACTTGGGCTGTAGGCTTTCTTACCTCTGTTGTGTAGATTAGATAACAGTACTCAAAGCTAAGCATTATTTATGACAATAAAAAAATTGGAAATGCCTTTGGAATTGGAAGTGCCCAATAAAAGTGTTTGGAAGATTAAATTATGACCATTCCATTAAAGGAAATAAACTAAAATCATGAAAAATGATGATGTATAATCACTTACTTTGAAACATGTCTAATGTATAGTATTAAATGAGAAAAATAACTTGCAAAACAGCATGTAAAATATTGTCCCACTCGCTGTGATCTTACATAAACACACATATTTTTCTAGGGAAACATATAAGAAGGAAAAAAAGGTCTCAAAAGACACACCAAATAGTGTCGGCTCTTGAGAACAGCATTATGGATGACTTCCACTAACATCTTTATAAATTTATTTATTGTCTAGTATTTTTAACACTGTTTATATCACTCATAATCAGGATAAGATTTCCTTTTTAAAAATTAATATACAAAAATGAATAATATATTTGTTCCACATCTCTAAGACCCTACAATCATATTCCAGTCAGATAAAATAACATGAAAAGGGAATATTTATTCAATCACTCTTCCTTTTGTAATCAATCCCAAGCATCTCTCTAGAAACAGATAGTGTTTCAATCAGTTTTGAAGGAATGATCCCTTCTACTGTTGGGAACTGATAAATTAGGAAATTGGGGAAAGCACAGATAAATATGGTTCCGTTGATGGTGGGTAAACTGCCCCTCAAGTTTCTGCGCCTCTGACTTCCTTTCTGCCCCCTTGTTTATATGAAATGTAGTGTAAGTGCCTGACATTAAGCTTTTGATTGCCCAGGCATTCGTTTTAAAAGACATCCATCTTGAGTAAACATATTGCTAGCTGTATGACACAGCTACTAGCAAAACAACCCGATAAAGAACTAGGCTACACACAGTCATGAAATTCCCCTTCAGAAAACCGGGTGATCTAGGTAACTAGCCACTTGAGTGACCTCCAGTGCCCTGATTTCCAATCTTACGCTTCATATTAGCCAATAATGTGTGGTGCTGTGAAACCCCAAGACACCCAACCATCAGACTCTAATAAAGGCAAACCCCCAGGTTCTCCCCCCACCCCCACCTCCTTGTGACCTCGCTGTGTAGTCCTAGGGCATGTTATGTATCCTCCAGGACTTTTTAGTAATAAATCTTGTTCCTCAATATTCCCCGATGGTTTTTTGTTGAAGTGCATCCTGCAATCATAAGAACCACAAGGGCCAGCCCAGCCACAACGGTGGCCCCAAGTTGGGGGAAATGTCAGTGGGGCTTCTACAAGTAATATGAAAAAGCAAGTGCCTCAGGCATTTCTAGCAAGAGCATTACCATCAATAGGTTGGGACCTACATAACATGACAAAGTAAAGATACCATAACGTTTTCTGAATGGTTTTAAGGAAGTATTGTTTCATAAACATGAAAGATTGCATAACAAACAGATAGGCAATTGCCCCAGTCATACAAAAGAATAGAACCAAAGATATTGGCAAAAAATTAAATCTAATTATATTTACTTTGAATTTTTAGTTTTTCAGTTTCCATTATTTCCCATACAAGAGGCAGCAATACCAAACCTAGAAAATTACCTTGGCTGACCTTAAAAGTAAAACAGCTAGTTATTTTACCAGCTAAATGGGTTTATTTGAGAATAACAAAGGAATTGTAATTCGGGACATGGAAACTATGGTAAACCAGAAGCAAGTGCAGAGATCAAAGGAGAGGAAATTTATAGAGAAAAGAAGAAAACTGGTCAGTGTTGCCTTGGATGAAAATCCATTGGAAGAAAGCAAATGTTCAGGGTGGTGATGGTTTCTCATTGGCTGAGTTGTGGTTTTTTCTTAATTGGCTGAGCCTGTTGGCAGGCAAGGAAAAATTCCTCCTTCCTCCTACTGAAGCAGTAAAGTAGGCTTTTTCCTGTTAAGAATGCAGTGCACCTCTCTTCCTGTTGGGGTCTGCAACTGAGGAAAAGTGGTCAGGCATGAGAGCTCCTGGCCTCCCAACTCTTGTTTTGTTTTATTTTATTTCATTTCTTTTTATTTATTTATTCTTTTTTTTTTTTTTTTGAGAGAGAGAGAGAGATTGAGAGGGCATGCTCTCACAAGCTGGGGGGGGGGGTGCAAAGGGAGAGAGAGAATCCCAAGCAGACTCCATGCCCAGCAGGGAGCCTGATGCAGGGCTTAATCTCACCAACCCAAGATCATGACCTAAGCAAAAGTCAAGAGTCAGACACTTAACTGATGGAACCCCATGGGCCCCCCTCCCAACTCCATTTTAAATGTTGTTTCCTTTATTCTATTTCATAAATTAATACTATAATATGCATTTTTAAAAGGCTAATGAAAATCTGAAAATTGTCTTTGAAAATTAATTGTGTCATTTTTAATGAGCATATCAGTAGTCCATGGAACTGGACCAGAAAGGTGTTATATATTCACAATACTCTGTAATCCTCAAAGCACTTCTGCATGTTTTATTTAATTCTCTCAGTGACTCATGAATCAAAGCTTATAAGCACTTTATTGAATTTGGGGAACAGATAGATTTAAGTAACTATGGCTTACCTTGCATACAGGCTTAAATTCAAATCCAAGACGTCAGATTCTCATTGAAATGTTCTTTGCACTAGACTGGACCATCCAATCTCTGAAGTAATTGGAAAGTCTTTTGCTAAGTGCTGCTAAGCAATTAAAATAAATTGAAGACATAAATACAGTCTTTCTTCAGGAAATCTAGATAAAGAAACATTGCAATTTACACACATAAGACCTCAGATACAGGTTCCAAAGCAACCTACAAACAGATACATGGTACCATGTATGTGTTAGTTATGACTAGTATTTAACATAAAGGAAGAGGAAGAGGAAGCAAGTTTGAGTAATGTAACCAAGTTTCCAAGGAAGAGAAGGACTAGATTATGGAAAACCTAAGGTCAGTGTTCTGGTTAGTACTGTTAGCAATTCCAGTCATAATATTCTAACTCAATATATTCCCAGGGATGTACACTTGAAATTCTGCATATGATTGTGATTCATTAGCTACAAGTATTTTTCTGAAGACACATCCTATCATTTATTGCTCTCACTGTTATCTCAAAGCTTGTAGCTGATGAAGCTATTTAATTAGGGGGCTGCCCAGCCAGGCTGATGTTGAAATAGAAATTACACCCACCAGGGAGTAAAAAGATGATGATGAGGTGAATGTGTTTTTTTCTGATTGCTGAACATTTATCTGATAAGGCTTTGTGATTTCTTCATCTTCTCTTTTTCCAAAGTCAATTTAAATCTAGGGGAAATTTATAGCGATGGGAAGGGGGGGGGGACAGGAAAACATATAGGATGAATGATGGGAGAAATTATGATGCAGAAAAAGGGAGTTTGACCTGTTCCAGCCCTAGTGCCCCGGGTCATTGCAGAGGACTGTAAGTGGGGAAGCTGTGCTGACCCTTTATCAGCAGTGAGCATCAGAATCACCTATAGCAATTTTTGTAACTCTGGATGCTCAGGACTCATCCCAGGTTTATCAAACATGGAATATTCAGCTATATTTGACTTTAAACAATTCATAGGTGATTATGATGTATACCTCTGGTATTAAGTTATTAGGATGGATGAACTGACACTCCCTGCAGCTCTCAAAACCTAGGACTTTCATATGGACTTTCTTACTACTTCATTTCCAGGGGAGCTTCTGAAGGATAGCAGAATTTGCCACCAATATACCACTTTGACATAATGATTATTTTGAGCTAAAGACAGTTGAGAAGAAACAAGTAAAGCTCTCTGCCCTCCCCCTATATGCCTAAAAGAAGGATTTAAATTTATAAATCTCTACCAGAAAGAACAAAAGTTAGTCATATCAGAGGCAATTTTAGACTCTTACAAACCTGGAGATGGCACCCGAGGAATCTAGGCCACAAACTTTACTGAGGAGACTTTCTCCACCATTAGTTTCCTAAATATTTGCCATCCCACAATTTGCCACCCATAGAGATTCAAGGTCCTTTTCCTTTGTCTTGTCATTTATATAAAGGTTTACTGTTCTTTTGTTAAGATGTTATATAAGCCCAAGCTCTAGCCACCCTTTGAGTTACTCATCTCTGAGTTTCTCTCATGTATCTATGAGACAATACATGTTAATAAACCTCTATTTGTTTTTCTCTTGTTAATCTGTCTTTCATTACAGAGCCCCAGTCAAGAACCTACAACGGTAGAAAAGAGAAAACAAAAAACAAAAAACTTCCTTTTTTTCCTTTTCTACACTTGCCTATAGTAGGAAAATTATAGGAAATCCTTTAGAGTTACATATGCCAGGTTATAGTCATTATCTTTAAATAGACTGTTGATACTCAACTACCCAAGTATATTATTACTAACTGCTACCAATTCCATTAGTGGCAAGAGTAAAGGGAAGCTGCCAGTGTCCTGATAATAAATTAACATATGAAAAGCCTCCATGATAAATGATAAAAAATGGAACTACAAAAATTAGAGGATAATTTAACTTTCTGTTATTACCTCAAACTATCCTTGCTCACCATAAAATCTTTGTAAGCAAGCCCTAATTGTTACCTTCCTTATGCCTAGGAAAGAGGTAACCCCTATAATCTAATCAGTCCTGTAAAATCTCAAAATTTTAATGCCTGATGCCTCCATAAATCTGACCACACTACCAATATCCTGGAGAGTGAGAGGCTAGGTTAATATTCTTTAGTTATAATATCTGTATATGTATACACCCTGAAATTCTTCTTGCCATATCAAAGATAGTTTGCTATTTTCTCAAGACTGGCAAAGCCATCTTTGATTTAGCTTAATTAATTATTTATGAACACTCTGAGTTTTCTAAGGCTGCCCTAATAAAGTATCACAAACTGCATGGCTCAAACAACAGAAATTTATTTTCTCATAGATCTGGAGTCTACAAGTCCAAGATCAAGGTGTTGTTGGGGTCAGTTTTTTTCTAAGGCCATGAAGAAAGGATGTGTTCCAGGCCTCTCTCCTTGGCATGTAGATGGCTACCTTCTCCCTAAGTCCTCACATCATCTTCCCTCTGTGGCTGTGTCCATATTTCCTCTTTTTCTAAAGACACCAGTCATATTGTATTAGGGTCTACCCTAATGACCTCATTTTAACATAATTATCTCTTTAAAGATCCTATCTCCAAATATAGTCACTCACAGTCAGATTAAGGACTTCAACATATGAGAGTGGAGGTGGGTAGGAAGGACACAATTCAACCCACAACAAACTCTTTTTTCAAGAACATCTTTCCCCCATCCCTTTGGTTAGTGATCAAATAAATTATTTGATGACACTTGTCATCTGAGCAGATAAATCATTTGGGAGTGAGAAGTTGCAATGAGCTCAAAGTAAGAGTCTTTATGTCACTGATAATTTTGACTTTAACAAAATATAATTTCAACATTACTTTTAATCCTTTTCATCACTATTCTTAAGAGTGTATATGATGGACAGAACATTCAGTAGTGAGAGTCAAAAATTCATATATTTAGACACAAGTAACCTGGGATATGGTCTGGTTCCAACTTTGGGGCACTTTGGGTAGAAACTCTTGTTAGTAAAATATAGAAAATATCGGGTGCCTGGGTGGCTCAGATGGTTAAGCGTCTGCCTTCGGCTCAGGTCATGATCCCAGGGTCCTGGGATCGAGTGCCGCATCAGGCTACCGGCTCAGCGGGGAGCCTGCTTCTCCCTCTATCCTCTCCCCTCTCATGCTGTTTTTCTCTCGCTCATTCTCTAAAAAAATAAATAAATAAAATCTTAAAAAAATATATATATAGAAAATATCAACTCAAATAGGATATTGTAAGAATTGAATACATTGATTATATGAGAGTATTATGTAAACTGTGGGGTCCAATAGAAAGTGCTTGAAGAATATGCCTTTTGGAATTAGAAGCTCTGAGTCCAAGTCTTGTAGCTACCTATTTGTTTATTCTTTGGGAATTCACTTAGCTTTTCTGACCCTCAGTTCTTCATCTGTATTAAAAGGGGGATTGATGATGTCTGCAATCTTTTAGACATATGTATCCATAAAGGAAAAAGTAAGGTAATGGCCATCATAACATCAAGCATATCAAATTCTTACAAAATAAAAATTGTTCCTTTTATGAGCTCTGAATGCATTCCTTCAATAACCAATAAAGCCCCTCCCCCAACCATCATGACTAAGGTGAAGTTTTGCTCCTTTTGATCACAGACTGTATGTAGCTTGCAACTTTATGATACTTCCCTTTGATTAAGCTGGACCTTCCTTAGTACCACTCAATTAATTTAAGATAGCTGTTGCTATGGCTTCCTGTGAAGGCAGTGATAGCTGTGTGTATGGATATATGTGTGTGGGGGGGGTGTCTGTCTGTCTGCTATTGCTGGGGGTAAGGGCAGGACCGTTACCAGAGTTGAGCCTGTGCTATAGACTCCATCAGTCTGTCTAGATGCCATGCCTGAAGGCATAAAACTTGCTGAAGGTGAGAAAAAGGAAAAAGGAAAATGAGAATCAAAGAACTAGTTTGGAAAATCATTTAAACTAAAGAAGGACAAAGCAAGAGAAAATCAGAAAGCAAGATTAGAAACATAGGGCCAAAGATGAGATTTGGTTTACGTGCATCGAAGGAAGATTTGGGAATACACTCTTGAGTAAAGTCAGCCTAACATAATGTCTTACAATAACCATTTCAGGACAGTTTGGTATGGTTCTCAATACTAATACAGGGAGAAATAATGGTCAGTTTTTAAAAATTGCTCCTGAGTTCTTGTCAGGTAGAAGTACAGGGGTGGAATAAAAGCCCTGATCATCTTACAGTTCTATAATTGGAACAATTTCAAAGTTCATAAATAGAACTCCTTTTAGCTCTAGGAAAGACTGGAACTGGAGACACTAAGTTAATTCCTGTTAATTTTTTTGACAAACATGTATTGACTAGGTTGCTATTCATGGGGCAAGAAGCCAGACAAAAATGATAAATAAGATGTCCATCCACCTTCGAGGATCTCACAGATTTTAGACAAGATGGCCACATATACAGAACATTGCTGTCTGCCACTGAGCACTCTCACAGATCAGTAAAGGAGATGGCGGAGGCCAGAGGGAACTCTCCTAACTGTCTTTAGAAATGGAGAGGTCAGGGTTTCCTGATTATGTTCCTCAGAAGCATACTTCTATTGAGTGGCATACTACAAGTTTGGGGTCCATTTTGCAGTGTCTTTACATAGTTACATTTTACCTCTTCCTTACACAATATCATCTTGTAAAACTGTCTCTCAGTCAAGAGAAGGAAGAGACTTCTTCTCCAAAATGATATTGCCTATTTATTTGACTCTACTCCTTCCAAATGTCCACGAAAAAGACCAAAGCATTAAACAAACAAGAAATATCTAAAATTATAAAGAACTTTTTCCAAAATATCTACCCAAAATACCAAAATAAATACGAAATATCTGAAATTATTAAAAAAAACTCTGTAAAATGTGCTAAACATGGGATAATATCAAGGAAAACGCAGGTAAGAGATTTCACATATATGAAGGGGAAAAAACCTTCTTGGAAAGGAAATAGGAGAATAACTTATGAAGAATCCTTAAATAAATCAGGCATAAAAGTCGAGACTGGAGTGGAGATTAGACTGCTGGGCTCTTAGAGTAAGGAATTGGTAAACTGATTACTGGAGAAAGTTTACTATCAATTTTTCAGATTGAGAATGAGAAAGAGAGAGAATGAGTCAGAGAGAATGTTGGGGAGGAGGTGGCCTTGAGACTTCTGAAAAGGTGAGTACTCTAACATTCTATAAGACCCAGGTAAGAATTTTCTCTCCAAATTTTGCCTCATCAATATGTAAAGACAACAATGAGTTACCTCTCTCCCCAAACCCCCAGCAACAAATTGAAAAAGGTGAGGAATGAAGTTTCTAATATGAAGAAGTAGACTATAAAATAATCACATAACAGACAAGAGTGGGTCATCCAAGTGGGGGAAATGGATCAGGCCTGAACCATGCATACTTTACAATAACCTGGTTGTTGGTATTTGAAGAAGGATGCACCAATAAGAAGGAACTAGGTCATACATGGATGTTTATGAGAATGCATGTAACAGGGAACACAACCAAACAGTTTCTGAATTCTACCATTTCAGTTACATAGCCATCACCACTGTCATGATGCTCAAGGTTGGGTTTTGCATATTTTTCTCTTCTTACTTCAGCTGTGTTTTCTCCCATTGTCCTTATTGTATTTAGTTTATTATTTCTATGTAATGAGTAAATCTATGTATATATGTGGGAAATTTCACATCCTCTGCATGAGGCACTGTGTAAATTAAAATTTTAATTGCAGAGTATAACTTTACTGTAAAGAAATAAGATACTAACAGAGTCCATGTACTAATACGTCCTAGAGTTCAGGCACTATCCTGAGATATTGCTATTATTTCACTTATGAAATAAGTGAACAACCCTATGTGTTCTATAACTTCAAATTTTATGGATGAAGAAAATGAGACATACAAAAGTTAAATAACTGGTCTTGATCCTGCAGCTAAAGGGAGGTGAATCCTACATTCTAAGCCAGTTCTTTTGATTCCAAAGCTCATGTTCTTTCCTCAAGTCCACAGTGTTTAAGAAAGAACACTTTTAAGTAAAGGAACCAATAAATACCTCTCTATGCAAACTGTTTTTACTTTAGTTTCCAGAAGTCTGGTCACAAGGCAAAATTAAAGAAATACATCAGTTTCTAAGCCTAAAATGGTGTACCTAAATGGTCTGCGCCTTTTCCATTTGTAAAATGTTGATTGCTTTTCTTTCTTCTATTTATTATGTATTTTAAACACAAAGTTCCATTTTCATTTACTTCCATGTTTAGACACTAGAATTATTAATCACAATGTCAATAGTAATAGATAGCTTGGAAAGAAAGTGGGTATGTTTATTAACTAATCCAACAGTAATTGAACCATGAAACTGAAACACACAATATCTGCTTGAAGAAAAAGAATCTTTCAAATATCTTCCATCATTTGTTATCCATTCAAATGCTTTATGAACTGATGCTCCATGCCAAATTATCCACTCAGTACAGGAACAATTCAAAGGTGATGATGTTTGTATGCCTGTGAGGACTTACAGTGCAGTGGAAAATACAACCTCTTTAAAAACAATACAGTGAGGACTATAATAACTTTTATCTAAGGGTTGTTCACTTGGCCCCAAAGAATGGATATTACTTTACAATATCAACTGGCATTTGATTTTTTTTCTATTTCCATCTCACATAGTTAAATTTTAGCAGTATGTGGAAAGTCGTAAGGTGAGAAAGATAAATGGCTTAAGAGTTCAAGTTACCTCAAGAAAAGTGTATATAAAAGAAACTAAGATGAGACGATATCTCTTGTGAAAGATACAGATCATGTTCCAAAAAATGTGTATCTTATTATGGTAAATACTAAATGCAATGCTAAGGGAGACACAGGAGCAGCACAAAATAAGATGCTGAAATAGTTTGTTTATAAAGAGAACCCAGGATATTGTCCTAAAATTCAAACAGGATGCTATGGATGTGGGTTTAGAAACAGAAGAAAAAAAAAATAGGAGGGCTTTTCTTAACCATAGAGGAGGGTCTCTTGATTTGTGGTTACCAGATTCTTGATTGACTCATGAGTGAACTCCATGGGATCTTCCAAATCTTGAAATTGTTTGCAAAACATCATGTATATGTCCATCTTTTCCAGGCTGAAGGGTCTAGAGGTTTCATTAGATTCTCTCAGTTTACCCTCAAAAAGTTAAGAATCATAGAACAAGGGGAAGAGAAAGTGAGCAAACTACAACACCTATTCAGAGAAGAGTAATTTATATTTTTAAATCTATGGGTACACACTTTCTCATCATATATTAGCAGGGAATAAATAAGCAGTTTTCAAATATATGCATTGAGTAGATTGCATTAAAAAGAAACAGGGGGTTTTATCAAACAGGAAATCTCCGAATGATGAGAGACAAGTAGTAGGAAATTAGTGTTGACTCCAGGTAATAATGATGTTTACTCTGCATGACTTGAGCATCATATCCTTTCTATAAATTATCTGGGCATAAACAATAAGACCAATGCTTTGGGATTTGAGTTTATGCACAATGACTGTTTAAGATCAAGGAATCAGTCATGAAACATAGCTGAGGCTTTTTGGTTTATTTGAGGGAGGAGTAAAAATTACCAGACTGGGACTCCATTCTCTGTGCAGACTTTTCTGTTGGTCTCTTGGTGTATGTTTCTAAAATAAATTAAAACATGACTCTCATATAAACATATCAAAGATAATTTAACTTATTAATGTGATAAACAAGGGACTTGTGAAGCTGTTATAAGAGCATTTAAGGAACAAAAATTTATATAGTCAGATGAAACTGGGGTAGTGAAATAATTTTGCTAAGTTAGATGCACAACTAGTCAATACTCTACAGGGCAATAAAACTGTGGATTTTTGGGATTATATTTTGATCTCTGAAAGAAAATCATTTCCATTTCTGCTGATCAAAAATCATTTGCAACTCTTCAGTCTCTACAAGTTTATATGTAATTTCAGTGTCTGGACTCTAATCAATAATAAATGAAAAAACAGGAAAGGCACTTTCTCCTTGAGAATTAAATAAATAATAATTAAATAATTCCTTGGCAACCCTAAGGGACAGTTTTCAAGTATAACATCACAAGTTTTGAGTGATTTCTCTTAACAAGTGTCAAGATTCCACCAATGATAAGAGAAAGTTCCTTCTCAGTAACATGACATCTGTAACCCCTTCCGTCTTGCTTTATGGATTCATAATTTCATTGCTATAGAGAACATTACAGAAGGTTCAAATGGGGGATTTTGCTAAATTTTGCAAGAGTCCAAATGGGAAGATGAGAATAACTAAGAATATCCTACTTATACAGAGTCTTTTAGTTCTGTTTGGCCCCATTCAGGTGCGCCTTGTTTTTTTTTTTCTCTGTCCCAGCTAGATTTAGAGATCAGACGTGGAATTTAGGGGCGCCTGGGTGGCTCAGTCAGTTAAGCATCTGACTCTTGATTTCAGCTCAGGTCATGATCTCAGGGTTGTGAGATCGAGCCCCTGGGTTGGGCTCTGCACTGAGTGTGGAGCCTGCTTGAGATTCTCTATCTCCCTCTGCCTCTCTCCCACCCCACCCCACCCCAAACCCCTGCTCATGTGCGCACATGTGCATGTGTGCACTCTCGTTCTCTGTCAAAAAAAATAAAGGAGAGAGAGAGAGAGAACATGGAACTTGCTGGGTGTCTGCTCCTCTGAGGGCTGAGGCAGAGGAATACTTTCTAATGAACCAGTCTGTTTCACTCTTTCTGCCCAGGGCCTCTCTCTGGACACCTCAGGACAAGGCTTCTCTTCTTCTTGCTGCTTATGTTCCAAACACAGTCCCTGTAACTGATTCAGATCTAGCAGCTGCCATTTCTCACCTCACCATCTTCTAGATTTTGGATTCCAGACTTTTGGCAATTGTGGCCATCTTTCCAGACTTGAGGCAGAATCCATAGGCTTCTGAGAACTTCAGGATGTTGGCTCAGAAGAGGGAACCTTCCCACCAACTCTAACACTGAAGAAATCATGGTATTGATCATAAGTGTTTACTCTTAAGTCTGTTTACTTATTGCAAAGCACCCATGTGCTCATGACTTGGCCCTAGGCCTATGTCTTCATAGCCTCTCCTTCTCTGCCAAGAAGAAATCTTGGTTCCATGGCCCAGATTAAGCCATCAGCTATTCTCTCTGCCATACGTAGAAGCACCGTCATTGTGAGTTCCAAACATTCTATACTTGGTCCTAAATCCCCAAGCTGTCTCTACTAGTGGCGCACTTTTCTTTCCCAGGGCTGGCCCTACACTGCCATGGTTTGGGTTTGGCAGTTAAGTTTGTTCATAACTTTGACAAAGAAACAAGAGTGGGAAGTATTCATCCAAAGGAATTTAACTCAGCAATTGTGTTTCTTTTCTCCATCAGTTCATCTAACATGATGTCTCTGACATAGACATAGATGCCACAGGAGCAGTCCCCCAGCCGTACACCCATTCAGTAGTGACTTTCTGGAAATGGAAAACAACCTCTTCCACCAGATTTTATAACACATTCAAATGTGTTTGAAACATTGTGAAGACTGAGGGTGGGGATGGTTGAGATTCAAGTGGACAAATTATATACTCACAAAGCTATACTCAGGATGCTTACAAAGCCCTCTACTCATCACTCATTCCCTAATTTCCTCTACATGTTCTCAGTTCAAGGTTTTAGTTTGAAGACTTCGTGCTAGGCTATTCGACTAGATGTTTAACTTCTACCCCCAGCACACTCATCAAATAACTGACTCATTGAAGTTAGTTCTATGCTAAAGAAGAATGCCCCTAATCAGTTGTTAAGAAAATAAAATATTATCCATCTTGCTATACATATGTAAAATTTAGAGACAATAAAATGTTCTCACACTAATTTGTTATCCAATAGCCATGTGATAATAGGCAGGGGCAATTATCTTACTTTTTAACACAGAAAGAAGCCTGGTAGACTACCTAGAAAAGTTAAATAATTTAGCCACAGTCATAGGTCTGAGGAGCTGGTGATCTGAGACTCAACCTCAAGTCTTTTCTCTTTTATTCCATAGTGCCCCCACAAGTAACTCCTTCGAGCAGAAAAGAACATTACAACATACCTCCCATTAGCCTTCATCAATGGTCCTTTCATAAAGAAAAAGGAGTCAAAAGCTTAAGAATGTCATGCCTTGTCAGCCAGTATGGGCTTTAAGTTAAATTTTAAAAATCATATAATAGGTGTTATAAGATTTAGTACATACGTTGCATAGGTGGGGGAATGGTTCATAAGAACCTGAAAATGAGAAGTATCATGTTGGTCTCTTGGAGATTATGATACTTAATACATACTGACTAAATCAGTAAAGAGATATAAGTCACACTAAAGAGACAAAATGATCCCCAAGGGGGATTTTCAAGGGGGTCGGTTGATGAATCCTGATTGCCAAGACTCATCCAAATATGATCCAGGGGTGGAAGCACTTCCCAGACAAATTGTAACGTACACTTGTGCTCTGTTACCTGTCATCTGTGCCCACTGTTATCTATTTTTATTTACTCTGTAACTTGTCATATTTGGAGGCAAAGGTACACTGACCATGCCCCTGCCAATATTTTGTCAATCTGTTATTTATTTTCTCCCTTGGCATTCTTATTTAGAATGAATAGAGAGAAGGAACGCCACACATCCCTGGGATACTGAACTATTTGAACTGATGGAAGTTAGTCTACTAAAAGTCCATTTCCATAAGGAATGGAGGAACCTTCACACCAAAAGAAAAAAATACCAGGGAAACAAACTTGGCTCCATGTTTCAGAGGAAGAACATTACTGTTTCTCACAAAAATCTGTCTCCTGATCTAGGCCCTCAATACTCACATGTGAGTCATATAGAAAGGGTTGGTGGCTGTAACTAAAAGCTTCAAGATCTGGCTTCCCAAATCTCTCTGAAACACTGGGACACATGTGCTTTATTACTCTTTCTCAGAGAGTCATATAAAGTGGATTCGCCACAGACCACCATGTGGACACTCCAATGAAGGAGTGTGCAGAAAGGTGGCAGGAGGGCAATGGCATACCTAAAAGAAGATGGTGATACCCCTACAGCATAATTGAGTGGTAGAGGCAGGGGGACCACTGGGCTGTAGTATTCAATAAGAAAGTTGGGGTCAACTGGGAGTTGGTATTATATAATGGAAGCTGAAACAGGACATGATGGACAGGGCAGTACACATCAGATGTGGTTGTGGATTGCAGCAATGGCCAACTGGACATGGCTGTATGTGGAAAAAGACACAGTGGTGACCAGAGTTTACTACCGTGTACAGCGTATGAGATTGTTAGAAGAGGGCTCAAACAAGAGGAAAAGAAAAATAAGAATGACAATGAGGAGGAGAAGGTAGAAGAGGAAGAGGAGGGAAGGAAAGAAAAGAAATACTTCTGGAGGAACGTATAATCTGCCCACTCTTATTAATAATGTGTGTTGGGACTTTCAGAGCTTTTAGGGGAGACAAATTTTAAAGAGAAGAGACTATTGAATAGTCATATGTAAATGCATTCAAAAACCTCTATAATATTTGCAAATATGGAAATATACAAAAGGATAAAATTGATTCAAGAAAAAAATTGAAACCTGAAAAAAACACTAAAACAAACTGATACAGTGACAGTAGTCATCTCTTCAAAATATTCCTGCTGTTGGGAAGGTGGACCAAGGCCTCCATTCCGGAGAGCCACCTGGCACTATGGAGTCAATACATGAGCTCACAGCTGATGTCCAGCTGGATGCACAGGAACCATGTATCTGTTAATGCTTTTGTTCTGATTGGTTAATAGCTGCTTCTTCTCAATCCTCTAAATTGCCTCCTGTACCACAAATAACCTGTATCTTCCTCAGGGAATGTTAGATCATTCTATGATCCATTACCTCAGGTAGAGATACCTGGCAGAGCTGAGGTCCCCAGGAACTTGCTCCAGAACCATGAGGTGTGTCCACTTTTATTGGTCATTTCCTGTGGTCATACTCCAGGAATATTACTCTTGAGAATGCATGCAATGCATATAACCCAGCAATTTTTCTCTAGGTAATATGTCCCAGAGGGGCCCCTGGGTGACTCAGTCTGTTAGGCGTTGCCTTTGGCTCAGGTCATGATCCCAGGATCCTAGGATCCAGTCCCACATCCGACTCCCTGCTTGGTGAGGAATCTGTTTCTCTCCCTGCCCCTCCCCTCCTCATGCACTCTCTCTTTCTCTTGCGTGCACTCATGCGCGCATAAATAAATAAATAAGTCCCAGAGAAATCTCACACAGATCCACAAGGGCACATGTATAAAAATGCTCATTACAGTGCCTGATAGCAGAGAGTTAAACCTGGTGTAAGTGGCTATCATTTGGAGAAATTAAATGTGTTTAATATATACTGAACTTCTCTGTAACCATTAGCAAAAACGGATTAGGAACACCTGGGTGGCTCAGTCAGTTAAGCATCTGCCTTTGGCTCAGGTCATGATCCCAGAGTCCCACGATCCAGTCCCACATCCGGCTCCTTGCTCAGTGGGGAGCCTGCTTCTCCCTCTGCCTGCCGCTTCCCCTCCTTGTGCGTACTCTCTCGCTCTTTCTTCTTTCTCTCTCTATATATCTCTGACAAATAAATAAATAAAAGCTTTTTAAAAAAGAAGAAGAAGCAACAGATTATATGTACAAACATGGTTCCATAGCAATAACATGGTACTGCATAAAATACATAAGAAAGAGAATGAGATGTGTATAAAAATACCACTTCCAAAAACAGGAGTGCACAAAATGACACATCAATTCAAACTCTGAAAATCTCCAGCTTCTCCCCTCCAAAGAAGAAAATAAACCCACATTAATCAAATTAGAAAAATTTCCCATGAAGCCATAGATAGAAAAATCTATGTAAAATGAAGAAACAAAGTGAGTTGAAAACAGAACCAAAACCAAAAAAGGCCTGGAGCAGACCAATGATCACAGAGTGTCATGACATGAGAAATGGGCTTATCTGTTTCAAAGCAGGGGGGAAAAAAAGATAGGAAGTGGAGGGTGTGTAGGGAAGAGAGGAGGAAAAGACAGCAAAATAAAGTATATTTATCAACTATTTTTAAGCATAAGCCAGAATCCAAGAGGCTGAAACACAAAATTCTGGGGGCATTCAGAGCATGAGTTCCCTAAAGAATGACGGTGAGCCCACAGACAAAGTTAATGGAAGGTTAATGGATGAAAGAAAATGAAGGTCCCTGGTGGAGGCTTGGCTGGATGGTCAGTCACCCTTCCCTAGGCTCTTCCTAAAGAAGAGAGATTTATCTCTGAGACATTCAGAGAGTGTCTCCCTCAACCTCCCTGGGGCTCTTCTTCACAAAGCTGCCACTGGCATGAATATGGTTTTAAATAGTCCATTTTGTATTAAAAAATAATTAACAGTCAAGGATTGGATCCGTTTCCGCAAGGACATGTCGATTATTGCTGAAGCAGTAGGCATTGCATAAAAGTTGTTTGAGTGAAGAAGACAGGAGATAGCACTCTGGGAACCATTATCCCCTATAAAATTTTATAGTTACATTTTCAAGTGGCCCGAGGCTATATTTCATGCAGATCCTATAAGCACAAAAGCAGCACATAAAGCATATTTGTTTATGGTATAGGCTGATGGAGAAATGAGAATTTCCACAAGGGCAGGCAGCCAAGCCACTGCAGAGCAGGATCCCTCAGAACTTTACAAGCTTGATGGCACTGGCCAAGCCAGGGGAGGATAGCCAGAAATCCTGCCTTCTAAACTAAAGGTGACCCCAGCTGTGAGGCATCTCTCCTGACTCAAAACTCCTGACAGACTTTAACTCCTTTTGGAGATGAGCATTCTTTTACATTATATTTATTCCTGTCTATTCTCCCTTAAGAGACCGAGAATTTCTTTGATAAGAGAACCTGTATTTCATTCAGCCTTGTCCCTGATGCACAGTCTAGCACAGGTAATCAAATTCTGCTTGGTGGTGTTGACCGATTATATATCTTTGAGGGAAACTACACAGTTTAATAGAGTTATTTTTTAACATGTTTCTGTGCACCAACAGAAGTTCATGGTAAAATTTACCAATCAGCCAATTATTTACTACTAAAGGTCTTTATTTCTCAGAATCTATAAATTTAAAGCAGAAAACTTTGAGAGAAAATTATGTATACCTCAATTTCCTGAACTCTGTTCCAAAAAAACTGTAGCTCTCAAAGTTCTGGAGAATCATAATAAACATTTACATACTAAGGGATTAAGGACATAGTACATTTTTTTAAAAAGCTTATTTTTTTTAAACTCAGGTGTCCATAAATTTTATTATGCCATTGAAACTTTCTATCATCTAGCACCTATTATCACCTCTATCGAGTTGACATTCCTGAGCACACACTTTGGGAAATGTTGCCCTGACACAGGATTTCATGAGAAAATAAAATAAATATATTTTACCTCAATTCTTCCTTGACAATCTTCAATAAAGCATTTCAGGATTACACTGGTCCTTGATTTACTTTTGGTGGTTATATAACAATAAATATATTTATTTATTTAAGTTAAATAAATATAATAAAGTTATATAAAAATAAATGAGGTCATTACATAAGTAAATAACAACCTCAGTTTACTTTTGGTAGTTACAAAATATAAAAAAATTCATCATTTTCCTACATCTGTGTCAAATTAGATTAAATTATTAAATGTAAAATTAAATGTAGATTATCATTCAGTAATGATTTGCATCATCCCTGATTAACTTTCCTGAGAATTGGCTTTGTCAGAGATGACTTGCTATATTAGGTTAATGGGTGATAGGTGGAAATGACAGCAGGCTTGTTTTAAGTCTAATCTTAAGAATTATATTTCTAAAATTGATTTTAATACAATAATAGTAGGGAACTTAATACCCCACTTATACCAATGGATACATTGTCCAGATAGAAAATCAATAGGAAATAATGTTTTTGAATGACACATTGGGCCAGATGGACATAATAGATACATATAGAGTATTCCATCCAAAAAAACAACAAAATACACATTCTTTTCAAGTGCACATGGAACATTCTCCAGAATAGATCATGTATTTAGGCTACAAAATGATTGCAATCATACCATGCATCTTTTCCAACCACAATGGTATGAAACTAGAAATAAATCACACATACACACAAAGGAAAAAAGCGCAAACACATGGAGACTAAACAACATGTTACTAAACAACCATCGGGTCAATGAAGCAATCAAAGTAGAAATCACAAAATACATGGAGACAAATGAAAGTGAAAACACATGGTCCAAAATCTCTGGGACACAGCAAGAGCAGTTCTAAGAAGGAAGTATATAGCAATACAGGTCTACCTCAAGAAACAAGAAAAAACTCAAATAATCTTACACATAAACTAACTAGAAAAAGAAGAGCAAACAAAACCCAAGGTGAATAGAAGAAAGGAAATAATAAAGATTAGTGCACAAATAAATGATAGAGACCAAAAAAAAAAAAAAAAAAGGAGGGAACAAGAAGAAGAAGAGGAGGAGGAGGAGTAGAAGGAGGGGGAAGAGGAGGAGAAAGAAGAAAAGGAAAGGAAAGGAAAGGAAAGAAAAGAAGGAAAGGAAAGGATCAATAAAACCAAGAGCTGATTCTTTGAAAGATAAATAAATTGGCAAACCCTTAGCCAGACTAATCAAGAAAAAAAAGGAAAGTACCCACATAAATAAAATCAAAATGAGAGAGAAGTAACAACTGATACCACAGAAATACAAAGGATTATAAGAGAATACTATGAAAAATTATATGCCAACAAACTGGACAGAAGAAGAAATGGATAAATTCCTAGAAACATACAATCTTCCAAAACTGAGCAAGGCAGAAATAGAAAATCTGAACAGACTGATTACAAGTAACATAATTGAATTGGTAATCAAAAAACTACCCAAAAATAAAAGTCCAGGACTAGATGGATTCACAAGTAAATTCTACCAGACATTTAAGGAAAAATCAATACCTACTGTCCTCAAACTATTCTAAAAAATAGAAGAGGAAGGAATGCTTCCAAATATGTTCTATGAGGCCAGCATTATCCAGATACCAAAACCAGACAAAGATACCACAATAAATAAATAAATAAATAAATAAATAAATAAATAAATAAATAAATAAATAGAACTACAAGTCAATATCCCTGGAGAACATAGACGCAAAAATTCTCAACAAAATATTACCAAAGTGCATACAACAATACATTCACTACAATCAAATACAATTTATTCCCAAGATGCAAGAATGGTTCAATGCTCACAAATTAATCAACATCATATACCACATAAATAAAACAAAGGATAAAAATCATATGATCATCTCAATAGATGCAGAAAAAGCATTTGACAAGATTCAACATCTATTCATGATCAAAACGCTCAACAATGGGATTATAAGGAACATACTTCAGCATAATAAAGGCCATATTATATGAAAAATCCACAGCTAACATCATCCTCAATGGTGAAAAACAGGGAGCTTTCCCTCTAAGGTCAGGAAAAAGACAAGGATGTCCACTCTGGACACTTTTATGCAACATAGTACTGGAAGTCCTAGCCACAGCAATCAGATCAGAAAAAGAAATAAAAGAAATAAAAGGCATCAATACTGGTAAAGAAGAAGTTAACATAATGCAGTTTGCACTCTGGGTTCTCTTGGTTCGGAGCCTTGGAGCCTTGTGTCTTTGCCTAAAGTATTCCTTCCTTAAGTTTTACTTTTCTCATCACTTGATTCTCAGATTACAATTTACCTTACGTTCCATTATGTGAAACTGATGTTTTTCTTTATGGTGCCTTTTACCAGGTTAAATGACCCTGTTTATTTACTCACTTAGAAGTGTCTAATAGAATACCTGGCAGATTGTCCTGTTTCTCAATGTTTGTTGAATGTGTAAATGATG
Organism: Mirounga leonina; assembly: GCF_011800145.1. Lineage (NCBI taxonomy): Eukaryota > Metazoa > Chordata > Mammalia > Carnivora > Phocidae > Mirounga > Mirounga leonina. The sequence goes on along the minus strand of NW_023270265.1, from coordinate 7,985,209 downwards.
AAATGAAGGAATTTTTTTAAAATGCCTTATTCACTCTACCATACTACCTCCAAATATGTGGATTGAGAACATGAAGTTGCAATGAGCACAAATTCTTTAAAATTCATAATTATTAGAATTTTCACACAAAACATTAACTCTGATGTTATTTAATCACTCTCTAAAAACTTTCAGTGATGCCCCAGTTTCTTAGAATAACACAGGAAATATCTTTATAAATCTGGAACTCTTAAGATTTTTCAGACCCAATTCTAATGTGTGTGTGGGGGGGGGTCTCGTCACCCCCACAACACCAGTAGGGTGTCCAAGAATTCAATTCAGTTCTGACACTCTCTACCAGAGATAACAACAGAATGAGCCGGTTAAGGGCTCGTCTTATAAGACTGCCCCCCTGCCCCACACCCAACTTCAGAGGCCAGTTGCAATCCCCAGGCTGTTACCTGTGCTTCTGACCAACCAGATAGATTGGAGATTTCAATGACCTTCTCCTTAGGTTCTCTTAATTTGCAAGAGTGGCTCACAGATCTCAGGGAAACATTTAGTTTTCATGACCAGTTTATTAAATAATATGATAAAGGATACCAATCAATAGCCAGCTGAAGAGACATATAGGGTAAGGCATGGAGAAAGGGCATGGAGCTTCCATGCCTTCTCCAAGTGCGCCACTCTCCCCACATCTCCAGGTGTTCGTCAACCTGGAAGATCTCCAAACCCTGTCCTTTTGGCTTTTAATGAAGCTTCATTGCATAGTCAGGATTGATTAAGTCATTGTCCATTGGCTGACTCAACCTCCAGCCCCTCTCCTCTCCCTGGAGGTGTGTTTGAGAAGAGGGCAACTGAAAGTTCTAACCCCTTAATCACATGGTTGGTCCTCCTTGAAGCCAATGCACCCTGCTCTTGGGTGAGGTCCAAAAATCACCTTCACTGACATAACAGAAGACACCAGAGACCCTTACTACTTAAGAAATTCCAAGGGTGGGGGGCGGAGCAAGATGGCGGAGGAGTAGGAGACCTGGATTTCGTCTCCTCTCAGGAATTCAGCTGGATAGGGATCAAACCATTCTGAACACCTACAAACTCAACAGGAGATCGAAGAAAAGAAGAGCAACAACTCTCTCATCAGAAAAGCGACCACTTTCTGGAAGGTAGGACGTGCGGAGAAGTGAATCCGAGGCGATATTCGGGAGGATAGACGGCGGGGGAGGGGCCTCCATCAGCCGCTTCTGGCAAGTGATAGAACCACGGAGCACAAAATCGGAACTTTTAAAAGTCTGCTCCACTGAGGGACGTCACTCTGGTGGCTAAGCGGGGGGTGGAACCCTCCGGGACAGTGTGGTCTCAGGACCCTTGGGGTCACAGAAAGACCGGGGGTGCCTGAGTGTGGCAGAGCTCCCAGGTAATGGAGCAGGGAAGCCGGCTGCAGAGGCGGAGCCCAGGCGCAGGCTCTCAGCTCGGGGTGGCCATAAACCGTGATCCGCGGCACAGTCGGGCCCCTGCTCCTCCAGCAGGGACCCAACAAGCGGCAGATCCGGGGAGACTCACCTTCCTCCCCCAGGAGGAGCCGCGCGGGAGTGCACCGCAGGGATCCGCTGGGTTTGGAGACTCCACCTGGGGTCGGGTGCCAGAGATAGAGGCGCGCGGTCGCAGGCCGGGCGAGCACGGAGTGCGGCCGGAGACCGGGGAGACGGGAGTGACTGACGGCTTTTCTCTGGGGGCTCACTGAGGAGCGGGGCCCGAGTTCTCGGCTCCGCCAGAGCGGAGATTGGGAGGCCGCCATTTTCACTCTCCGCCTCCAAAGCTGTACGGAAAGCTTGCAGGGAACAAAAGCTCCAGAGAGCAAACCCGAGCAGATTACTTAGCCCGGATCCAGCAAGGGCGGGGCAATTCCGCCTCCGGCAGAGACATTTGGAAACCACGGCAACAGGCCCCTCCCCAGAAGATCAGCGAGAACAGCCAGCCAAGACCAAGTTTACCGATCAATGAGAACGGCAGAACTCCAGCGCTAAGGGACTACTGCACATAGAATTCACGGCTTTTTTACCATGATTCTTTAGTCTTTTAAAGTTAATTTTTTTTAACTGTCTTTTTGTCTTTTTATTTCTTTTTGAATTTTTCTTTTTCCCTTTTTCAACCAACATCTTATCAATCCCTTTTTTTAAAAAAAAAAAACATTTTTATATTTCATTTTTAGAGTCATATTCTATCCCTTCATAGTAGTTACCCATATTTTTGGCTTATATATATAAGTTGTTCTCTCTTTAAAATTTTGAGATAGGTTCTTCTAACAGATTAAAATATACCCTAAATCTCTAGTATATGGTGTTTTCTATTCCCCTGCCTGATCACATTCTCTCCCTTTTTTTTTTCTTTTTCTTTTTTCTTTTTTTAAATCCTCTTCTTTCTTTTTTCAAACAACTTCTTATCAATTCCTTTTATAAAATTTTTTATAATTTCCATTTTTACAGTCATATTCCATCCCTTCATCATATCAACCCTTATTTTTGTACATATATAAGTTTTTCTTTCTTTAAAATTTTGGGAGGCACTTTCTTCTAACAGACCAAAATACACCCCAAATCTAGTGTGTGGCACTGATCTATATACCAGCCTGATCATATTTGATCACATTCTGGTTTTTGTTGTTGTTGTTGTTGTTGTTGTTTTGTTTTGTTTTTGTTTTTATCTTTATCTTTTTCTTTTTCTTTTTTTTCTTTTTCTTTTTTCTCTCTTTCCCTTTCTTATCCCACTGCTTCAGGTCTTTTCTGATTTGTTTAGAGTATATTTACTGGGGACGTGGTACTCTGCTAGCATTTTGTTCTCTCATTGATCTATTCTCCTCTGCACAAAATGACAAGACGGAAAAAATCACCTCAACAAAAAGAATAAGAGGTAGTACTGACTGCCAGGGACCTACTCAATACGGACATTACTACGATGTCAGATCTAGAGTTCAGAATCATCACTTTAAAGATACTAGCTGGGCTTGAAAAAATATGGAAGTTATTAGAGAAACCCTTTCTGGAGAAGTAAAAGAGCTAAAATCCAACCAAGTAGAAATCAAAAAGGCTATTAATGAGGTGCAATCAAAAATGGGGGCGCTAAGTGCTAGAATAAATGAGGCAGAAGAGAGAATCAGTAATATAGAAGATGAAATTATGGAAAATAAAGAAGCTGAGAAAAAAAGAGATAAACAACTACTGGATCACGAGGGCAGAATTCAAGAGATAAGCGATACCATAAGACAAAACAACATTAGAATAATTGGGATCCCAGAAGAAGAAGAAAGAGAGAGAGGGGCAGAAGGTATAATGGAGCAAATTAGGGCAGAGAACTTCCCTAATTTGGGGAAAGAAACAGGCATGAAAATCCAGGAACCACAGAGAACCCCTCTCAAAATCAATAAAAATAGGTCAACACCCCGACATCCAATAGTAAAACTTAGGAGTCTCAGAGACAAAGAGAAAATCCTGAAAGCAGCTCGGGAGAAGAGATATGTAACCTACAATGGTAGAAACATTAGATTGGCAACAGACCTATCCACAGAGACCTGGCAGGCCAGAAAGGACTGGCAGGATATATTCAGAGCACTAAATGAGAAAAATATGCAGCCAAGAATACTCTATCCAGCTAGGCTGTCACTGAAAATAGAAGGAGAGATCAAAAGCTTCCAGGACAAACAAAAACTAAAGGAATTTGCAAACACAAAACCACCCTACAGGAAATCTTGAAAGGGGTCCTCTAAGCAAAGAGAGAGCCTAAAAGCAACATAGACCAGAAAGGAACACAGACAATATACGGTAACAGTCACCTTACAGGCAATACAATGGCACTAAATTCCTATCTTTCAATAGTTACCCTGAATGTAAATGGGCTAAATGCCCCGATCAAAAGACACAGGCTAACAGACTGGATTAAAAAACAAGACCCATCGATATGCTGTCTGCAAGAGACTCATTTTAGAACCAAAGACAACCCCAGATTGAAAGTGAGGGTGGGGAGGGCGCCTGGGTGGCTCAGTTGGTTAAGCGACTGCCTTCGGCTCAGGTCATGATCCTGGAGTCCCGGGATCGAGTCCCGCATCGGGGTCCCTGCTCGGCAGGGAGTCTGCTTCTCCCTCTGACCCTCCTCCCTCTCATGCTCTCTGTCTCTCATTCTCTCTCTCTCAAATAAATAAATAAAATCTTTAAAAAAAAAAAAAAGAAAGTGAGGGGGTGGAAAACCATTTACCATGCTAATGGACACCAAAAGAAAGCTGAGGTGGCAATCCTTATATCAGACAAATTAAATTTTAAACCAAAGACTGTAATAAGAGATGAGGAAGGACACTATATCATACTTAAAGGATCTATCCAACAAGAAGATCTAACAATTGTAAATATCTATGCCCCTAACATGGGAGCAGCCAATTATATAAGGCAATTAATAACAAAAGCAAAGAAACACATCAACAACAATACAATAATAGTGGGGGACTTTAACATCCCCCTCACTGAAATGGACAGATTGTCTAAGCAAAAGATCAACAAGGAAATAAAGACTTTAAATGACACACTGGACCAAATGGACTTCACAGACATATTCAGAACATTGCATCCCAAAGCAACGGAATACACATTCTTCTCTAGTGCCCATGGAACATTCTCCAGAATAGATCACATCCTAGGTCATAAATCAGGTCTCAACCGGTACCAAAAGATTGGGATCATTCCCTGCCTATTTTCAGACCACAATGCTTTGAAACTAGAACTCAATCACAAGAGGAAAGTCGGAAAGAACTCAAATACATGGAGGCTAAAGAGCATCCTACTGAAGAATGAATGGGTCAACCAGGAAATTAAAGAAGAATTTAAAAAATACATGGAAACCAATGAAAATGAAAACACAACTGTTCAAAATCTTTGGGATGCAGCAAAGGCAGTCCTAAGAGGAAAGTATATAGCAATACAAGCCTTTCTCAAGAAACAAGAAAGGTCTCAAGTACACAACCTAACCCTCCACCTAAAGGAGCTGGAGAAAGAACAGCAAACAAAGCCTAAACCCAGCAGGAGAAGAGAAATAATAAAGATCAGAGCAGAAATCAATGAAATAGAAACTAAAAGAA
>NW_023270265.1:7899045-7975108 GCF_011800145.1 Mirounga leonina | reverse complement strand
CCAAAGGCAAGGGAAGCAAGGGCAAAAATGAACTATTGGGACTTCATCAAGATAAAAAGCTTTTGCAAAGCAAAGGAAACAGTCAACAAAACCAAAAGACAACCGACAGAATGGGAGAAGATATTTGCAAATGACATATCAGATAAAGGGCTAGTATCCAAAATCTATAAAGAACTCATCAAACTCAACACCCAAAGAACAAAGAATCCAATCAAGAAATGGGCAGAAGACATGAACAGACATTTTTCCAAAGAAGACATCCAAATGGCCAACAGACACATGAAAAAGTGCTCAACATCGCTTGGCATCAGGGAAATCCAAATCAAAACTTCAATGAGATACCACCTCACACCAGTCAGAATGGCTAAAATTAACAAGTCAGGAAATGACAGATGTTGGCGGGGATGCGGAGAAAAGGGAACCCTCCTACACTGTTGGTGGGAATGCAAGCTGGTGCAGCCACTCTGGAATACAGTATGGAGGTTCCTCAAAAAGTTGAAAATAGAGCTACCATATGATCCAGCAATTGCACTACTGGGTATTTACCCCAAAGATACAAAAGTAGGGATCCGAAGGGGTACGTGCACCCCGATGTTTATAGAAGCAATGTCCACAATAGCCAAACTGTGGAAAGAGCCAAGATGTCCATCGACAGATGACTGGATTAAGAAGATGTGGTATATATACACAATGGAATATTATGCAGCCATCAAAAGGAATGAGATCTTGCCATTTGCAACGACGTGGATGGAACTGGAGGGTATTATGTTGAGTGAAATAAGTCAAACAGAGAAAGACATGTATCATATGATCTCACTGATATGAGGAATTCTTAATCGCAGGAAACAAACCGAGTGTTGTTGGAGTGGGGGGTGGGGTGGGAGGGATGGGGTGACTGGGTGATAGACATTGGGGAGGGTATGTGCTCTGGTAAGCACTGTGAATTGTGCAAGACTGTTGAATCTCAGATCTGTACCTCTGAAACAAATAATGCAATATATGTTAAGAAAAAAAGAAAAAGAAGAAGATAGCAGGAGGGGAAGAATGAAGGGGGGAAATCGGAGGGGTAGACGAACCATGAGAGACGATGGACTCTGAAAAACAAACAGGGTTCTAGAGGGGAGGGGGGTGGGAGGATAGGTTAGCCTGGTGGTGGGTATTGAGGAGGGCACGTTCTGCATGGAGCACTGGGTGTTATGCACAAACAATGAATCATGGAACACTTCATCTAAAACTAATGATGTATGGGGATTAACATAAGAATAAAAAAAAAATTCCAAGGGTTTGGGGAACTGTGAGCCAGAAACTAAATAAAGATTAGTGCACAAATAAACAAAGATCAAATCATTCAAATGACCCAATACATATTTCTTATAAATCACAATATCACAAGAACCAATATACATTTCTAGATTAAATTACATCAGTCCCTCTCAATGCACAATAAACATTAACCAAATGGACAATTAACCATTTCTCTAAATTTATACAAAGTATAGAGTCCAGTAAAAGAAAACCTTCAATCTCCTGGAATCAAGCCTAGAAATATTTATACGCATTTTGCTACTGCAGGGAAAGATCTCCTTCTTCCTCTAAATCCAGTCCCTCCATACCTGTTTTAGATCTATCTCCTCTGTCTCCTCAGGAAGTTGATTCCTTTATGATATCTTTACAACCATTCCTTCTTTTTTAGTAATAGTTTTATAGAAGTATAATTGCCACACAATTAACTTTACCTATTTAAAGTGTACAACTCGGTAAGAGTTAGCAGAGCGTATTTTTCACACTTTTATACACCTGTGCAATGAATCATCAGCACCATCAAGAGTCAACCCAGGTACCCCCGTAAATCCCTCCTCTCCCGCCACTCTGAAATCTCCCCACTGGCTGCAGGCAAAACTCTGAAATGCTTTCAGTCACTGTGTATTATTTTGTGTTTTCCAGATTTTTAGATGAATGGAATCGTACAGTATGTATCCTCCTATTTATGGCTTCTTTCACTCATCTTAGTTATTTTAAGATTTGTCCATGTTGAGCTATGTTATCACTGAGTAGTATCTCTTCGGATGGATGTGCCAGTTTGTTTATCCATTCACTTGTTGATGGGCATTTGGGTTATTTTCAGTGTTTACTATGACAAATAAGGCGACTATGAATATTCATGTGCAAGTATTTGTATGGTCACATGTTTTATTTCTCTAGGGTAAATATTGAGAAGTGGGTTGGCTGGACTATCTGGTAAGTCATACAAACTTTTTAAGACATTGCCAAACTGTTTTCCAAAGTGTTTATACCATTTTACACTCCCATCAACAGTGTATGAGAGTTTTATTTCCTCTAGACTCTCACCAACACTCACTATAGTCAGTTTTAAAAAATGTTAGCTGTTGTAATTGACATGTAGTGGTATCTCGTGTTTTTAATTTGAATTCTGCTAACGATTAATAATTGTGAGCATTTTTACATGGTTTTTTTTTTTGCCATCTGTATATTATCTTTGGTTATGTGTCTGCTCCAATCTTTTGCCTATACTTTTTTGGTATTTTAATTTTTTAAAATTTTTTATTTAAATTCAATCTAGTTAACATATAGTGTATTATTAGTTTAGGGGTAGAATTTAGGGGTAGAATTTAGTGATTCATCAGTTGCATATAACACCCAGTGCTCATTCCATCATGTGCTCTCCTTAATGCCCATCACCCAGTTACCCATCCCCCCCACCCACTTCCCCTCCAGCGACCCTCAGTTTTTTTCCTAGAGTTAAGAGTCCTTTATGGTTTGTCTCCTCCTCTATTTTTATCTCATTTTATTTTTCCTTCTCTTCTCCTATGTTCACCTGTTTTGTTTCTTAAATTCCACATATGAGTGAAATCATATGGCATTTGTCTTTCTCTGACTTATTTCACTTTTGCCCATATTTTTAATCAAGTTTGTTTTCTTAATTAATTTTCTCCAAGGGCTCTTTTTATATTCTAGCTGCAAGTCCTTTATCATAACAGACATATGATTTGCAAATATTTTTATTCCATCTGGATGTTTCATAAGCATTTCAACTTTTATAAATGTCAGATATTTAATAAACCGTCCCGAAACCTGTTCTTACTCTGGTGTTCCCTTTCTCAGTAAATCCATCTAGTTTGCTAAAACAGAATCATGGCAATTGTCTTCAATTGTTTCATTTCTCCTCCTTCTAACTCATCTGTCAGTCCCCTGGTCGTGTCTATTTGACCTCATAGCGCACTCGTGCCCACTATCTTTCATTGCTCTCCTCACTGGTTTTCCTGGCTACAGTTTTATTCCCTTCAATCCAGTCCCCCATAATGGCCAATATGACTTTGTTCATGTGCCACTGCTTTGATGACTTGCCTGTTTTACAGGGACCCTTTCAGGGGCTTATATGACTCCATGGGGAAATATTTCTTTAAACTTTATCCTGACCTGAAAAACCCACCATCATCTCTCCCTTGACTAGTACCCAGCTCTGTTCCCCTCAATGCTCCCTCTTCCACTTTATATTCCAAGCAGATGGAACTACTTCTAGACCCTCAAAAGTATTATCATCATTTTCTTGTCCCTCAGGCCCTTGTCTGTGTTTCCCTTTCTACCTAGAACAACAGGGAGCACTTATTTCTTATGGGACTATCTCCGACCTATCTTATTTTCCCTGTGGAATGTAAGTCCCAGGAGGAGACAGATTTTGCCATGTTCATCACTGGACTCCTAGAACAGTGCCTCATGTGCAAAAATGTCCATCCTCGGGGCACCTGGGTGGCTCAGTTGGTTAAGCGACTGCCTTCAGCTCAGGTCATGATCCCAGGGTCCAGGGATCGAGCCCCACATTGGGCTCCCTGCTCAGCGGAGAGCCTGCTTCTCCCTCTCCCTCTGCCTGCTGCTCCGCCTGCTTGTGCTTTCTATCTCTCTGTCAAATAAATAAATAAAATCTTAAAAAAAAAAAAAGTCCATCCTTAAAGACCAGACAGAAGGCACCACTTCTATAAAGCCATCAACAAGCTGCCAGGCAAAATTAATTTCATCTTTACCTGTTCCCCTGCAGTACTGTGTGCCTCCTACTACGTCAGCAACGCTTGCATTATTACACTTACTTTCTACTGTTGAAGGGGTAGCTTTGCAAGGACAAGTACAATGGTTTACTTGATCCAGGACATACAATCTCTAGAAGTCCCTCGCATACTATCTTTAATGCATTTTATTTCTTTTTGTCTTTCCATAATTTTTTCCTTCCTGTACTCATTGTAGGCACAATGGATTATTAAGTTAATACCATTAATCAATTAGAAAGTGATGGATAGTATACTTCAAATAAATAGTAACTGTGAAATCCATAGAAACATATACCTATGCATGCTATGAACAGATATGGGGCTCTATCTAGCTATACAACACATTTTCAACAAAGGTACATTATCAAGTTTAAATTTCATATGTGTATCACATGTGAACAGAGGCAGACACTTTTATATAAACAGCTGGATACATATTATATTTTCAACCTATAAATAGAATATTCTGGGAGGGTGTATATTATTCTACATATGTAGAACTATACATAGACATATAATATTATATTTATATAGCAGCTTGTAAAAACTTTAAGATATAACCAGTTGCACCACAAAAAGTGGAAGATTTTAAAAATAGAGACCACACCTTTCCACTGAGGGAAAGGGCTCACGCACAGTGATATCACAGACACATTGTGACAACCTGGGGTTTTTCTTGTGTAGTCAAAGAACTCCCTGGCAGCTGATTTGAGGTTACATTTCCCAAACTACACCCCAAGGGCCAGCTATATCAGAGTCTTCACCTGTGTGTCAAACATTCAGTTTGCAGGACATCACCCCAAAGCCACCACATCTGGGGATCAGGCCCATGACTCAGGATGTTTAACAAACCTGACAGATGATTCTGTTGCATCCTGCATCCTGGGAGTCAGTGAGCTAAGGCACTCTGCCTCGGGCCAACAGTCTTGCGTGGAAGAATGAGAGCACGGCAGGGCAGCCGGTGCGAGTGGGAAGTAAGAAGTTCTGTGTGAAGCACAGAAGGCTGGCTGCATGGTGGGTGTTGGCAAGAACGGGGACCAGAGTCACCAGGCTGTGGGTGATTACAGAATAAGGATTGTTTTAACAAGGACCTTATGCTCCCCTTCAAGGTTAAGGAAGCAAGACTCACAGGTGTCTGCTTTTCCACTTCTCACTTCCTTTTCACTCTCCTCCTGTTCTTTGACCTTTCCATGAACATGTTTTCCACCAGAAATATGTTCTGAATCTTGGCAGGGCTCAGCACGCCTCCCTCCTCCCTGTCTTGTCTCCTCCTGATGTCTTGCCATAGCAGATCCAGACTCTGGTTATGGACAAGGGCAGAGGGTGGTGGCCACCACCCAGCATCTTAGAAAAAAGTCACTTCTGAAATCAGGGGACTACTGCTCTGCATGCTGAGAGAAAATCAGGGATGAGAGGCATTTCAAAATCATCTAGGCTAACACAGTCCTTATTTTCAGCTAAGGAAACAGCTTCAGAAAACAGTGAAGAAACTCTAAGCTTCAGAAAGCAATGAAGAAACCAACTTAGCAGCCAACATCATCTGGTATCCGGGACTCCACTCTCTCACTTGATCTTCTTCCAGAAATCCACTGTAATGCATTTTTAAATGGAACTATTGTCTATTACCATCTGTAGGCACCACATAAATAATTTTAAAGTATAAATGAAACATTGAATGGTTAATTGACTAATGACTGAATGATGAATGAACATATTGATGAAAAAAGAGAATTAAGAATGGGTTTCAGTATCAGGTAGACAGTCTATGGTTGCTAGAAACCTAAATGTGGTCAATAAACTGCTTTTTAGAAAAGCACTTCATTATCTGTAATTTGTTATTTTATATTGCATTATGGGTAACCTAACATATACATGACACTTGACGTCACAAAACACTTCTCATATGTAATTCTATTTGATCCTTTTAAAAATATTCACAGATCCTCATAAACTTGCCCATAAGCTTTAACCAAAAAATCTGACATTGGGAGACATGAAGAAATTTGACATACAGTTAACTATAAGCAGCATTGGAACACAAACCCATACCTGTTGACCGTGAAGGAGAAACACATCACATACAGAAGCCCTTCTGAGAAACCTGTTTTAGGAAACTTAGTCAGTCTCACTATTTGATTATTTAATCCAAATAGGTAGAAATGTTTTCTATCTTATATGTAAATAATGCAAATTAACTACACTGGGGAAAAAAGGAATCACAGTAACTGGATTTAGAAATAGGTAAAGCTAGAGAAGGAGAGCGGAAGTGCAGCTAAGGACTGCAGTAAGTGATGATTGTGTTGGGCTTTGCTATTAAGCATCCAGACCCACCATCCCTGGCTCATGCATATTGTCTACCATTTTAAATACAATTATTAATCCTGGCCACACAAGGCTACTCAGAGTCCATCAGGAAATCATAGTAGATGCTGCCTTCTGTGTACATATTTAATTTTTTAATTTGTATTAAATATTATTCTTTACTTAAAAGGTAATACATTTCTGTAGAATACAAACAAATGTCCTTTATGTATTTATTTTAAAATACATAAAATACAATTGAAAATATATGTTTACTGCTATTCTATTTATAAATAACACTTCAGGGCTGTATAGGACGACTTTTGACCTGATAAGATGCATATTGATAGATCATTAGAAATAGTCCGAAAAGGGTCTACTGCCTCAATGAAATTCCAGTGGGTCCAGTGATCTGGGTATGTTTCCCATGATGAAGGGAAAGCTGATTCTCCTTGCACTTCCTTCTACTGAGAAAGAAAAAGAATGCTCAGTGGTCTCTTTGAATTTCAGAAGCAGCATTCAACAAATTTGGATACCTCCTCCAAACAGTTGGGCAAATGACCTCAAAGACTTCCATCTTTGATTCGGTATATTCATTACTTACTGCTACATAATGCATTAGCTCCAAATTTATCAGTTTAAAACAATAAAAATGTATTATGGAACTAGAGAGTATTATGCTAAGCGAAATAAGTCAATCAGAGAAAGAAAAGTATCATATGATCTCACTGATATGAGGAATTTGAGAAACAAGACAGGATCATAGGGGAAGGGAGGGAAAAATGAAGCCAGACGAAACCAGAGAGGGAGACAAACCATAAGAGACTCAATCTCAGGAAACAAACTGAGGGTTGCTGGAGTGGACGGGGGTGGCAGGGATGGGGTGGCTGGGTGATGGACACTGGGGAGGTAAGTACTATGGTGAGCGCTGTGAATTGTGTAAGACTGATGAATCACAGACCTGTACCCCTGAAACAAATAATACATTATGTTAATAAAAAATTAAAATTAAAAAATGTATTATATTATTATTTCTGTAGGTTAGAAGTCTGGGAGCATCTTACCTGGGTCCTCTGGCTCAGGGTCTGCCACAAGGGTGGGGGATGATCAAGGTGTTTGTTGGGGTTGCTAAGTTTAACTTGGGGGGCATTAGCTTAAAAGCCCACTCATGAGCCTGTCGGCAAACTTCCAAAGATTCGCTTCCAAGCTCACTGGTTTTTGACTGGAAACATCCTTTCCTGGCCTTACGTGTCTGTCGATAGAGCTCTTCACAACACAGAAGCTTGCTTCCCCCAGAATGAAGGCTTCAAGAGAGAAATAGACTGAGAGACGAAAGTTATGGTCTTTTTGTACCCTAACCTTGGAAGCGATAGTCCCTCAATTTTGCTGCTTTTCTTTTTCTAGACGTGAGCACCCAGTTCTAGCCCACATTCAAAGGGAAGAAATTACATAAGAGAATGAGTGAATATTAGCAATCAGAAATTTTAGGAGCCACTTTAGAGGCTATCAGTTTGGAGCTCAGAACAAAAGAAAGCTTTCTAGTTAGTACAGCGTGCGCAGCAAGGATTTTTGTCTCCTAACCCTGAGGACCTGATGATACACAAAGTACCTGGGTCAGATCGGGGATGCTGCATGGAGCTTGTAAAAAAATCTCAAAAATAACGATAGTGGACTCATAGCCACATCAGCTAAGATCTTGGAACAAAGTCATGCCCTCTTCCATAATTAACCATTCTCCTTTTCTTAAACAGCTTTTAGAATTTGGTCAGGTCTTGGTAGAGACTGAATACATGTTCTTAAGAGACCAAGTGATCATGCAATCTAAATTGCTCATACTGAGCTTGACGTTGATTCAAATAGAAGTAAAGTTAGGAGTCTAAAGCAGCCCTTCTTCGTCAAGTGGAAATAAATAGTACACTGAGGACTGTGAACCAGAAAGCCCTGAAGAACTGAGACTCTCTTTTCATTGATTTCTACCCATTGTGCTGTAAAACTTTTCAAACTTCATTTTTAGATCTTTAAAAAAAAATGTTCATTTATGTACTTTCCAGGAAAGTTCTACTCTGTTACATGTGCTCCAGTCACTCTTGTTCCAGAGTCTCTGGCTTTTCCTCAGGGAGGTTATATATGTGATATTTTATCTTCAGAAGTATCATTTTCTTTCTCCTATTTTTCATTCAATTCATCCTTTTGCATTGCCTTCTTGGAGAACCTCCCAGTGCTTCCCTCAGTGTCACTGGTTTATTTCAAAGGGCTGATTCTGATTCTAGCAGCTATTGGTGGGTTTTTATTTCTTTGACTATGTTTTACCTTTCTTGAAGTAATTCTTTATTCCATGTAACATCCTTTTTAATGCAAACTGTCTTCTTTTAATTTCATCATACCTTCTCCTTATGGCTTTCTACTTCTGTTTCATAAAAATGATTTCTTTTTGTATCCTATTGCCTATACCAGCTTTGAAGCTTTGTGTTTTGTTTGTTTGTTTGTTTTTAAAGATTTTATTTATTTATTTGACAGAGAGAGACAGCGAGAGAGGGAACACAAGCAGGGGAAATGGGAGAGGGAGAAGCAGGCTTCCCGCGGAGCAGGGAGCCCGATGCAGGGCTTGATCCCAGGACTCTGGGATCATGACCTGAGCCAAAGGCAGACGCTTAACGACTGAGCCACGCAGGCGCCCCTGAAACTTTGTTTTTTAATTCCTTTCATGCTCTAAACGTTTTGGTTTTAGGAATCCTTTACACTCCTACAAATTATAGAGGACCCCAAATAGATTTTATTCTGCAGATTATATCTGTTGATGTTTACTGCACTAGAAATTAAAACTGAAAAAATTTTAAATACTTAGTTAATTAAAAATAATATAAACACATTACAAGCTAACATAAGTCATTTCTATAAACAATAATTATACTTCCCCCCAATAAAACACAGTAAGAATAATATTGTTTTACATTTTTTTCAAACTTCTTTAATGTTTGACCTAAAAGAAGAAAGATAGTCTCATATCAGCTCCTACATTCAATCTGATACAAAATCATTTGTCATGCATCCTCTCAAAAGTGCCACCTTATACTTTGAGAGAATGGAGTACAAAGTGCAAACAGCATCCCAATATTATTATGAAAATAGTTTTTGCCTGAAGTGCCCTGTGAAAGGGTCTCAGGGACCCCATTTGTCCCCAGACCACACTTTGAAAATTACTGCTCTAATATATATTTTTCAAAGGTTAGCTCTTCTGAGTCAGCACTGTAATTTCTCATTTCATTTCATGTCATTGGTTCTGTCACTGTTATATAACTGTTGGATAGAAGATGCTTTTATAATGGAAATCCATTTTGAATTCTCGTGGCCAATGGAAGATGTGGTAAATTGCATTAATCCCCCACCAGTGCTTCACATGTCTCTGTCTCTGCCTTGTTTGCCATATCTTTCAATACCATCATCTGAAGGAAAATTGTGAAGAAGGATCCTGAATCTGGGCATAGCCACATGACTTGATTTGGCCAGTGGGATACAAAAGGAGGTTTGAAATAGGCTGTGCTTCTGATGGCACCATGGTAAGGACAGGCCAGAACTAGTTCACTGGTCCCAGGAAGGAGGATGAGCGAAACTTGGCAGAGCTTCCAGGACAATTTAGACCAGTGTAGTCCCAGGCAGCTCACGGAACCAGGAGTATATAAATAACTGATTATCAGGGCTCCTGGGAGGCTCAGTCAGTTAAGTGTCTACCTTCAGCTCAGGTCTTGATCTCAGGGTCCTGGTCACGATCATCCCACATCGGGGTCCTTGCTCAGCAGGGACCCTGCTTCTCCCTCTGCCTGCCACTCCCCCTGCTTGTGCTCTCTCCCTCTCTGTCAAATAAATAAATAAAATCTTTTAAAAATAATAATAAAATAAATAAATGATTATGGTTTAAGCCCTTAAATTTGTATTTATTAAATAACAATTGTTAACAGAAACAAAAAAAAAGAAAAGGAAAAGAAATCAATACTTACTGAACACGTAGGAAATGTCCAAGACACGATGTTATTTGTCTATCAATTAATATAATCTGAGTAGTAAATTATGTTTTCAGGGTTATCCAAGCTAGAAAACAGAATAAGTAATGGAACCTAGGTCTGTATGAAGACAAGAGTCCTCACTGTTTTCCTGGAAAAGTTAATGGAATTCCATAGGGACTGTTATCAGTAAAGGCAACAGAAATGATGTATGAATATTTAGACTTTTAAAGATCTCTCAGGTAGCTAGTTGATTTAGCAGTCAAGTGTATGTGGTGTTCAGTTGGCTCTTTCCAACAAGATTTAGAACATGTTTTTGTGTTACCTGGAGGCTACCTTCCCTGGGCTGTCATTCTTATTCTATGTATTATTTCAATCATAAGAAGCTTTATCCCTGACAACGTTTCCCCCATCAAATCTTAAGTGTTCCCATTAAGAACTATTTTATTGTTTAAACTACCAAACAACAGAACTTATCAGAACCTTATTAGTGAATTGTTCAGGATGGGGTTGTGCTATTTTTGTTGTTGTCCAGTGGGGGACAGAACCAGTTTTCAGAAACAGTTTTTAGTAGCAGTCTCTCTGGAGAAAGTTCTGTCATTACTTAGCTAAGGCTGGTAATGTCATTTACGGAGAACACAATTATTGTCTTTGATTAACTGAAGAGAATTGTGTGGAATTGCTATTAAGCTATCCAATAGAGGTGTAGAGAGCTAAAATAGTACCAGCAAGGGAAGGTACAAAGGAGCAGATTTAAACTAAGAAAAAGAGTTTTTACAATTAGAGTACATCAACTAGTGAGATCCCCATTACTAGAGGCATTTAGTGGAGCATGGATGATCACTTACCAAGGATATTACAGTCAGAGGCTCTCATCTGTTTCCACAGATGCTTGGCAAATCCCTCCTGCCCAATATATGCTTTTTGAAGGTCTGTGACACTCTCTTAGAGAATCATATGCAAACCGTCTATAAGGCTATGTGTTCTTTTCTTGGAGAGGGTCCATAAATTGCATCATTCTCAAAGGATCCCTGAGTGTTAGAAGGTTAACAATTAGAAAAACATCCATTCATGGGCGCCTGGGTGGCTCAGTCATTAATTGTCTGCCTTCGGCTTAGGTCATGATCCCAGAGTCCTGGGATGAAGCCCTGCATCGGGCTCCCTGCTCCGCGGGAAGCCTGCTTCTCCTTCTCCCACTCCCCCTGCTAGTGTTCCCTCTCTCACTGTGTCTCTCTCTGTCAAATAAATAAAATCTTTTTTAAAAAAAGAAAAGCATCCATTCATATGGAATGCGATTGGACTAGATAAACTATGTATCAAACCAAATGGTAATACCCTACATAGTAAGCATTTGTTATCTTTTTTTTAGTCAACACAGCATCTATGAATGTGAGATATATATATAATATATATACTTATATATATATATGTGTGTGTGTGTGTGTGTGTGTGTGTATACATCTTTATCCATTCATCCACTGGCAGACACATAGGTTATTTCCATATCTAGTTCCATACACATAGGTGCCTTCTTAGTCCACCATCTTGCTGATGCCTTCTTGTTTATCTTTGGCTGAGAAAAACAGCCAGCAGGCATGAAAGATTGTATGTATCTGAGGATGCCTTAGTGCTGTTATGTTTTAAGCCATGGGGGCTTGTTCCTTAGTTGGCTGTTAAGAAAGTTGACCTTGTAACTCATAAGTTTAAATCAAGAATTTTATTTATTTATTTACTTACTTATTTACTTATTTATGTACTAATCGGACTTGTTATATGTCCTTGGGTAAAGAGTACTTTCAAATACTTGGTAAACAGTGTATGCTTGACTGGCCCAGCTTAGAGATGCATAACATAATGCTATGGCTCAAAATCAAGCTGTATTTTTAATGTAAACTGAAGTGTTTTCTTCAGCCTTAAATGCATAAATGTACTTTGCAGCAGCAATATCTTCCCAAGGAAGAACGTTCAGATGGAAATGGAAGGTTTTTATACCAATATGTTTGTTTCCAAAAATGCTCATGAAAAGATTTAAATAATTTGTCATGTGCTTTGTGAATATTCACAATTGTTTTGTTTATATTACATATAGTGGCGAGCAAAAAGTAGATACTAAGCACTTACATGCTTAATTTCATACTGCATTATATGAAGTTCTTACCTTTTCATTTTAGGCAGAGGAGGAGGATACTGATAATTGATCAAATAGAGGAATAAAAAGCCTGTTCTCACCCTGAAGGTTCCAGTACAAAAGGAATGTAACAGGGAAGCATGTGACGTCTTTCATTTGGTTCCACAAAATATGCAGGAATAAATTAAGAAGTATGTGCATATGTTGCAGTATGTGAGAAAGAGCTTAAGGGTTCTATGAAATTTTAATTTTGATAAGAAGCAGCAGTATGCTAGGTGAAATGAAACTGTACAATGAAGACAAAACTGTCATGAATCTTTAGGCACTGAATATTATTATGTCAAAATAGATTTTTTAGAATTATAAACACAAGGAACAAACTGACAGAAAAACATTAGAGTTGAGACACATAATAAACTTCCCTTAGCTATTGCTATGTTAAGTAGGCAAAAAATAAATAATAAATGTGTGTATAAGAAACCTTATAAAAATACACAAATAAAGCTGTTGACAAGATGAATCATTATAAGCCAAAGAGGTCTTAATAAACACTAGCAAATGTATCCTAAAGGAAACTAAGAGATACATTACGAACAATTAGGATAAATTCTAGGCGTGAAAAGATGGTCCAATATTAGAATATGTATTAATATTATTTCCCAAAACAAGAGAATAAAGAAGATACATATGAGAATTATACCAATAAATGTAAAAAGGCATTTGGTAACATTTAATCTACATTCTTGATTTTTTTAAATGTTGGAGTAAATAAGAAGCTCAGTTATACTCAACAAAAAACTTTCAGAATGCACGTTATTGTTATTCCATTTTCTGGTTTCACCTGTTTTCTTAATAATATTCTATTGTTTAAACTGTAAATTGTTCATAATTGTGGATTACATGATCACTTCTTTATTTTCAAACTTTGCATGCCTTTTCTCTTTTGGAGTAATACCTCTTAATGTATCTCCTGGTAGCTACTAGCTAGACACTCCCCAGATCCCACTTCCAACTAAATGCTTTTATTGTGTTGATTGGTCATTTGTATTTATTCTTTACTGAACTGTTTATTCATTCTTCAATTCCACATTTTAAACCAGGTATTACCTTTAAAAAAAAAAGAATTTATTTATTTATTTGACAGAGAAAAAGAGCGTGCACAAGCAGGGGGAGGGGCAGAGGGAGAGGGAGAAGCAGGCTCCCCGCTGAGCAGGGAGCCCGATGCGGGGCTCGATCCCAGGACTCTGGGATCATGACCTGAGCTGAAGGCAGACGCTTAACCGACTGAGATGCCCAGGTGACCCATCTTTTTTTTTTTTTTAATTTCATGTATCTATAACTGAGAGACCGAGTAGACACTGCTGTATACCATGGCCTCGATTCTGATGAATGTTTCCTAAAAATATTTTAATCACAACTACTCATTAACCACTCAATTTACTTACTACTTCAGTTGTTATTCTCTTATTTTATGTTCTTTTATACTCAAATAGTCTTATATTTGAGCAAATACTTTTGCTAGTATCTTATATAGAGAACCCAGTGGGAAATTTATATTAACTAAATATACAGTTTGGTACAACACTAATTTTTAGAATTGTTTAAACGTTGTATGAATAGAATTTTTCGCAACTATTATATATTCCTTTCATGCTGTAAGGTAGTAAGGCCACATCTAGTTATATTCGTTTGAACTCTGAATATTAAATTACTAAAATTATGCATCTATTTTGAAGTTGGTATTCCCAAATTCACCTAAAACTTGAGACATATAATGAGATGATTATGAAAAGGTAAGGATAAATTAGTGTCACCAAATGGGTATATATGTGTTTTGGAAGACATCATTGAGAGGATGTGACTGCCCAGCTGACCCACAAACTGAACCTGGTAATCAGAAGCTCCTCACCTCCACCCCTGTCTTTGGGAGCCACTTCAAGGATTCAGCCTTGAGAAAGTATAGTGTTGTTGAGACCATCTGGACTGTTGTATACATGACTGAACCCCATTAAGGCCTTCATATAAACTCTTAAGATTCTGGCGGGCAGGTGCAACTAGCCTTGCAGTTGCCCAAAGTAAGCCTAATAAGTAAGTTCCCTTGCTTATTAATCCTGCCACTTACCAATCTGGACTGGTCTGCCTTTCTTTGGTCTCTCTTTGCCCTCTATGCTTAATCATGGGGGCCAGTATCGAATTTCACCTGCAAGGCTCCTAAGGTTTGAAATGAACAGTTGGCAAGCCAGCCAGGAAACCAAAGAAATGGGACTTGGGGAAGAGACCTCCATGAGAGAAATCCCTCCATGAGGGAAAAATTGTTCATTGATCTCTGCATAGGGAGGGTGGCCCCTATGTCAGATGCTGTGGACTGCCACATGAGTGCAAGGACACCCCGAAAACACTGTCTGCTTAACATGTTTTGGAGGAACGGCAACGAGTGCCCTGTGGCAGAAGAGGGAAAGCAGTGGGCCAGCTTCCGTAGCATTCTGTTCTTTATTACCAACCAGCTTTTGAAAAAGGGAAAATTAAACACATCTCAGATTGACATCTAAATTCATAAGCCTCATTTGTTACTGTTACTAAAGTACAAAAGCAACAACTGTGGCAATACTTGAAGGAAAATATCAAGAATCAAAAAGTGCGGGGCGCCTAGGTGGCTCAGTCGGTTAAGCAACAGACTCTTGATTCCAGCTCGGGTCATGATCTTGGGGTCCTGAGATCTAACCTGCTGTCAGGCTCGGGGATCAACAGAGAGTCTGCTTCTCTCCTTCTCCCTCTCCCTCTGCCCCTCCCCCCCCCCCTCACTCAAATAAATAAATCTTTTAAAAAAGAATAAAAAATGTGTGAGAATTAAAGTACAACTTTATTTTTATGACTTTATGAAATTTAGAAAATGAAAGGAAAAGAGAAAGTATATATTTTTAGAATACATTCCCCCAAAATTTGAATAATTAATACTACAAATGAATCAGTGACATGAAAAACATGTGTTGTCACACTTCCATGGATTCCCATTATGTGATTTAAAAAATGCAATCACAATGAGGAAGAAAACTAACGTGGATCCCTACCATGTTTTGTGCAACAAAGTAATATCTAAGTTGATCAAATTTTAAGACCTAAAAGTTGAAATAAAAAAAATTTAGAACTAAACATAGTTGAATTTACTTATATTCTTGGAGTGCCTAGGAATTTCTAAGAATCATATTAAAACCATAATGGAAAAGTTGGATTTTTTTGAGAAATTTAAATATATGATAATAATAAAAATTGAAAAAAATAACATCGATAAAATAAAAGGTAAACAGAAATCAGGAGAACATACCCACAATACCCATGAGGATCAATGAGTAAAATAAATCACTAAATATCTCAACTAAATCAATTACAAACATAAACCCCATTGAGTTAGTAGGAAAAAATATCTGGGTTAAGAAAAGAGTTTACAGAAAGAGGACAAAAAATTGTCTAAAATCAAAAGCTTTAAATGCTCAACCTCTTTTATTGTTGAAATACAGCACATAAAACTATTAAGATCTCAAATGTCAATTGTGACAAGATTGAATGCTAGCAAGGGTCTGGAGAAACAGGCGCACAGAAACCGTTTATGAGTGTGTTAATAGGTAATGTAGACATGCCTGTGATGAAAATACTCTTTTGCTCGTCATTACTTCTTATGTTTTATTCTCTCTTTGTTTCATTCCTTCTCCCTGAAGTGCATCCCCAGCTGTCCTGCCAGTGGCATACTCAGCTTTTGTTTAAAATATTTTCATTTCACCCTCAAACTTGAAAGGTCAATTGATTAAAATTTTTAGATACATATTCTAAGTTGGAAGTCAATTTTCTTAGTAGTGTAAGGGCTAAAATCTCTGGTGTCTTCCCTTTTTTTCTTACAATTTTATTATAAAAATTTACTAACACACAGCAAATTTGAAAGAATTATGCAAT
Source organism: Mirounga leonina (assembly GCF_011800145.1). Lineage (NCBI taxonomy): Eukaryota > Metazoa > Chordata > Mammalia > Carnivora > Phocidae > Mirounga > Mirounga leonina. The sequence goes on along the minus strand of NW_023270265.1, from coordinate 7,958,675 downwards.
GAACACCCTTAATCTACGCCTCTCCATCCCTCTAACCACCCATGAGTCCATCTTATTTTTTATGCATTTCTACGTATATTACACACATCAGTACACTTCCCCCTATTGAAGCATGCATATTATTATCTAGAACTCAATATTTATTATTATTTTCTCTTTTGAAAAAAGATTCAAGGACAGGCACAAAACTCAGATGTATAATCAATTAGTTTCGACAGATGCACACATGTGTGGAGCCCATATCATTCTTTGGCTTCTTTCTTGATGTGAAGCCTCCATTATTGGAGTTTTATCTCTGGTTGTTCTTCCAATACTCTCTTGGATTTGGGTGTTTGGTCGCTTTGTTGCAATATGCCAAAGAATAGATTTATTAAGAATTCATTTATTTACTAAATCTCAAGTTTTACATCTTTTGTAGGTTTTGGAAAATTCCCAGCCATTTCCTCTTTGAATACTGCTCTCTATGTTTATCCTTGTGGAAGTCAAGCTAGCTATAGTTTTTCTATCTTTCAAGTTTCTTAACTGCAATGGTTCTTGGGACCATTACATATCCAGCCCCAAACTCTCCCCCACACTACATTTGAATATCCAAGTGACAACTTATATTTTCCACTGAGATGCTTAATTAGCACCTCATCTTTAAAGTACATAACACCAAACATCTGAATTTCCCCAGCACTCTGCTTTTTTCCCTGCTCTCTATCTCAGTTAAAAGAAACAAATCCATCCTCTCAGTAGCCCAGTTCAAAGCCCTGAGAATCATCCTTGGCTCCTCTATTTTTCTCAACCAAGTCATAAACAAATCTGATCAGCCACAAACTCAAATATATACAGAATTGCTTAAATCTTGACTACTCCAAGACTATTAAGACACCATCTCCTGCCTAGATTATAATTTCAATAGCTTCATAGCTGATTTCCTGCTTCTTCCATTGCCCCTTCACAGGCTATTCTCTATTTATAGAAAAGCTATATCAAGTTGGATTCCTGCTCAAAATTCATTAATTTATCGCCACCTCACTATGCAGAGTAAATGCCAAAGTCTATTGACTGGGCCACAGCAGCTATGTATTATCATCCCCCTTTTCCTCTCTGACTTCATCTCCTACCTCCTTTCCCATTGGGCACTCTATTTCAGCTATACTGATCAGCTTACTGATCCTTGCACATGACATGCATGCACGCATGCAATCCCTTGAAATTTCCAGTTTATCACAGATGGCCTCAGATCTGTCTCCCTGCTTTTAAGAGACAAATTTCATCTTCTCATCCTACTGGGCATTATATTTGGATCCCTAAACTAGCATGACCGCACTATCAACTGCTCTCAAACTACCACCAAAACAGCCAAACATTGAGCACTGATTTTTGTCCTTATGGCTTTAAGTTTCTTCTTCGTTTCTGACATTCATGTACATTGTTTTCTTTCCTCTGAGAGATACCAAATAATGGAAATTTACCCAGGATCTAAAGTGTTTAGAGCAAAAATATTTCCAAGTTATGTTATTCTACTATCTTGCTGAACTGATTCAGATCTTTATTCCAATTTCCCACCCCCCAAAATCTGGATCACTGTATTTTAGTTGTAAAGTAGTCTGTCACTGGATTTTGTTGTTATTTTAGTCTAATCTTAGGACCTCTGTCTCTTTACTACTGAGTGTGATAGGTTGATATTTATGTTAATTAGTTATACCCGGGATTTATTTCTACTATTTTATTTTGTGCTTTCTGTTTACCATATATTTTCTTTGCTTCTTCCCTTTTTATTTTTTCTTCTTTGCTGATTTGGAAATTGGATAGGTCAACTTTTCCAACTTGTGGTTCTGTCTTCCAGAACATTAGCTTCTCTTAGGCTTTAGAGTAATTATCAGTCTGAGTACAAGTGAAGTTCCTAGTTGGGGAATTCCTACAGCACAGGTAGGGTTGCATAAACTGAGCACAGGCTCAGGGCTTTGATTTCTCATAGAATTTTTTTTTCTTTTTTTACTTTCTAGTACAGAAAGGGTTTCGCTTCTCAAAGGACTGTCCTGCCAAGATTTCCTTTCTCCTTTCCCTGTAAGTATATCCTCCAGATATCCTGCCTTTACATGAGAGTCTTAGTTCCAACTCCCTCTAACCTCAAGTTCCATGTCCTAGCTTCTGCTCCTGCATGGAAATTCAGGTCCGATTCTCTAAGATTTGGGGTCTAATTTGGGGTTGGATAATCATCTACAAGGCCAATATAACTTCAGTTGACTGGCTTAATGCTCAAGTTTTCAGTTCCTGCTTTGTTTCTGACAAATGGAACTTCACCTCCTTTTATTTTTATGAGGTAAAGTATGTATTATATTTAAATCTGCCATTCTCCTAGTTTATAATTGAAAGGGATCCAGGTTTGCCTTTCCAGCATGTTGCCAGAACAAGAGAACAATTGCACAAAAATTAAAAACTTTATCAAGGTACGTGCATTTATTTACAAAAATAATATAAAGTGCTAATAACAATAAGATGTACAGATACTTTATGTTAAATGGAAAATATACTAATGCTTCTATAAGCAAAAATGGGCAACAAATACAAGAATTTAGGCACAAAAAATTAATATGGCTGAAAGAATGTTTAATATATAGTGAACAAGTATTACAAATGCAAATTAGAAGACTTGTTTTTCAACTCACACTGACTAAAGTTAATATGATTGACAATTACCAATACTGGTGGGTACTTTCAGAGATAGGCATTCATACACTGTCAGCACATGTTTCAAATTAAGAATGTATCCCTTTGATCTAGTGATTTAATTTATAATATTCTCTCCTAAAGATTTAAGCAGATATTGATACACTTATATTAATTATATAGCCCACACTTGGAAATAAAATTCAAACACAGGAAATATATACCTCTACCTCCTTTGCTCTTTCAATGAGGGATCCTGAGGGACACATTCTATCTTCACTCCAAAGAATCTGCCTTCATAAATAAAAGGTAGGGTTTTATTTATATAATGGGTAACTTGATAAAATATTCAACATTCTACATATAAGTTGATTATATTATTTGTAATATTGATCTTTTTTACTGTAATTTTCATATGTAAATATTCAATAGCCAGAGTTTGGACTGGGCTATGAAAGAAAAATGGAAAAAAGAAAATAGAAACAGAAATTTTCATTCAGTTAGTGTAGGTGATTTCTTTACTATTTTTTTTTTTACTCCTTTCGATCTTTTAGTAGCGTAACAGGAATTTTAAAAAGCAAGATGGAAGCTTTACTGTTTTGCAATCAAGACTTGATCTCATTTTGAGTAACATTATTTGAGCATAAAAGTAATGATTTTCTTTTAAACATAGGCTTTTCAAAGATTTTCTCTATGCTTTAGTGTGATTTTATTATATCTAAAGGGCTGTGTTTCCCCTCTGCCCCAAGAGAAACAAATTTTCCATTTTATGAAGTCAGCAGGGAGCCAGACTCAATTTATAAAAATTAACTTCACAGGGAACTTTTCCTAAGACTAAACTCTTGCCACATGAGGAAGTTACACTCTGGTAATCAAAGGCTCACTTGCAGAAACAAATTAACTCTCTAGCATTAAGAAACTAGTAAAAAAAAAGGGGGGGGGAGATAACAAGTTATATTTTCCCTGGGGAAAAAAAAAGGACACTCATCAGATTGACCATATTTTGACAGTTTAGGAAGGTGGTGCTCACAATCGGTGTGCAAGATTACCCTTTGGGGATCCAATAGGAATATATTAAAATTTTTATTTGCATTGATGTCTCATCACATCCCTTCTATCAATGTGTTTGAGTATAGTTTATTTTTTTTTTAAGATTTTATTTATTTATTTATTTGACAGAGAGAGACAGCGAGAGAGGGAACACAAGCAGGGGGTAGTGGGAGAGGGAGAAGCAGGCTTCCCAATGAGTAGGGAGCCCTATGCAGGGCTCGATCCCAGGACCCTGGGATCATGACCTGAGCCGAAGGTAGACGCTTAACGACGGAGCCACCCAAGCACCCCATTTTTGTGTATAGTTTAAATGCAGATAATATATTAGTATAGTACCACATTTATATAATATGTGAATAAACATACCTACATTGAAGATGTGTGCTCAAAACATTTTCCTGGGGGTGCCTGGATGGCTCAGTCGGTTGAGCGTCTGCCTTTGGCTCAGGTAATGATCCCAAGGTTCCGGGATCGAGACCCACATCTGGCTCCCTGCTCAGTGGAAAGCCTGCTTCTCCCTCTCCCTCTGCCTGCCTCACTGCCTACTTGTGCTCTCTGTTTCTCTCTCTCTGTCAAATAAATAAATAAATAAATAAATAAAATCTTAAAAAAAAATTTCCTGGTGTGGGGTCATGATCTAAATGTTTGAATTCCACTCCAAGATATCTAGAAAAAAATATTGAAAAGAAGCAATTTTATACAGATTGTAGTGCATTCAGAATGCTATGGCATATCCAAATCTTGCCATTCTGTATATTGAAAAAAGTAATATTACTTAAGAAAAATATTCTGTATTCAGAATTAATTTTTCAGACTAATTAATTTTGTCTAACATCTTCTATTTTCCGATTATCTGTTGTGATGTTTTGTTCAATAGAAGGACAATGGAAGAATGTTAAATAGTGATCACACAATGTAAACAGGAATCTTGGTGATCAAACAATCACAATAGTAAATCATCTCAGCATATTTGGTGGGCTATAACCTTTCTGAAAACTTTAAAGAATTTTTGTACTTTTGCCTTGAAAATAACAATGTAAGAAGAAAACTAGGTAAAGGGTCTTCCTTTTTAATCCTGTAAAATAATTTTCCTGTGTTATGAATCCATTTTATAAGAAATTATATAGACTATTAATTCCATGTTTCATTGGTACTAAGGTACATATTCTTTTTAATAATTTAATATATTGAAGATGGAGTATCTGTTATAATTTATGGCACCTTAAGATTGTTGTAGGTAGGGGCTCCTGGGTGGCTCAGTCGGTTAAGCAACTGCTTTCTCTGGGGTCATGATCCTGGAGTCCTGGGATCAAGCCCAGCATCGGGCTCTGTGCTCAGTGGGGATTTTGCTTCTCCCTCTGTTCCTCTCCCCTGCCCCGGCTTGTGTTCTCTCTCTCTCTCTTACTCACTTTCTCAAATAAATAAATAAAAATCTTTTTTAAAAAGCCAAAAGATTGTTGTAAGAAGGGGCCATTACCATGTCATTTCTTGAGCATGTGCAAACATACAAAGTGTCAACATCAAAACTGGCAGAATGGACATCAACATTTTGGGAGAGAACTTTAAAGAGTGGCGTGCTCTCTAAACAATTGTTGCCTCATTAATGCTCTTGATGACTTAATCCATATTTGAATAATACATGGGCTTGATGTCCCTAAGTTAGAAGGCAATTCAGGAAAATCAGACTCCAGAGGGGAAGAAGCTTTAGCAACACTTTAATTAATTTATTTCACTTTTACTTTCTTTCCCATGCATGTCCAAGAGAGATATACAATAAAAGGATACACTTAAGTAAGTGTAAAAATTCTTTCAATAAGTATAAAATAAAAATTCTAAGTGATAAGAAAGTATCGTGTCTAATTGGTAGCCTATTTTCTTCCCTATTAGAACACAAAATAATGATTGTACAATCAACAGTACCTTAGTTTTGATGAAATGATACACCCACTGTAACACATATGCTCTAGGTAATCAAAGAAAAACAAACCTGGCATTTGGTCTTTATTTTTTGGCTTTCTTCTGCTCTTTTCAGTTTCAGTTAATATATGTTAATGTGAGCCTCCACATGCTGCTCCCTATGTTTCTTACTTTGAGTACTGGAAAGTAAAATAAACAGAATAGAGTAAACCATAATATTCCCCCCGTAAGAGGCAGAGATGCATAATATTAAAATCAGGCAATATACACACTTCCACAATGCAAACAACATCAAAAGGACACCACAAAAATCTTTTGAAACTGACAATAAACCACATTGTAAGTGATAACCTAAGGTGTAATAGAAAAGACATTTTACAAAATATTTGGAAATTAATATCATAGAAGTGAATGTCTCCAGGTAGACAGCCATTGTTGCAGATCTTATGGGCATAAGAATTGAATGTCTTATAGTTTTGATGCAAATAACAAACTGGAAATTCTGGCATGCAAGCTTCCATAATGATTTGGAGAAATCAATTCCAATAATTTTCAGCTCCCAACCTTAAGATGCTCAAGGCACAACATCTTATATGGTTTAAAGGCATTGGGTATGCCCCTCCAGTCATCAGCTGTCTGTCCACATTGGGCATCCCCAATTTATCCATCATCCCTGCACTCATAGGGTCTCTACAGGTCCAGTAGCTCTGGTGCTCCTTTTATACATTTGGGAACCATACTCTTGGGCTGGGCTGTGAATGCTTGGGCTCTGAGCCTAGTAGCTTGATCTTCTTCAAGCAACCACCAGACACATGGTGCACAGCCAGGATGCTGGGTGCATGTCTCTGCTACTCATGTTCCTTCCAAGCTGGGGAAGAAGACTCTTCTCTTCCTCATTCTTCTCAAGTCACTCTTTTTTAACCCCAACCCTTCTGGGACACCTGCCACTTTTTCCAAGTGGTTTTGGCTTTTACAAAAGCCTAGAAAATCCTTAGACTTACAGAGTTCCTGAATTATAAAAGAGCCGTGGTAGCCTCTTAAAAGGAATGGAGTGCTACGAAGATCTAAGGATGACACACTCCAGTTACAAATCATTATGCCACACCCATCCTAGACTTTCTTACCTTCAGCCAGGGAATTCCTGGTAATTTTTGACTAATTGCAGCAATAGCCAAGAAAAGTGCAGGCCAGTAGTAATCACCATGCATGGAATGTATTTTCTCACAGACTATATAGACCTGCCCAAACCACAGAGTAAATGACAGACAATTATGTTTGTTATCACAGAAAGTGCTAAATCATTAAAATATTTTTAGGGAAAATTTCAGATCAGGAGGTACTTTATTATGCATTGTCTAAATGTGAATCCTGACTTTTTAAGTCCTAGAAGTTAAAGTCTGTACTTTGCTCCATTTTAACACTATAATGCTGGAGTGAAACAGCCCAGGGAAAATAGTGCAGTGTGAGAAGGTTGTAGAGTGCCAGTTTATGAGTTTGTTTATTCTGCAGAAATTTTACTGCTGCTCAAACTGACTGCTTCTTTAGTGCCTTAAATCACACAGCATAATCTGTGGACTATAGATCAGAACAATAAACTTCACTGAATTTACAGGCTCAGGAGAACAGCATTCAATAGGGCCTTTTATTATGACCCTAACCTTACAATGTTTTTCTGACTTTCATTGCCTCAGGAATTCATAGGAGAGATGCCAAAGCAGTATGTTGTTTTGAGTGTGGGCCCTACCCCCACTGTCAATCATACCAAATATTGAAGAAAAGGATTCAGATAGGAAAAGACAATATGGAGGGATCCCTAAGGTGGGTGCAGAGAATTGCCCCATTACATGTGAACAGACACATTTTGAAAAAAGAAATGTAGAGCAATTTAATCAACACTTCTAGTTTCCTCGCTTACAGATACTTGCCCATCAGAACTATTATTCATCACTGGAGTGTTGATGGGTCATATACACAGCTGAATTATATAAAAATATAGAATCTAGCATGGGGAAGGCAGGAGAGTGTAATTTAGAGTGGCTTTCCAGATTTTATATATCTATGAAGGGAAACTTTAAAAATCTCCTTTCACATACCTAATTATTGATTAATGATTCACACACTATTGATTAATGTTACATGAATTATATATTATATATGAATATACAGTAGAAATGAAAAGGAAAAATATATGAGATAAAAATAAATGCTAAGATATTTCTAATAATTTTCACTGGTCAGTGGCTTTGAATTCAATGAAACCTGAGTTTGAGTGCTACTGATACTATTTATAATCTGTGTGAATCTGGACAATTTACATAAGCTCTCTTAGCCTCATAGGGTTAGTGATTAGCACTTGTTATGAACCCGCAATGAATAGTGGCTATCATGATGATGGTAACGATGATGATGTTGATGATGATGATGATGATGATGATGATGATGATATTTTAGGTTACTGACCCTCAGGGATCAGAGAAACCTTGGCAGGACCAGTCTAAACAGAGCCACAATCACCTCACCAAGTGGTTTCCTATCTTAGCTTGAATAACTCTATTGAGAAGGGACTCATTATCTCCCAATTCTTTTGCTTTTGAAAAATTTACAGGTTGGGTTACAGAGTAATTACTTTGTCCTCTTCTTCATAAGCACTTGTAGCATTAGATGCTAAAATTTAGGTTCATGGAAGTAAGGCCGGAAGTTGCTTTCAGGTTCTTTAACCCATCTGAAATAATACAAGAGAATGCTGTAGTAAAACTGTATATCAATTTGCAGAGAATTGACATCTTTATTATGTCAAGTGTTCCAATCCATGAACACAGTATGTCTCTCTATTTATTTAGGGTTTTCTTTTTTTTTCATTTCTTTAAAAAGCATTTTGTAGTTCATGGCATAAAGGTCCCATACATATTTTGTTAGATTTTCACCTAAGTCATGGTGTTTTTTATTTCTTGGGGAGTTGTTTGGTGATTAAATGGCATTGTATTTTAATTTTGGTTTCAAAATGTTCATTGCTAGAATATAGAAATAGAGTAATAGGGATAGTCTATTACTCCTAAAAGACTTTTGGTGATGCAATTTTCTATATTCATGCCATCTGCAAATAGGGACAGTTTTATTTTTTTCTTTCCAATTTGCATGCCATTTGTTTTCTTTTCTTGCTTTATTTTTCTGGCTAGAACCTCCAATATGATGTGGGATAGCAGTGGTAAGAGGAGATACTTATGCCTTTTTTTTTTTCTTTCTGATCTTGGGGGGAAAACATTCAGTGTTTCACTATAAGCCATGATCTTAGCTATAAGATTTTTTGTGGCTATGTTATCAAGTTCAGGAAGTTGACCTCTGCTGCTAGTGTTCTAAGAGTTTTTATCATGAATGAGTGTTGAATTTTGTCAAACGCTCTTTCTGCACAAATTGATAAGGTCATGTTATTTTTCTTCTTTGGCCTGTTAATATAGTGGATTTAAGGATTTTAGAATATTGAAATAACCGGGTATCCCTAGAATAAAACACACGTTGTGAGGTGTATAATTTTTTTTATAAATTGCTAAATTATATTTCTAATGTTTTGTTAAGAGATTTTGCATCATTTTTCATAAGGGATATTGATCTGCAGTTTCTTTTTTGCATGTGGTCTTATTTGTTTTGATATATTATTATTTTGGTTTCATAAGATGAATTAGAGAGTGTTCATTTTCTTTCTGGAAAATACTGTATAGAATTGGTGTTATTCTTTTTTGAATATTCGGTAAAACACTGCAATGAAACTGCCTGAGCCTGGAGATTTTGGTGGTGGTGGTGGTCTTTCTCTAATTATGAATTTGATTTCCATAATAGTTATAGAGCTATTCAAATTATCTATTTCATATAGAATAAGTTATAGTAGTTTCTGCTTTTCAAGGACTTGGTCCATTTTATCAAAGTTGCTAAATTGATACATATAGAGATATTCATAGATGTTTATAGTATTCCTTACTATCCTTTCCATGTCTTCAGTCCATAGAGATATTCCCTATTTTGTTCTTGATAGTGGTACTTTGTGTCATCTTTTTTTTTTTTCAGTCTTTTCCAGTTATTTCATTTTCACTCATTCCAGTATATATTTTTTATTTCCTTAAGGCTTCCCCTTTGACTTATGGATTATTACATAGTGTGTTGTTTAGTTTGCCAGTGTTTGGATATTTGCCTACTATCTTCCTGTAATTGATTGCAGGTTTGATTCCATTGTAATCAAAGAACACATTCTGTATGTTTCAGCTGTTTCAAATTTGTTGATGGTTATTTTATGGCCCAGGATATGGTCTATCTTGGTATATATCTTACAGTAATTGTCCTGTAGGAGGTATATGTCCTCCAGGAATGTCCTGGAGTATTCTATAAATGTCCATTAGACCTTGTTGAATAGGGCTGGTGTTGAGACTGGGGTTGAGTTCTACGCCCTTGCTTATTTTCTGTCTGGTTGTTTTATCAATTATTGAGTGAGAGGTATTAACATCTCCAACTATAATTGCAGGTTTGTCTATTTCTCCTTTCAGTTCTATCACTTTTTACTTTACAGAGTTTGTAGCCCTGGTATTAGGTGAATACATACTAAGGATTGCTATGTCTTCCTGATAGATTGACACTTTTATCATTAAGTAATATCCTTCTTTGTCTCAGACTATTTTATCTACTCGAAATCTACTTTATCTGATATTACTATAGTCACTCCTGTTTTCTTTTGATTAATGTTTTCATGGTATATCTGTTTCCATCCACTTACTTCAACCAACCTATATTGTGATATTTGACATGAATTTCTTTTTTTTTAATGTTTTTAAAGTACTTTATATATTGTGGGTTTTTTTATTCTTATGTTAATCCCCATACATTACATCATTAGTTTTAGATGTAGTGTTCCATGATTCATTGTTTGTGCATAATACCCAGTGCTCCATGCAGAATGTGCCCTCCTCAATACCCATTACCAGGCTAACCCGTCCTCCCTCCCCCCTCCCCTCTAGAACCCTCAGTTTGTTTTTCAGAGTCCATCGTCTCTCATGGTTCGTCTACCCCTCCGATTTCCACATAAAGTATCATATCATCTGCAAAGAGTGAGAGTTTGACTTCTTCTTTGCCGATTTGGATGCCTTTGATTTCTTTTTGTTGTCTGATTGCTGTGGCTAGGACTTCTAATACTATGTTGAATAGCAATGGTGATAGTGGACATCCCTGCCGCGTTCCTAACCTTAGGGGGAAAGCTCTCAGTTTTTCCCCATTGAGAGTAATATTCGCTGTAGGTTTTTCACAGATGGCTTTTATGATATTGAGGTATGTACCCTCGATCCCTATACTCTGAAGAGTTTTGATCAAGAAAGGATGCTGAACTTTGTCAAAAGCTTTTTCTGCATCTATTGAGAGGATCATATGATTCTTGTTCTTTCTTTTGTTAATGTATTGTATCACATTGATTGATTTGCGGATGTTGAACCAACCTTGCAGCCCAGGGATAAATCCCACTTGGTCGTGGTGAATAATCCTTTTAATGTACTGTTGGATCCTATTGGCTAGTATTTTGGTGAGAATTTTTGCATCCATGTTCATCAGGGATATTGGTCTGTAATTCTCCTTTTTGATGGGTCTTTGTCTGGTTTGGGGATCAAGGTAATGGTGGCCTCATAAAATGAGTTTGGAAGTTTTACTTCCATTTCTATTTTTTGGAACAGTTTCAGAAGAATAGGTATTAATTCTTCTTGAAATGTTTGGTAGAATTCCCCTGGGAAGCCATCTGGCCCTAGGCTTTTGTTTTTTTTGGGAGATTTTTGATGACTGCTTCAATTTCCTTAGTGGTTATAGGTCTGTTCAGGTTTTCTATTTCATCCTGGTTCAGTTTGGTAGTTGATACATCTCTAGGAATGCATCCATCTCTTCCAGGTTATCTAATTTGCTGGCATAGAGTTGCTCATAATATGTTCTTATAATTGTTTGTATTTCTTTGGTGTTGGTTGTGATCTCTCCTCTTTCATTCATGATTTTGTTGATTTGGGTCATTTCTCTTCTCTTTTTGATACGTCTGGCCAGGGGTTTATCAATCTTGTTAATTCTTTCAAAGAACCAGCTCCTAGTTTCGTTGATCTGTTCTACTGTTCTTTTAGTTTCTATTTCATTGATTTCTGCTCTGATCTTTATTATTTCTCTTCTCCTGCTGGGTTTAGGCTTTGTTTGCTGTTCTTTCTCCAGCTCCTTTAGGTGGAGGGTTAGGTTGTGTACTTGAGACCTTGTTTCTTGAGAAAGGCTTGTATTGCTATATACTTTCCTCTTAGGACTGCCTTTGCTGCATCCCAAAGATTTTGAACAGTTGTGTTTTCATTTTCATTGGTTTCCATGAATTTTTTAAAATTCTTCTTTAATTTCCTGGTTGACCCATTCATTCTTCAGTAGGATGCTCTTTAGCCTCCATGTATTTGAGTTCTTTCCGACTTTCCTCTTGTGATTGAGTTCTAGTTTCAAAGCATTGTGGTCTGAAAATAGGCAGGGAATGATCCCAATCTTTTGGTACCGGTTGAGACCTGATTTATGACCTAGGATGTGATCTATTCTGGAGAATGTTCCATGGGCACTAGAGAAAAATGTGTATTCCGTTGCTTTGGGATGCAATGTTCTGAATATGTCTGTGAAGTCCATTTGGTCCAGTGTGTCATTTAAAGTCTTTATTTCCTTGTTGATCTTTTGCTTAGATGATCTGTCCATTTCAATGAGGGGGGGTGTTAAAGTCCCCCACTATTATTGTATTGTTGTCGATGTGTTTCTTTGCTTTTGTTATTAATTGCCTTATATAATTGGCTGCCCCCTTGTTAGGGGCATAGATATTTACAACTGTTAGATCTTCTTGTTGGATAGACCCTTTAAGTAGGATATGATGTCCTTCCTCATCTCTTATTACAGTCTTTGGTTTAAAATCTAATTTGTCTGATATAAGGATTGCCACCCCAGCTTTCTTTTGGTGTCCATTAGCATGGTAAATGGTTTTCCACCCCCTCATTTTCAATCTGGGGGTGTCTTTGGGTCTAAAATGAGTCTCTTGCAGACAGCATATTGATGGGTCTTGTTTTTTAATCCAGTCTGTTAGCCTGTGTCTTTTGATTGGGGCATTTAGCCCATTTACATTCAGGGTAACTATTGAAAGATAGGAATTTAGTGCCATTGTATTGCCTGTAAGGTGACTGTTACCGTACATTGTCTGTGTTCCTTTCTAGTCTATGTTGCTTTTAGGGTCTCTCTTTGCTTAGAGGACCCCTTTCAAGATTTCTTGTAGGGCTGGTTTTGTGTTTGCAAATTCCTTTAGTTTTTGTTTGTCCTGGAAGCTTTTCATCTCTCCTTCAATTTTTAATGACAGCCTAGCTGGATAGAGTATTCTTGGCTGCATATTTTTCTCATTTAGTGCTCTGAATATATCCTGCCAGTCCTTTCTGGCCTGCAGGACTCTGTGGATAGGTCTGTTGCCAATCTAATGTTTCTACCATTGTAGTTTACATATCTCTTCTCCCGAGCTGCTCTCAGGATTTTCTCTTTGTCTATGAGACTCGTAAGTTTTACTATTAGATGTTGGGGTGTTGACCTATTTTTATTGATTTTGAGAGGGGTTCTCTGTGCTTCCTGGATTTTGATACCTGTTTCCTTCCCCAAATTAGGGAAGGTCTCTGCTATAATTTGCTCCATTATACCTTCTGCCCCTCTCTTTCTTTCTTCTTCTTCTGGGATCCCAATTATTCTAATGTTGTTTTGTCTTATGGTATCGCTTATCTCTCGAATTCTGCCCTCGTGATCCAGTAGTTGTTTATCTCTCTTTTTCTCAGCTTCTTTATTTTCCATCATTTGGTCTTCTATATTACTGATTCTCTCTTCTGCCTCATTTATCCTAGCAGTTAGCGCCCCCATTTTTTTTTTAAGATTTTATTTATTTATTTGAGAGAGTGAGAGAGAGAAAGAGCACAAGAGGGGGGAGTGGGAGAGGGAGATGCAGACTCCCCGCTGAGCAGGGAGCCCGATGCGGGACTCGATCCTGGGACTCCAGGATCATGACCTGAGCCGAAGGCAGTCACTTAACCAACTGAGCCACCCAGGCGCCCACGCCCCCATTTTTTATTGCACCTCATTAATAGCCTTTTTGATTTCTACTTGGTTAGATTTTAGTTCTTTTACTTCTCCAGAAAGGGTTTCTCTAATAACTTCCATGCTTTTTTCAAGCCCAGCTAGTATCTTTAAAGTGATGATTCTGAACTCTAGATCTGACATCGTACTAATGTCCGTATTGAGTAGGTCCCTGGCAGTCGGTACTACCTCTTGTTCTTTTTGTTGAGGTGATTTTTTCCATCTTGTCATTTTGTGCAGAGAAGAATAGATTAATGAGAGAACAAAATGCTAGCAGAGTAACAACGTCCCCAGAAAATATACTCTAAACAAATGAGAAAAGACCTGAAGCAGTGGAAAAAGAAATGGAAAGAGAGAAAAAAGAAAAAGAAAAAAAAGAAAAAGAAAAAGATAAAGATAAAAACAGACAAAAAGACAAAACAAAACAACAACAACAAAAAAAACCAGAATGTGATCAAATATGATCAGGCTGGTATATAGATCAGTGCCACACACTAGATTTGGGGTGTATTTTGGTCTGTTAGAAGAAAGTGCCTCCCAAAATTTTAAAGAAAGAAAAACTTATATATGTACAAAAATAAGGGTTGATATGATGAAGGGATGGAATATGACTGTAAAGATGGAAATTATAAAAAATGTTATAAAAGGAATTGATAAGAAGTTGTTTGAAAAAAGAAAGAAGAGGATTTAAAAAAAGAAAAAAGAAAAAAAAAGGGAGAGAATGTGATCAGGCAGGGGAATAGAAAACACCATATACTAGAGATTTAGGGTATATTTTAACCTGTTAGAAGAAACTATCTCAAAATTTTAAAGCGAGAACAACTTATATATATATATGCCAAAAATACGGGTAACTACTATGAAGGGATAGAATATGACTCTAAAAATGAAAAATAAAAATGTTTTTTTAAAAAAGGGATTGATAAGATGTTGATTGAAAAAGGGGAAAAGAAAAATTCAAAAAAAAAAAAGTTTAAAAAAAAATTAACTTTGAAGGACTAAAGAATCATGGTAAAAATCCATGAATTCTATGTGCAGTAGTCCCCTAGCGCTGGAGTTCTGCCGTTCTCATTGATCGGTAAACTCGGTCTTGGCTGGCTGTTCTCTCTGATCTTCTGGGGAAGGGGCCTGTTGCCGTGGTTCCCAAATGTCTTTGCCGGAGGCAGAATTGCCCCGCCCTTGCCCGGTCTGGGCTAAGTAATCTGCTCGGGTTTGCTCTCCGGAGCTTTTGTTTCCTGCGAGCTTTCTGTACAGCTTTGGAGACGGAGAGTGAAAATGGCGGCCTCCCAGTCTCTGCCCAGGAGGAGCCGAGAACTCGGGGCCCCGCTCCTCAGTGAGCCCCCAGAGAAAAGCCGTCAGTCACTCCCGTCTCCCCGGTCTCCAGCTGCACTCCGTGCTCAACTGGCCTGTGATCGCGCGTTTCTCTCTCTGGCACCCGACCCCAGGTGGAGTCTCCAAACCCAGCAGATCCCAGTGGTGCACTCCCGCACGGCTCCTCCCGGGGGAGGAAGGTGAGTCTCCCCGGATCTGCCGCTTGTTGGGTCCCTGCTGGAGGAGCAGGGGCCCGACTGGGCCGCGGATCACGGCTTATGGCCACCCCGAGCTGAGAGCCCGCGCCTGGGCTCCGCCTCTGCAGCCAGCTTCCCTGCTCCGTTACCTGGGAGCTCTGCCACACTCAGGCACCCCCGGTCTTTCTGTGACCCCGAGGGTCCTGAGACCACACTGTCCCGGAGGGTTCCACCCCCCGCTTAGCTACCAGAGTGACGTCCCTCGGCGGAGCAGACTTTTAAAAGTTCCGATTTTGTGCTCCGCGGCTCTATCACTTGCCAGAAGCGGCCGACGGAGGCCCCTCCCCCGCCGTCTATCCTCCCGAATATCGCCTCGGATTCACTTCTCCGCACGTCCTACCTTCCAGAAAGTGGTCGCTTTTCTGATGAGAGAGTTGTTACTATTTTCTTCGATCTCCAGTTGAGTTTGTAGGTGTTCAGAATGGTTTGATCCCTATCCAGCTGAATTCCTGAGAGGAGACGAAATCCAGGTCTCCTACTCCTCCGCCATCTTGCTCTGCCCTCGACATGAATTTCTTTTACAAAACACATAGGTGGGTCCTGGTTTTTAATGATTCCATTGTCCTATGTCTAATAATTGGTGGATTTAGGCCATTTACATTTGATGTAATAATTGCTACATTATGGTATATGTCTGCTATTTTATTTTTTTATAAACCTCTTTATTTTAGAACAGCTTTATATTTACAGAACAAATATGAAGATATTGTGCATGCTCCACATCCAGTTTTCATTGTTATTAATATCTTATATATGTGGTCTTTTTGTTATCAAAAGGAAGGAGATCAGTTAGCTCATGCCCAAATTGCAGAGAATATGGGCCTTTTGAGGGGTAGACCATTGGATATATGGGACTAGAACTTAGAAGCAAGATCTCGGATGCAGAAATGCAATGATACGCAATTCATCCTACAAGATTTGGTGGTTTTTTTACAAACCACAGAGAACATGGTGTTTTGTCAATCCAGCTGCATATCACATGTCAGTGTTAGCAGCAGCTCTCTGGTCTTGATCTCAGTGGGTTATACTGGAGACTCATTTAAACATAATGACATAGTTATCTCCATAAACCTGAGACGATTATCAACATAATTTGGAGGCTGTTAATAAGCCAGAGTTCCATCAAAATTTATTACTCCATCAGGGCCCCCTTGGCCTGAAGGCGGACAACCAAGTAACAACTTGTAAAATGGTATTTTTTTTTTAACTAGAAAACCACATTAAATGTGATTTACAATGAAATTGCTGACATCAGAAACTGGACTTTGTGATGTGATTCCATGTGGCTTAAACCTTAAGAAAGATGTTAATGGGCTGCAAATATGCCCTTTTATTTAGCTTTCAGTCACAGGATGCGTCCCAAACCATTAAAAGATAGGCTTTTACTACATACCAGAAAGGTCTTCCTAGATTTCAAAAAAATGAAATTAAGTCTTTCCCTGGGCCTTAAGAAAGCAATTCAAACAAAGTAATTCAAATCTTTCCCTATTCCCAGTTAGAGAAAATAAGGGCACTCTAATTGTACTAAACTCACATTACTTTAAGCAATTTGTTTCTTAGAATTGGAAATGACAAAAGACTGCTGTTATTATGGGATATATTCTTTCTTTCTCTCTCTCCCCGCCTCCTCTCCACCCTCTCTCCCTCCCTCTCTCCCACACTCACACACTACACAAAATGAATGTGGAAAACATAAATTCTCAACATTAATCTAATTATAGTGACATCTTTTCTGCTTAACTACCAAATAGTCTGAAAAATCTAAAAGAGGGATTAAGTATATTCTGAATTAAAAGATCTATTTTCATAAGCATACTGAGAATCTTATTTAAATACTTTATTTATAAGCTTCCAATATTTCTAGTTTATTTAGGGAAATACTATGGTATAAGAACAAGCATTGTGATATATGAGAAATAACTTTTGTTGGAGTTAAAAGGCCTGGGTTTGAGTCTAGCTCCTTCTTCAAACTGAATAGCCTTAAATAACTCATGTAAGCTTAGAATCTTCATTTCCAAATCATATAATAAAGATAATGTTTTCTGCTGTGAAAGGAAGATTAAATAAACTATTGTTTCTGCAAATTCTTTGTTAACTGAAACATTATACGAATTCAGTTATTTTTGTCTCCCTTATTGATATAGGCTATCCTTTTGATAGTATTTTTTTAATACCTCTTCACACCTTAAAAGACCTTTTAAGACTCAGCTCATATCTAACCACCTCTGTTTAGCCTTCCCCAACATATAAAAGGACAGCTAAGTTCCCACCTTCTTCATGTTTCCATAGGATATTAAAATATCTGTATTTTACTAGAATGCTTGGTTCAGTAGTAGAATTAGTATTAGTAACATGACAGTAGCAATAATCATAGTGGGAGTAGCAGCAGGTGTAGCAATTGCTATTTATTAAATGCATCTAAGACAATGCACCAAGCACAAATTTAAGTCTCACAATAATTTGATGAGGATAGTGTATTTCTATATAAGGAAATAAATTTTTAGATCAACAGGGCCCACAGCTCCTAACCTCATGTACGAGTTAGCTACTGCTATATAGCAACCTGCCACAACATTTGAAGCTTAAACGACCATTCTTTTACCTGACAATTTTGTCGCTTGCAAATTGTGAGTAGATTGATCTGGAAGGTTCTGGTTTCAGGTGGTTTCATCCATCTGTGGTAAACTTTAGCTTGTTTGGGCAGGACTGAATCTGCTTCTGAAAGTTGACTGTCTTTGGGCCACCTTGGCTTTTCTCCATGTGTCTCATCCTCCATAGTCACATGGTGTGAACAAAGGACTAGAGTGAGCAAGAAAAGAAGAATCCAAGCAGAAGGATATAAGATTCTTGAGACATGGACTTAGAAGCAGCATTGTATCACTTCTACCACATTCTATTAGCTGAAGAAAAGTCCGAATGGGAAGATTTAGACAGTTATAAAACAAAAAGCATAGATACAGCAACAACATTAATTAGGACCGTACAATGCAATTAATCTACCACAGCCTAGATCATTCTGCTTCACTAATTCTTGATATTCATGTCTTATCTGCACGTTAGTGGGAGACCATTTCAGAAGCAAGGGACAACTTATAGGATCTGAGCACTTAAAGCCTTGCCTGGGCATTTATGTAATGTTTGAACTTTTTGTTTACAGAGAGGAGACTACAACATTTGATCCAACCTACAAGGCTAATTGAAGGAAATATTTATAGATCTGTTCATTTGACTAACTTTTACTGAGCTACTACTATGTTCTAGGTAACTCTTTTTAAAGATGGCTCTTCTAAATACAGGCAGAATTATCATGGTATTTATTAAAAGGCTCAGAACACATTTCTAAGCTTAGCGCTTGTATACCTGTTTAAAGGAGAGAAAAAAAGAATGTTGGATATTGTTAAAATCCTCACAGCACAGCCATTTAAATTCTAAGATATTCAAAGAAGCTTTGTCTCACTATATCAGGCATGAGTCATGAAAATCTATGGGAAAATATTAGTGAAAAGGTTTACTTTTGATGATACTTTGTTTGCCCTCTCCTATCCCAAACCAACTAATCTATATAGAAAAACTCTAAATTAACATGGTCAAATGCCAGTCTATAAATATAATTTATAAGAAATCCTTTTACAATCTTTAGAGCTAATTCTGGAGTTCAAAGATTTGGGACTCAGAGAATTCTTATTGTGACAAACACAAATAATATTTTCATAATTAAAATGATCATTGCAAAGTACAGAAACAAACACATTTAGTGAGAGAATACTGTGTACAGAACACTGTTGGATGTATGCTGTAGGGGATGCTGGGCATTTTTCCCACCTGAGAGATTCTGTATTCTATGGGGAGTAATAGAAAGCACATAACCATAAAACTTCAGTAAATAATCAGGAACCACCACATATGTGCAGGATATTTTCTATAAGGAATATTAACTTTACAAACATTTCCTCCATAATATCTGTACCCCAGCTTCTTTGCTTGTAAAATGTAAATATGGCGACAGGCATGAGCAAGAACAGTGTAACAACAGATTAATCAAATTCATGAAAACAAATTATACCCCCAAAGTACCAAAGTACTCAAAGAGCACGCAACACACATTCACTCCATCACAACTGAAATGATTTTCCAAATATTCTATGGTTTAAAAAGACTAAAATGCTGGGCTAAAAAAAACTTGAGTATAATTTTTCCTTGTACCATATTCACTCTTAATTTACACTATTACGAGGAAGCTCTTGCTTAGTCTCTCTTTAGCTTATATCATTTCTCTTCTAGCTTCACTGCCTTAGCTTTCCTCTGAAGACTCTCCCTACCCTCATTAAATGGAAAATAAGATTATTATTAACTTCAGAGCTTGTAATAGACTTTGGCCTCTTTCATTTCATTATCATTCATTAGCAGCATTTCCTCCTCCCCCATGTTCTTACTGTTCCATGTTTCTTGTTGCCTTTGGTGCGCTCTGTCCCCTGTTTCCTTGGTTTTTAACAGCAGAAGTGGCATTTAGTGACCTACCATGGTGTTGACATTCAGTAACTGCCTCCATTAAAGACGGACTAATTAGTGTGGGCCATGTGTTGGCCCAGAATTAATGAAAGGGAGTGCACGAATCAAAGCTGGGCATTGATTGTCTGAAGCTCTCAAATACGAGTTCAGCCTCACATTTCGGAAGTCTAGGTTATGCTTATTGACCTAGTTATGCATTAGTAGTACTTTTGTATCCATAGTCTGTGGCTAGATCCATTTTAATCAGGGCTGGGGAAAGGGGGGTGCACACCCACACACATGCGTGCATGTATATGTTGGAGTTTGTTTCATTTCTCCTTTGAAAAGAATTTTATGTGAGCGAACATGACAAGACTTCATTAGCGGAAAGCATCAACAATAACTAAGATCAAGGGAACATTAGATTGCTTACTATCAGATTGCTTACTCCTTATTTTGATTCCATTCATCCAATTTTTTAAAGCACTAAAGACTCTTTAATTTACAAGTCTTTCTAGGAATAGAAATGTTTGAGGAGGGTCCTTCCTGCTAACTTCCCGACATAATCACCACCTACCCTATCTGTACCCAGAATTTATCTTTTGCATCAGTTCATAGAACCTGCCTAGTCAGTGCCTGGGACCTCTATCAGACATTGAGGAAACCTCCACCTTTTTAGACATCAACTCACTCAAGAGATTAGAGGACATCACCCCACCCCTTACATTTCTTGTATTGCCTGCACACAGTGTGCTGACTCTGTCCATCCTGTTGCCCATCAACATGCTAAGGGTCACATAGGAAATGACTTATAAAAAGAGGTGATCAATTACCACTTGAAATATGAGGATGTGGAAATTAAACAAGTCTAAAGATTATACTTTCTTTTTAAGGAGGAGAAGGGTAAAGCTGTATTAAGGCAAGGCTTCTAAAAATATAATTTCCATAGGAATCACCTAAGCAACTTGTTAAAATGCATATTCTGATTCAATAGGTCTGGAGTGGGGCCAGGGGGTTTACATTTTTAGCAAGGGCCTAGTGATGCCGCTGCTGCTAATCTGCAAACCATAATTTGAGCAACAAGATGCTAGAAGCTTTGGTGACTTGGTCAAACCAATCAACATAGGAAGGTCGATTTCTTCCTCTCTGTTCTCCATAGTTTTATTGTAAAGAAGCATCATACTTCCAAATGAAGTACAAGAATATCATAAGTGCTTCCCAACCCTTACGGTGAGTGGTTCCTAAAATTTTAAGTTTCCATAAATGATAGGGGAGCTTAAGAACTTAAATTAAGGTAGGGTGCAGAAAGAAAGATGGAGATTCACCACAGGAAAATATTTACCCTTATAATTTCTATTACATTCATAAAAAAGAAAAAAAGGACTAGCAGAGTAAACAGAAAATAAATTGCTTCCACATATCTTAATTAGTAATAATGACCTCTATAAAATAAGTTCCACTTATCTTTATCTCAAGATGACTTCGTGTGATGTTGATAATGTTTAAAAATTGGTGGGACAGTGTTGGTGTTACTAAAGAAGGAAGATAGGGAGAGGGAAATTTTTTTAGGAAAACAAGTCCTGGGAACTCTCTTTCCCCCCTAGTTTATGGGCCTACAAGCTCTTTGGGACCCCAATCCTTCCTCATTCCTCTGAATGGAAGGCAAATTCCCTCTTTTTGAAGGCCCCTTTGCACCTCTTTGTTAATTGTATCAAACCACCCCAGGTCAGGCTAAGACTAAGACTTTGCTTATCCACTTTCATAAAGTGTAGTCTTTGAGCACCAGGCCACAATGCATTGATTTTCACTGAAAACTTTGCTTCCTTGCGGTATGTTCTATACCAGACAGCCTGCAGAGCAAAAAGTTCTGTGAGGTAATGCAGCTACAGGCCTGTGTTCTGTGCCCATCGTGTCTGTGGTGTGAGCACTGTCCAGTTCTGGACATTTAAAATCCCCATGATGGAGGAGAATTACCTTCTGTTTTCAGTTGATCATTATTTCTTCCAATATTATTTTCTGCCCTATTCTATCCTTCTCTTCTCTTGCCCGAGCTGAACTTACACATATGTTAGAATATCTGATATTGGCTCAAAAGTACCTGAGTCTTCGATATTTTTGTTCAATCATTTTGGTTCTCTGTTCCTCAGATTGAATAATTTTTAATGATCTATCTTGATATTCATGGGGTCATTCTTTTGTCACCCCCATTCTGCTGTGAAGCCATCTAGTGAATTTCTAATTCAGATGCTGAATTTTTCAGTTCTAGAAATTACATTTGGTTCTTTTTATATGGTTTATATTTCTTTGATTCAATGTGAATATGTTTTGCTTTACATCACTGAGCATAGCTTAACAGCTATTTTAAAATCTTTTTCCACGGATTCCATCTGGGTCATCTCACAGTTGGATTCTGTTGAATGTTTTTTGGGTTTTTTTTTCTCTCTCTTGAGACTGGTTTACATTTTGTTTTTTTGGAATTATGGGTCATATCCTAGACATTGGGAATGTTATGGGTGGAAACTCTGGATTCTGGTGAACGCCTCAAAAAGTGTGTTTTTGTTTGTTCATTTTAGCAGGCAAATTAATTTGCATGGACTCAAACTGCAAACATTTCTTCAGCAGCAGCTCAAATCTCATTTCAGTTCTTTCTCCTTAATTGGGCTGTTTGCAATCTACTCCAGCAACCAGGGTCATGAGTCAGCCAGAGAGGTGGACAGAGCAAGCACAAAATTTGGCCCCCCTCTCTCCCTATGCATCTCTGTCTCCCTTTATCTCCTTTTCTCCCTCCTCACTTTCCAGCTGCTGTGTCTAATTCCTATCCTCCAGAAAGACTACTGGAGTTTTCTTTACCCCTTGCTGCACCAACTGTGGATAGCTTTCATGCTAAAAGCTACACAAATGGAGAAATCGCCCTATGAAGTTCCCTCCTTCCAAGTGTCCAGAAACCTCCTGCTTTTGCTCATCCTCAAGTGCCCTCGGGTAGTTGATTTTTTTCTTTCTTCATTTTTTTGTATTTTGTCCAGATCGATAGTAGGATTGGTCTTTAGGAGATTACTCTGGCATATCAGTAGAAGAACTTCAGTTTACAATGTATTTAGATTTATTTGCTATAAAAACTTATCATTAGTAATGGAGGACGTTGGTATTTCCAAAATAATACATAAAATGTTTAGCTTTGGCTTCTTGGTTGGGCACAGATACTGCCAGGTGGACATCTGGCAACTCTTGGGACGCCGTTGCATAGATAAGACAGACAAACAGCATAACCATTCCCAGCCTGTTGATCTCAACTCCAGGGGAAGTGATTGCTAAAAGTGGAAATGTCATTGAATGGGAGGTTCCTAACCACTGGAGGAAAAGTCTCACAAGAAAGTGATAAGCTCAGACAAAACCTGTCTCAAACTGAATCAGTTCTAAGAAGCAACTTAGAAATGGGGTGACAATATAATTCATCTTCTAAACCAAGTTATATTTGTGAGTGAAAGGAACACTATTAATAATTACCTGGGACATTGGGCGTACACAGGCAAGATCTAGTACACACTTATATGGTCACTAACTCTGAAGATCTTAGAAGGAGAAAAAATCTCAGCATCAATCCCTTTCTTAACATTTCTCATTGATATCCTTCTGTTAGAAATAGGAGGCAGTCCAATAATAAGGATCAAAAGGATGTCCTTCTGACCTGACCTATTTCATACATCTTCTTCATGAAATTGAGAAAAGAGGACTAGGAAATCCATAGAGGACAATAATTTTATTTTAAATGAGACTTCAGGCTTAAGAATCTTATCTAAATTAGGTCTCCAGGTCTCATTATTTACAGGTAGAATTGACTAGAAGCAAATAGGCAAGAATTGAGCTAAATTTTGAGAGATTATTCTGTCAGAATCATGAGGATGACCAAAAAAACTATGGTTTTCTACCTCTAATGAAACACTTGAGTCCCCAGACCTACACAAGGTTATGATTTCATGTAGTTTGTGATTTAGTTTCATTTATTTGTTTGACAGTTTTATATTCAGAGTTTTGATCAAACATAATTATAATTCTGGGCTAAGTCCAATTAGTTAGAATGGAGGTTTTCTTTTATAACCAAAGATAAGCCATTAGGACAATTGAAATCTGTTTGGTCACACATATTAGCCCTTCTTTTCCTTAAAGTTCCATTTCTTTTCTGCTTGTACTTTTGAGGGTAATAGGAATGATACTATAATTAATTTACATTAAAATTTAAGACTTTGTTTTACTACCTGACCTACGAGATAGTTTTTCTCTTATAATGTATGCAATTTCCAATAAGGAATTAAATCACTTAACATTTTCTTTGTCAATATAATATAATAAAATATAAAATATGTAGTATATAGTATATGATATATAATATGTAATATATAATATAAGGAACTCTTCCAGAAATCCAGAAAATAAGCATAAGATCACTATGAAATATTCATCTCCTTGGGATATTGAGTGAAATTCTTTGGTACATGTAGAAGTATAGAGACTGGTCATGTTGTAAATAGTGGCCCTAACAGATTTCCCTATACTGTGAGCTTCACAAATAAGGCACAAGGCATGTTAGTGGACAGTCCTGCTAAATTTGCATAAAATTTGAAGTGAATCAATGTATTCCATTCCACATGATCATTTTTCCTTCATTCACCTGAGAGAACATGTGAATAAGAACAGGAAGAAGGGCTACCATTCTACCAACTGGTCCTTGTCAAAGGTCGCCTGGACATAAAAAATTCCCACAATTTTGTTCTCATTTTGAATATTGATTTTGTACACTTGCTATATCAGGAAGGCAGAGAATAGATTAGGCTCTTCCCTTTTTTATTTTAAAAACAAACTGAGCAACACAGGAAAAGTAAAGAACTACCATCTGAGCTGCAGAATCAGCCAATGTACTTTCTTCTGAGAAGTTGGCATTAATTTTTCTTTACATTTAGTCCAAATTTCATTTAATTAAGTTGTTATTATGTAGGAACAGATGATACTTCCTATTAATGCAGGAATACAGTATTACCAATCCTAAAAAAGAAGAAAACATTTTAATCTCCCCCAAGGGAGACACATTGGAGACCATAAACACAGAACACCTAATAATTTAGACAGAATTCTAAATGACTAATTGACAATAGCAATGGAAGGCAATGCACTGCCAAACAGAAGTTTTTTAGTTTCTCTTTTCCATAAAATTCTTATACAATTCTTTATTTTCATGGGTCCTATAGCCACTATTTATCTTTTAATATAGGTAGATTTAGAATTGAGCTAAGGTTTAAGGTCTTTAAATATAGATATTTATAAAAAGCCTAACTTATAAAAGATAACTGGGAAAGTCAAGAAATAAGGCCAGATTAGTATCAAGAACAGTCAGACTTTTAAACTTAATCTCAAATTTTTTTATTAGTTTCAGAGGTAGAATTTAGTGATTCATCAGTTGCATATAACACCCAGTGCTCATTACATCAAGTGCCTTCCTTAATGCCCATCACCCAGTTACCCCATCTCCCAAAACCCCCCTCCCCTCCAGCAACCCTCGGTTTGTTTCCTAGAATTTGGTGTCTCTTAATGGTTTTCCTCCCTCTTAATTTTCATCATGTTTTATTTTTCCTTCCCCTCCCCTATACTCATCTGTTTTGTTTCTTAAATTCCATATATGAGTGAAATCATATGGTATTTGTCTTTCTCTGGCTGACTTATTTTGCTTAGCATGATACCCTCTATTTCCATCCACGTCCTTGCAAATGGCAAGATTTCATTCTTGTTGATGGCTGAGTAATATTCTATCATGTGTATATGTGTATATGTGTGTATGTGTGTGCATACCACATCTTTATCCATTCATCTGTCGATGGACATCTGGGCTCTTTCCATATTTGAGCTATTGTGCACATTGCTGCTATAAACATTGGGGTGCATGTGCCCCTTTGAATCACTATGTTTGTATCCTTTGGGTTTTTTTAGGATTTTATTTATTTATTTGACAGAGAGAGAGCAGGAGAGCACAGGCAGGGGGAGCAGTAGAGGGAAAGGGAGAAGCAGGCCCCCCACTGAGCAGGGAGCCTGATGTGGGGCTCAATCCCAGGACCCTGGGATCATGACCTGAGCCCAAGGCAGTCACTTAACCAACTGAGCCACACAGGCACCCCTCTTTGTAGTCTTTGGATAAATACCTAGCAGTACAATTGCTAGGTTGTAAGGTAGCTCTATTTTTAACTTTTTGAGGAACCTCCATCCTGTTTTCCCCAGAGTGGCTGCACAAATTTACATTCCCACCAACAATGTAAGAGGGTTCCCCTTTCTCTGCATCCTCGCCAAAACCTGTCATTTCCCGACCTGTTAATTTTAGCTTTTCTGACAGGTGTGAGATAGTATCTCATTGTGGTTTTGATTTGTATCTCTCTGATGCCAAATGATATTGAGCATTTTTTCATGTGTCTGTTGACCTCGAATTTTTGTAACTATGTATTTTTACAATACTGTCAGGATTCCACAAGAGTGTAGTCACAAAAGAATTCGATGTATGTTATTAACATATTAGGCTGCAATTTCATATGTAAATTGCCTTTAGATAGAGGTCACTACCTTTATATGTAATTTTTAAACCAGTTTTAGCCTATGCCCAGAATTTTGCCCTTGACTCTGAGCTCCAGACTTGTGTATCTATGTGAATTAACTGCATCTCTATGTGAACGTCAAGCAGTCATTTCAAATTCAACTGGCCAAAAATAAAACTCTTGATTACTCTTCCCCTAACCTTAAAATTACTCCATTCCCACTATCGTCCACTATGGTAATATTCAGCTAATCCTCTTGGCTCTACCTTTCAGAACATACCCCGTTCTACACTGCGCCTATTTTATGCCACACCACCATCATCTCTTAGCTGAACTAGAACAATTGCTTCGTAATTGTTCTTGCTGTTTTGACTCTTATGTCCCTATAGTCAACTTTTCTTACAGAAATCCAAGTAAACATTTTAAACTCTGACATAGTCAGAAAAAACATCCAACACCCTCAGCCATGACCTTTTGAGCCTGTTGGCGGGATTAAGTTTTTGTGGCCACTTTATTGACATGGATGGACCTCCAACCAAAATTTGGTTCCCAGACACAGATTGATGGCACCACACACGACACACGCCAAAAGGGTACAAAAAGATTTATTGCCTATATAATGAAGCTTTCTGGGGAGAGAAGGGGAGGTCTCTACATCTGTTCCCAAAAATGTCTTGAGAGAGAAAAGAAAGAAAACTAGTGGGGTTTTACAGGGGTTAGGGTTTGGGCTGGGCTGAAGGTTCACACGTGTAGTCGGGGGCTTGTATGATTTGAACTTCCTAATCAGAGATATTGCATATTCTGTTCTGTCTAGAACACTCCCAAATTTGAGAATGCATATGTAGGTTTTGTCAGACATCTGAAAAGATGGAGGGATGCAATGGGTGGAAGGTATTTCCATAATGAATGAGATGAATAACAGCAAAAGAAAGCCAGAAGATTTTAGCAGATTGTAAGAAAGTAGTAAAGTCATTGATTGGAGGTGTTTATGAAAATGACATAGAGGGTATGTGAGCAAATGAGGTGGAAGAAAAGGAACAGGATCTCCAGGAAGAGGCTATTGAAAGGACTGGCTGAATGCAGTGAGAAATTTTGATGAAGGTGAGGGCACCAACGTTCACAGACACTTAAACCAGATCGTTAGATATTTCATATTTCTGGATGATGTAGCCACTAACAATAAAGGCAGAAGTTGGGGTAGAGAGAAATACTATAGATGAGACATTAAAGTTCCATATTTGGGGAGAAAATTGATCAAAGCTGGGTCATCAAATAGAGAAGGAAGAGACTGTAGACAGATGGTTTGTGCTTTAATCTAGATGCTATTGCCACAAAAAGTCCCTAAATTATGTTTCAGAGACTATTAATGAAATGACTTAAAAAAAAATCAGCAAGGATTATGGGTATATTCCTGGGAAAATACACAAATTTTTAAGAGAAGCGTTTAGAAGTTGTAATATGTATTACCATCACATTGCAGTCGTGTCACCCATTATTGCCAGGGTTCACTTTCTTGGAGAAGAGAACAGTAGAATCAGTTCATAGTAAAGGGACTAAGACCCAAAGATGAAGAGATCTGGAAAAGGTCACCCAGATAGCACAGGCTCAAAAGGGAAAACATCACCTCCTGCTTTTAAGTTTCCCTGGCAGCTCTGCTGCTCTCCTCCTGTCCACAACTCTCAGCACATTCTAGCCCACCAGCTTTGATTCATATAAACAGGAACAAAAGTCTCAGTTCTGCCTACCTTTTATTTGTTATGAAAATAACATTCCTATAAAAGGCTTGTTCTTAAATTATAATAATAAAATAATATCATATGCACCCTTTGAATAACCTAAGAAATAAAATATGTCAGTCCCTTTGAAACCCACTGTTTCTCCTTCCCACCTGCATGCCATTCCTTCCCCTGCGGAGGTAACTATGCCCTGGACTTCTTATAATTGATCTAGTCCATATTTACATAGTTAATCACATTTGGAAGTATTCCTAAGTAATATGTTATTTCCTATTCCTTATTTTAAATCATATATATATATATATATATACACACACATGTGTATATATGTGTGTATATATATATATATATGAAACCATTCTATGTACCTCATCTAAGAAAAGGTCTTTCTTTCACTCAGTGTGACATCTGAGATCCACCCATATTGGTACATATTTGCTTTGGTTCATTCACTTCCACTGCTGAAAAAATGAAAATTTATTCCATTTGCGTATATGTGCATATTTTTGGCTGCTGATGAACGTATTTGTGTTGTGTAATGTTTTTATTATCACAAAAAGAATACTGACATAGATACATGTATAGATAAATAGAGACAGAAGCAGAAATAAATATATATATGCACTATGAAGCAAATGTACAATAATTTCTCTGTATTATGAAAACTCTGGTATTCTGCCACTAAAATTTCATGTTGACTTACGTACACTTTTTAACTGTCATGAAAAGTTTTCTTGTAAAAAAGCAGCAACTCACGAGTTTGTCATAGGAAATGAATAACATGTGGCAATGGCAGAATAGTGGTCTTTACAGGCCCACAATTAATATTCCACACCCAGACGCATTTTTTCTTGTTAACATTTGAATTGCTTATACCTAACCAAATCCTGGCACAGAGCAGATATTCAGTGAAACTACGGAGTTGAATAAAATAATGTACCATCTATCTACAGACATTTAATTATTGACCCTACTTCTCTTCCAACCTACATAGATTATGAACCAGCCCACATCCAAAGAGGCTTGACTACCCAATGAAAGATTGCAGTTATGGGCTGCTGAGCTCCAAGGGGAGAAATAAAAAGGTTTACCGTCATCCAAACATGATTTCCTTCAGTCAGCTCCTCAAAAGATACCCTTCAAGCCTCTCAGGAAAGAAACTGTCTTAAAAAAATCGGCAACATGATGGGAAAATTTACACATGGGTTTAATGCTTTAGCTCTCAGCTCAGGAGATCAGAATTTCAAATCCCAGGTATCCCCCTCGACATATAAATATGACTTTTCTATTCATTAGGGAAGCCAAGGAGGGAAAAAGGTGAACTCTACACGGACTCTATTTAATGGGCTGCCACCTAAAAACTGAGTGAAAAAGTGAACTCCCACAAGTCAGCATTGAATGAATGGAGGGCAGCAGCTGGTAAAAGATTACAAGCAATTTTCATGAGATTTACAGTAAGCTAGGGAACTACAACATGACAGAGGCAGAAAGCGAAAGTAAATGAGGCTGTACATCAATGAAGATTTTGTTCTCAGCAGCTGTAACCTTTAAAATGATTAACAAGATGAGAAGCATAGATTCCAGGGGCTCTTTGGAATACTCACAGGCAGACAGACTTATGAAGAAGCAGAAGATGGAATGGTCCAAACTGGGTGGGCGTGGGGAGAAAGTTCAGTGCCAACGTGCAAAATTAATTCAATTACCAAAGCGATATATGACTTGAGTGAGTGCTGTGTCTCATTCCCACACTTGCACCCGCCCTTTCAGTCCCCCTGCCCCACCTCCTTGTTCCATGCCCAAGACTCTGCTTGCTGCACCTCTGCATGATTCCTCCCGCCCTTACCTGGCCAACTGCACCTGCCTCATGCCCTGCCTCATGCGCTTGGAGCATATCAACCCTCCACCAAACCCCAGCAGTTTGTCCTGGCTGCTTTCTAGATGCACGTAAGCCCTATCACTACAGTGGGTTTTTTCCTCAGGACCATTCTCCTGAGATAAGATTTCCTAATACTTAACTTGAGCTGCTCTCCAATGGTAGGCTTTGCCTGAGGACAAGACTTCCTCCAAGCACATCCACTGGTCCTATTCCCCTTTTGCTCATCTGACTCCTGTGAAGGGGTTCTGGTTTCATATTTTAGCTCCTCTTCCTCTCCTCCACCACACTACAGTTTCCTATATTTTGTTCAGGACCCTAAATCTATAACCCATATGCTGAAAGACCAGCCAATCAATAGAACAGTCAGACCAAACATGCTGGGTTATTGATAGTGAAGAAAAATGTCCTGCTCTTCCAAACCAAAAGCAATTGTCCTTAAAGTATTCTAAGACAAGCTTGTCTATGCTTTCATGGAGCTCTGACTAGCCCTGCACCTTGCCTCTGAGTTCTAGAGTGTCCCACTTATACCTTCCAAATTTCTAACTACTTCCAAGAACCATGCTCTGGCACAGGAATAAATTCAACTCATCTGTGGGTCCCTGAATCTCTTCCTCACACAGGGTCACTGCACCCAGGACCTGTCATCCTGACTCACCAGGGCTGGGTGCAGCTATTCCTCCAAACTTGGAATGGGGAGAAAAAAAACTCTTCAGATCTTTTCTCAATACTGTCTACTTCTAAAGATGCTAAGAGGATGATAGATGGGATCTACCTCATCAGTAAAGATCCAGAGACATATCTACCTGATTCAGCTTTGGCATCATCACCAAAGGCACTGTCTTTCACTACTTGGGGCCCCTGGATCAGTCTGTTCCAGAGCCCACCATTTTTAAATACATGATCTCTGACCACCTCCATCATAATTAGCTGAGGGATTGTTAAGAGGCAGATTCCCACACCCCAGCCCACACAGACTGATTCAGACCCTTTGGAGCTGGGCTTC
The DNA here is from genome assembly GCF_011800145.1 of Mirounga leonina. Classification (NCBI taxonomy): domain Eukaryota; kingdom Metazoa; phylum Chordata; class Mammalia; order Carnivora; family Phocidae; genus Mirounga; species Mirounga leonina. The sequence continues at coordinate 7,927,683 of NW_023270265.1, read as the reverse complement.
ACACATCTGCATTGTTAACAAGATCTCCAGGGGATTCTGATGCATGCTAAATGTAATTCAGAGCTACTTCCCCTACCCTTCAGAAGGATCCACAGCAGAGTACCCTGAAGCAGAGGGTTATCACCAAGTGATAACTTCAGTTCAGAAGGCTAGGGTACAATTATGCATGTTTTGGAACCCCAAGAGCATAGCAGAAACAGCATGTCTTCAAAAAAAGTTTGAGAAATATGCTAAACTATGATTACTGGGGTCCTACTTGGACTGCAAATGGGGACATGTGCTAAGAGCAGCCAGGTAGTTCCAGACATTAGCATAGATGTCTTTGTAGTGAGGAAAGAGCCTCAAAGAGGCTGAGCAGGAAGTCCTATAAGCTGGAATACTCCTCAGATGAACAGGATGCTGTCTCTAGGGAGTCACCCTGTGCAACCTGGAGGAGCATATGTACATCCCTTTAAGAACCAGGCTTGATTTCCAAATGTATACTAGTTGACACACCCAGTAGACAAATAAACTGGACTGGGTGTGAAGTGGCTTCCCTAAAGCTTGATTCCTGCTTTGATTCAGAAACTATAAAGGTCTTCAAGTATAATCAGACTGAGGTCCTTTGTGACAATTGCAGGGAAGCAGTGACCTCCCAGATTTGCTGGAGAAAGTATCCTGTATTGACTTTACTCTTCTAAGACCACAGCTTGGTCTATGCACACCCTGGGCATATGCACACCTGACGTAGACACTGAGAGTGATGTCTTACGATAGCATCTAAGAGGCCCCAGATCTAACTGGGGATATTGGGGTCTATCCTAGAGAGAGCAGCTTTCATGGGATTTCAGGTAACTCTGAGAGAGAAGAGTATTCGCTGTGTGGACTGATCGACCAAGAACTTGTTCCCAGGGTACCATCACTTGTAAGCCTGAAGCTGAGGAGTTTTACCTCCTGATGGGAGGAGCCAAACTGCATAAATGGTTATGTCACTGACGGAGTAAGATAGTAGAGACAGTTAATACTCCCCCCTCCCCAAAGGACTAGGCAAGTCAGGAAGGAGCCATAGAGAGCTTATTTCACTGTCAAAGTGGACAAAAAGGAAGTCTATGTGACTAAATAATCTCTCTGGATGAAAGTGGCCCACAGAGAGAGATTCAATGTCATAAAAGATGAGAGAGATAGACAATAAAAGTGAGAAATATCTGAGGGTTCCATGGTCTAGCTATAGAAGGCATTGTGGGGGCCTCGAAAACACCATATTGGCATTTCACGCATGGGAGTAGAATGAATGGCATTCCATGCACTGGAGACCATGACCACTAGGTGTTTGGTTAGAGAGTGCAGATAGCCTTCAAAAAGTTCAAAATTTTGAAAAATTAAAGAAAGATTGTTCTCCATCTGCATGGCAGTACTTTAGGAAAATTCCTGCAACCAAATGTACAGAGAGGTGTAGGGAAGGGAGAGTGGTGGAGGGACTGAAGTGGGATACAAGGGAAAGGCTGGAGGAGACCAGAGGACAGGTTTCAGAACAAATGTACAGGAGGGGCTAGAAGTAAAGTTCACATGTGTGCATTATATTAGAATAAAGGGTTATCACTGTCAAAGAAGCCACAAATTAGGTGTAGGTAAGGGAAAAGTAAGAAAGATATGTCGATAATAATTACAAGTAATGTGAGCAACAGAGAAGAACAGATTAGCAATGACATTTATTTACTCATTTGTAAAACCAGTACTTAACTGGGTTCCTAGTATACATCAGGCACAGAGCTTGGACCTGGGTATGTAAAAAAATATAGTGTGTGTGTGTGTGCTGTTAATATTCAAACATTATTTAAGTTTTTTACTAATTACTAAATGTCATAATTCAAAAATTATTACTTAAATCAGGAGTCAGCAACCCATAATCCTTGAGCCGAATCTGTCTTACCACCTCTATTTGTAATCAAACACTCAGCTGCATCCAACTGTTTTCATACTGTCTATGCTGTTTTCATGAAACAGTGGCGGAGTTAAACAGCTGTGACAGAGACCATATGGCTTGCAAAGTCTAACAAATTATCTGACCCCTTATAGAAAACGTTTGCCTATCCCTTGTCAAAATCACTATCATAGACATGTCTATAATTAATCCTGATGGCACATCTTGGATGCAGCCAGCCTGTTTCCCTCCCCTCTTGCCCAGGATCCAGCTTGGTGGAAGCGTCATCTTTCTCTAAACCTGACTACAGAGTGGGACACAATTACACCTATTTCTGGAGAACAAGGCATTTTCTTTCAAAAGATTTTTTAAGGTCAATACTGAGAGAAATATACAGGAAATAGCAAACATAACCTAAAAGAAAGTTACAAAGTCTAAGACGACCTATATTTTCTTTCAGAAACATATATTTAGGTTTGTAATAATATTAAATGTCAGGAGAACCCTCTGGATTTGATAGCTCTGAAAACACGCAATCTGGTCTCTCTGATGTCTACTAAAATATTCAGATGATTAGAAAAAAGATAGGAAAGAAATAGTCAATAGTCCCAAACTGAAGGAAAGTTCCCACTCACTTTTGAGGAATTTCATGATAGTTTTTCTAGATAAAAGATAAGTGGAATCATAACTACAGCAAAAGAGTAAAGAAACAACTCCCTTTTAGGAAAAAAAATGTGAATTTATGTCACGGGGAGAATAAGGTGATACTGTCCAACTTGGAAGGATTATATTTTGTGGGTGTGGGAGACCACAAAAAAAACTGCGTTCCCTTCCCTGGCATCTCCTTAGATTGGTGAAAATCAAGAACACTAAAAAGTAGAGGTGACAGCTGTGAGCATCCCGTGGATAAGCCCAATACCTGCACTAAAGATGCCAGGGTATAGTTTAACTTGTTCTTTGAAATGAAGAAGACAGTAGAGAAGTGATTCTATCTGATAAAAAAAAAAAAAAAGGAAATTAGTGGCAGGAATATACGATATAGCTGGAATGGGGACAGGACAAAAGACACTCTGAAAATAGAATATTGGACCCATCACAGCAACTTCAACCAACATAGAGAACACACTGTACCAAGGTAATGATCCCCTGTGGGGCTCGCATCTGGCACCCCAACTCATCCCTCACTCCACAGACAAAGAGAGGGATTACAACACACCTGCTTGATGACAGAGGAAAGACAGCAGAATTTTAAAAAACAGAATACACCTCACTTTGTATAAAGAAAAAGAAAGCGTCAGCAAAAATTTATGAAAAGAGTATTCAACATAGGAATGATCACGGGGGCACCTGGGTGGCTCAGTTGGTTAAGCAACTGCCTTCCACTCAGGTCATGGTTCCAGGGTCCTAGGATCGAGCCCCTCATTGGGCTCTCTGCTTGGCAGGAAGCCTGCTTCTCCCTCTCCCACTCCCCCTGCTTGTGTTCCCTCTCTCGCTGTGTCTCTCTCTGTGTCAATTAAATAAATAAATAAAAATCTTAAAAAAAAAAGAAGAAGAAAGAATAATCACCAAAGGAGGAAAATATAACATGAAAGAAAAAGAAGAGATTTCTAGAGAGCTTTAAACTAGAAATACGTTTTAATTCATGTATATTTTGTGTTCACAGAAAAAAAAAAAACCCAGCAAAATGGACTTGACAAAAATAAATGAAAGATTGGCTGATAAATCAGCAGATTCAGGAAAAGAGAACTGAGAGGCGAGCAAAAGGAAGGAAACTAAATGGAAGAAGAAGGAGACGGAGGAGGAGGAGGAGGAGAGGAAGAAGAAGAAAAAGAAGAAGAGTCGAAGAAGGCAAAAATTCTTAAATGAAATAACAGAACTAAAACTTACATTACAAAAAGAAAAGAGTGCATTTGGTACGGCTGAATATATCCGTTCACAGGTCTAGAGCACACAACTGAGAAAAGTCTTCCATAATTAGGATTCAAATGTAAATACCATGCTTGCCTGGTCACAGATGTCTTCAAGATAGACAGGGGCTTTGCTCGCAGGCCTGTGGGTCAGGTCAGCCCACTCTGGTTGGAGCAGAGCAGGAGGGCAAGCCCAGTGTGTGCTGACAGTGGAGATCAAGGTCGAGGTGGAGGGTGCTCTCGGGAAAGCACATTTCTGCCCTCAGTCACCAGAGAAAGCACACAAGAATTCTGTACGTCCAGGACATACCATGTACATGATTCTGTCTCTCAGCCTATATTGACTTTGTCAGGATGCCCTAAACATCCTATAATCAGATTTTCCCCCCCAATAAGTTACAAGAATTCAGCAGTGCAAGACACTTTCTGTCACAGATTTTGGCCCTTAAATCAAGTAAATAGCAACACTAGCTAAAAATCATGCCTCCACAAATAAGGATCTGGACCATCCCCTAAGTTCTCTCCTGAGGCTTGGTTAAGGGACAACCAAAAAAGGGGGGTCTGGAGACGAGAGAGCCTGAGATTTAAAACTACTTATTTTTCATATTCAAGAAAAGACTGCTCTCTGGCCAAAGTCCCAAATCACAGACAAGTAACCACTGTTAGAAGAAACTTCGGAGTACACACCCTCTGAAATCAACCAATCAGCCGCAGGCTCACGCCTCCTAGTTTGTGGAAGTTAGCCAATCAGAGACAGGCCCACTCTTCAAGACTACCGTCAATCACCAAGTGCCTCACTCTAGTGGCCATACTCTGGAAGACGAGCTGGCCAACAATCATTTCAGTCCAGTGACCACAGTAACACAAGGGGAGGTCCGTCAGTCTCTAAACATTCCTGCGTCTGAAAATTCACCAATCCCTGAACACCAGGCTTCCCAAAATCTTACGGAAGATCAGCTTCAGCTCTGTTTGGGACAGTTAATGCCTAGTAAATATAGCCCTCTCTCGCAGAGGATCAGGAAGCTCACCTTGTTTTGCAAGGTGATATTTGTTCACAAACTCTCAATCCTTTCAACATCAACTCCTGTTTACTGTTAAACATAAATTTGTATTTATGAGTGACAGATATCCTGAGGAAGACGTGAGATTAGCGATCTTTTCAATTCCTGGGTGGTTGCTATGACCTATTCTTTATTTGTATGTATTTGAACCCCCAAATGCCAAAACACGAGTGTAAATTTTGTGATGAATTTTCTGAACAGTGGGCATTTATTAAGTGAAGAAAATGTCCTTTTATAGCTCTTTGAACAGTATGCAATTGTTATTCAGTATGGAAAATTGAAAGCCAGATATAAACCAGCATATACTGACAGCTAACCATAAGAGATGTATAATTTCCTCAACTACTTCCAAAGGAAGTGATAAAATAATGAATTTTTTGATTAAGAGAAATTCAGATGAAGAATATAAAATAATCACGGCAGAAATTGTAATGGCTTCCCATCCTGTATATCATTATCAGTCTTTTAGCTCAATTGACTGTTTGAACATACTGCTACCAAAAGTATTTTTGGATTCCAAAATTGCAAGTAAATTTTCAAGTGTCAGGATGAAATCTACAGCAATAATAAAAAATGTAATAGCTTCATTTACTGTTACAGAGATTATCAGAGATCTAAATGCTTCACTTTTTTTTTTTTTTTACAACATAGCCATGATTGCAAGTAATCACAATGGAGGGGGGAGAAAAGTTCTGTTGCTTGTGCAATATTTTTCATGAAAAGAGCTGACTTATAAGGGTACTACAGGTAAAATCCCTTTCAGATGAGACTTCAAAAACAAAAGCAGATGTTTGTTTAAACTCTCATATTTAATTAGGAGTTAATTTTTTAATTGCACTGCTTTTGATGGAAACAACACAAATACCCATGTGGGTGTAAAGATGCAGACAATTTTATTTGAAGTTGAAGCTAGGCATGAATGATTCTATGGAAGATGTTGGTTCCCTGTCCATATTCTGCAAAATGTGACTCCAAACCACACCTATATCCTGTGTTAATTGAAGTAGTAGTTATGAAATTGTTCTCCAATTCAGCACTGTTCAAACTGAACAATGAAAAGATTTTGTGGTTTTATTTGCATTCAGTATTCTTCATTTCTGTCAAATTCAAAAACCTGTTGGCTCTCTTTTTTTAAGATTTTATTTATTTACTTGAGAGAGAGAGAGTGAGAAGGAGCATGAGCAGGGGGAGGGGCAGAGGGAGAAGCAGACTCCCCATGAGCAGGAAGCCTAATGCAAGGTTCATCCCAGGCCCCTGGTATCACGACCTGAGCTGAACACAAACGCTTAATCGACTGAGCCACCCAGGTTCTTTCACACACACCCCCCCCACCCCCGCCTTGGCTCTCTCTAGATGCAGTTGAGAGAATCTTCAGTTTCTTTTGAAGCACTGAAATCATACTTGAATGCTGGTGACCCCAAAGTTCTTGTTGACTTTTTAAATAATTCATTGAGTGAAGTCTACTTATTTCTTATTCATAATTTTCAATATCTCATTAGTAAAAGGTTTATGCAAATTAAAAAAAAGAGTAAACCGCGTTACTGAAGTACTCCAGTGCTTAAAGGAACATGCTGAATGGGTTAAAGAAAGAACTGATGAAAAATTTATCCCATAAGTGTCAAGGTTGCTTTTACTAGGCATGACATTACTTACGAATAGGAAAAGAAATTCTGATTTGAAGAGGTTAATTATTACAGCATTTGCCATGACTATCCTTTCAAATGGATTCTATCTCTTGAAAAATTCAATTTTTTTTTTACATAGATAGTACTAAATACTCTTCCAGCATGGGAACAAGTGGATTCATGATATAGTATTGAAGAAAACTGGAATAAAAATTGACAATAATGCTCTTTTTGTTGTGAAAAATATTTTTAAAAGCCACTGGTCAAGATATATAGCATAATCCTAAAGAATAGAAAAGCAAGCTATGCCATGAAAGATGGCTTATATATTTCAACACATCTAAACTGGAGAGCTTTCTCAGTGGTAAACTTCGCAACTATAAATATTCAGTGGCTGGCTCATATGCTAAATGTCGAGTGTATTTTCTCATTAATTAATGTTGTATGGGTGAAAAGATGAAATAAATTGTATGTGAAATAAATTGTATGTGGCTACATCATATGTAACACAGAAGCTATGTTACAATATAAATGGAATATTGACTATAACTGCAAGGAAATTTATAAGCAAACTGTACAAAAGGGAATGATTAAAGAGGGTCAGATCATCAAGGAAATATAACTAAAGGAAGTGTCACGTAATTTAGATATTTATAAATTTTAGATGAATAACTTTTAATTTAAACATGCCCATGTAATATTTTTATTTTATCTCATTGTGCATATGCATAAGCCATAACAATGATTTAAACTGAGCAAACACAGGCACCCTGTATTTTTATTTGCTAAATTTAGTAACCTTATTGAGAGACCAGTGCTTGCCTTATTTGCTCAGGGCTGAGAGATCTGCCTCTGTGATGTTTTCAGGAATATGTGCAGATTGACTATGGGACACAGGAAGCTGGGAAGACCACTCTCCATCAAAAGATAATGCTCCAACTATTGATCCAGTCAGGGCAGTCTAAGAGGACAGAAATTCTCCTCCCTTGGGAATTTTCATTAAGATTCCTATGTGACAGCTGAGGAAACTGAGGCATAGGCAAGTAAGATAAGACCTCAGTAAAGAGTAAAGCATGTGCTGTGGTGGAATAGGAAATGCACAGCACCTAACAACAGAGCACCAGAATATATAAAGTGAAACTAATGGAACTAAAAGAAATAGACAATTTAACAATAATAGTTGGAGACTTCAGGGGCACCTGGGTGGCTCAGGTGGTTGAGCATCTGGCTCATGATTTCAGCTCAGGTCATGATTTCAAGGTCCTGAGATCAAGCCCTGCATCAGGCTCCACACTCAGTGTGGAGTCTGCTTGAGATTCCCTCTGCCTACCCTGCAAATAAATAAATAAATAAAATATTTTTTAAAAAATAGTTGGAGACTTCAATATTCCAAAGTCAATGATAGGTAGAATAAGTAGATGAAAGATCAACAAGGAAATAGGACCTGGAAAAAAAAAAAAACTGTACACCAATTAGACCTAATAGATATCTACAGAACACTCCACCTAATAACAATAGGTATGTATTCTTCTTAAGTATACATGGAATGTTCTCCAGGAGAGCCCATATGCTAGGCCATAAATCAAGCATTAATCAATTTGAAAGGATCAAAAACATACAAAGGATGTGTTTTGAAAAAAGTGGAATGCAATTGGAAAATATGTATTTTTATATACCTTATATATATATATATTCACATATATTAATATAAAAAAAAACTCTCCCAAACAACTGATTGGTCAATGAAGAATCTACAAGGAAAATTAGAAGTTACTTTGATCTCACAAAAAAAGTGAAAAACTTACACTCCATAAACTCCAAAATATTGTTGAAAGAAATTTTAAAAGATCTAAGTCGAAAGACATCTCAATTTTAAGATTAGAAAACAATATTGTTAAGATGGTAATAGCCCTTGGTGAGCGCTATGAAGTGTGCAAGACTGTTGAATCCAGATCTGTACCTCTGAAGCAAATAATACATTACATGTTAAAAAAAAAAAAAAGAAGAAGAAGATAACAGGAGGGGAAGAATGAAGGGGGGGAAATCAGAGGGGGAGACGAACCACGAGAGATGATGGACTCTGAAAAACAAACTGAGGGTTCTGGAGGGGAGAGGGGTGGGAGGATGGGTTAGCCTGGTGATGGGTATTAAAGAAGGCACGTTCTGCATGGAGCACTGAGTGTTATATGCAAACAATGAATCATGGAACACTACATAAAAAAAAAAAAAAGATGGTGATAGTCCTTAAATTAATCCGCAGATTCAACACACCCGCTATCAAAATCTCAGCTAGTTTCTTTGCATAAATTGACAAGCTGATCCCAAAATTCATATGGAAATGCAAGAGACCTGGAATAGTCACTACAATGACTTTAAAACTTTAAAAAGAACAAAGTTGGAATACACATACTTCCTGATATCTAAACTTGCAACAAAACTACAGTAATCAAGACATAAAGACAGACATAGAGATCAATAGAATAAAATTGAAAATCTAGAGGGGAAAAACCACCTTTGCAGTAAATTGATTTTCAATGAGTGTGTCCAAACAATTCAATGGGGAAACAATAATCTTTATAATAAAAGGTAATGAGGTTCCTGGATATCCGCATGCAAAAGAATGAAGTCTGCCCTCTACTTCACACTACATTCAAAAAAGAACTCAAAACTAAATATGAGTTAAAACTATAAAACTCTTAGAAGAAAAAATAGGTGTAAATCTTCATGAACCGTGATCTCACGATGATTTCTTAGATGTGACACAAAAAAGCACAAGTAAGCAAAAAAAAAATAAATAAATGGGACTTTATCCAAATTAAAAACTTGTTCTTCAAAGGGCACCATCAAGAAAGTAAAACAAACAAACAAAAAAACCCACACACAAAATTGAGGGAAAATATTTGCAAATAACATATCTAATATGGGACTTCTATCTAGAATATATAGAGAATGCTTACAACTCAATAATAAAATGAAAATGCAATTAAGATGATCTGAATAAGACATTCCTCCAACAAGATACGCAAATGGCCAATAAACACATTAAAAGATGCTCAACATCATTAGTCATCAGGGATGTGCCAATCAAAACCACAATGGGACACCAATTCACAACCACTAGCATGACTAGAATCAAAATGTTAGATATAGCAGGCGTTAGTGAAGAGCTAGAGAAATGGGAGCCCTCATACTTTGTTGTCCGAGATGTAAGATGTTGCAGACACTTCGGAAAACAGTCTTGAAGTTCATCAAAAGATAAACAAAGTTTCCATATGGTCCAGCACTTCCACTCCCTAGGTATATATCCAAGAAAAATGAAAACCTGTGTTCACACAAAACTTATATGCAAAGGTTCATAAAACAAAGAACCCAAATTTATATCAACTGATGGATAAAGTATAGAATATCCATACAATGGAATATATTCAGAAATAAAAAAATAAAGTACTGATACAAGGTACAACATGAATGAACCATGAAAACATAATGCTAAGTGGAAAAAAAAAAGGGTCACACAGGATCACATATTGTATGATTCCCTTTATATGAAATGTTCAGGCAAATCTATAGAGGCAAAAAGTAGATTGGCGGTTTTCTAGGGCTGGGAGAATTATGGGGGCCGGGGCTGTGGAAGTAATAGCTAAAGGGTACAGGGTTTGTTTGGGGGATAACTAAAATGCTCTAAAATTTATTGTGGGGATGGTTGCACAATTCTGTGGCTATACTAAACAACTTTGAATTGCACACTTTACTCTTTTTTTTTAGATTTTATTTATTTATTTGGGAGAGAGAGTGTGTGAGAGAGAGAGAGAGAGTGAGAGAGAGCTTGAGCGGGGGGGGGGGGCGGCAGAGGGAGAAGGAGAAGCAGGCTCCCCGCTGAGCAGAGAGCCCAATGCAAGACTCGATCCCAGGACCCTGGGATCACGACCAGAGCCCAAAGCAGACTCCTAACCGACTGAACCACCCAGGCACCCCAAATTGCACACTTCAAATAAATATCTGATATTGTATTATATCTTCATAAAGCTCTTGGAAAACACTAACAAACAAAAAGTCATAGTGTGACAGACACTGCATTTGAAGGAAGATGACTGGATGTTGCCCCCACCCAGGGCTGGGTCTGGTCCCTGATGCTCTAGAGTGACTAGTTCCGGGGGCGGGGGGCGGGGGGAGGGAGGGTTCAGGATCATGGGGTCCAGCTTCTTTAGTCCCAAACTGTGCTTATTTCCTAGAAAAGGGACAGTCCCAGACTCCCAGTCCTGCTCCAGACTACTTAGGCCCCCTCTGGAAAGAGTAGGGTCCCACCTCTTACCTCCAGGGCTTGGCTCTGCTCTCTTCCCCAGGCCTCCTGACTATGACCATGATACCCACCTTCTTCTTCAGCACAAGAGATGGTTGTGGTAGCTGGTGATGACATTTGTCAAAATCCTAGAACTGTATAACACAAAGAGTCAACCTCAATGTAAACCATGGACTACAGCTAATAATAATGTATTATTATTGGGCGCCTGGGTGGCTCAGTTGGTTAAGCGACTGCCTTCGGCTCAGGTCATGATCCTGGAGTCCCTGGATCGAGTCCCACATCGGGCTCCCTGCTTGGCAGGGAGCCTGCTTCTCCCTCTGACCCTCCCCCCCTCATGTGCTCTCTCTCTCTGATTCTCTCTGTCTCAAATAAATAAATAAAATCTTTTAAAAAAATAATGTATTATTATTAGTTAATTAATTGTAACCAATATACCACACTAATGCAAGATGTCAACGATAAGGAAAACTATAGAGGGTGCAGGGGGTATATGGAACTCTATGTTCTATATGCGCAATTATTCTGAAAATCTAAAACCGTACTAAAAACAACTTAAGACTTTTAATTTTTTCTTATTAAACAACTACTTGACAAGTCATCTTAAAGGTATTCTGACTGAGCCAGCCTCAACTGAGAGTACGGTCCACAGTTGTCAATGAAATGAGAGAACATTGTCAGACAAAGACACAGACCTTCTCAGGATATTATCTGTCAAGGCAGATCAGGACCTGAAATGGAAGGAAGAACATTTTGAAGCAAAAGACAAGATGAACCATTAAGATGAAGACCTGGAAACCTACAGAAAAAGGGAGTCAAAGACCTTGAAGGAAAGCTGGGAAGAAGCTTTTCATCCACTGGGAGCCAGATTACACATCCCTTGACTGAACCTCCTGACCGTTGGTTGAGAGTGCAGGAGGCTGAATGAAACTTTGTCATCTCCAGACTGAATGAGCAGACCTGCCACAAAGCATACAGAAACAGCCATCAAACCAGAGCTTCTGGAAGTAAATCTCATGCATCTAATGTTCCAGACTGAGCATGTGTCTAGGAGGATTTCCTCCCCAACCCCTGAACATGGATGTGGGTTCCTCTGAGTCAGGAGGGCCTCACTCCCTCCGCCTCTGCCCCCCTTGGCTGCCAGGCTCTCTCCTTCCTCCCCACCATTCTCAAACCCAGTGTTTCCAGTGAATATAAATGGGGACTTCACAGCAAGATGCCCCTTTCTGCCCCTCCTCCAGAATACCTGGGTAAACACCCCACAAGCTAGCTTTCCACAAAGGGGCAACTCTCTGCTCCTGGTTTATTCTCTCTCACAGCATTTTTACTTCTGTACTCTTTTTTTTTCTTTCCAAGTCTTTCTAGCTATTTCTCTGTTCATTCATTTATTGATTTATTCAATCATGTTGATTATGGCCCACTATGAACAAAGTTATATGCAAAATGCAGGCAGTTCCTATGAGCCACAACTCTCCCCAAACTCCTCCCTGTCCCCTGTCTCAACACTGCTACCTGTCCAGGCCTGTGGGTCCAGGGAAGCTCTGAGGATAAACAATCCTTATGGAGAACTTCTGCTCCTGGTATGAGTTCCTAACTTTTCAATCTGCAGGATTTGCAGAATGAGGTTTGAGAATCGATGGAGTATTGATCTCAGAATAACCTGCCTGTCCCAGGAAGAAGCCCCACCTAATAGTCAGGACGAAGGAGATGAATGGTACTCTTGTCAGTTAAAAAGATGCTGACCCAGGGGCGCCTGGGTGGCTCAGTTGGTTAAGCGACTGCCTTTAGCTCAGGTCATGATCCCGGAATCCTGGGATCGAGTCCCACATCGGGCTCCCGGCTCAGCGGGGAGCCTGCTTCTCCCTCTGATCCTCTTCCCTTTCATGCTGTTTCTCTCTCTCTCAAATAAATAAATAAATAAAATCTTTAAAAAAAAAAAAAAAAGATGCTGACCCAGCTTTTCCATACTCTTTGGTTTGGGCCCTGTATCATCACCTTCTTTCCATACTCAGCTCATGAGGTCCCCTAAGAATGAGACAGATCCCTAAGCTGAGCCAGGCCCTGACTCCAGAACCAAATCCCAGAGATCTCAAAGCATGAACCCTGAGCCCAGAATCCCAAGACAAAGACAGAAACAGAGCTCAGTTTATAGGACAGGGAATAGCCCAGAACTCAAAGACCAACGCCCTGGTGTAAAGTCTGAGGCCTTAGCCCAGGAGCAGATCTTGGGAAAAGGAAACAAGAATGAGAGAAAACCAGCCAAAATCTAAGTCCTGCAGCCTAGAGCAACCCCAGAATAAAGCTCAGAATTAGCTCAGCCCCTGGAAGCCAGAGTTCAGGAAATGGAACTGTCTCAACCCAGAAGCCTCACATCTCAAATAGAGCCCATGGCCTATTTAGAGTCCTAACCCTGAGCCTGAAGACCATCCTGGGGACAAAGCCTAGAGCCTGAAGACCTCGGCAGGCGTATGTGTTGGGTTCTTTCCTGACGCTCCAGAACCACTGTGTTCTTGTGTGGTGCATGGGTGGTGACGGTGACACCACATGGAAACACAGTTCTCCATAAAGAGCGATCCTGCAAAGGGCCCACTGCTGTCAAAAATCTTATTTCCTTCATTGCCTTTGAATCCCTGCTGTGGAACACCTAGAGAACAGAGAGATAAAATTAGTGACTTTGGGTGTAAGAATATGTATTTAGGGTCTAAGTCTGCTTCTGTGTATCTGTGTGAGGCTAGAACTGTGGAGCCACGAGAGTTACTGCTATGTCTCATTTCAGGGGCTCTTTTATTGTCATCCTCCACGACTCCAGCGTGTCTCTGGAAGCTGCCCTGGGGGGAGTTATAAGGGGAACCCTGGCTGCAAGTGGTGTGAAGGCTGAAAACCTAACACTAATCTGAGAAATCTGGTCAGGAAACCAGGGCCATCGAGGTCATCTGGCAGCTTCTCTGGTGCCTCTGGGGCAGGCAGAGGTGAGTCTGAGAACACGTATGGGACCAAATTTGAACTGAGGCAGATCTAGACATGAAAGCCCAGGGACCACCTCCAGACATGCTGCGGACATGCAGAGCCTCTTACTTTTCTTGTTTCCTGTTCTGTCCCAGGGCCCAGGGGATGGCTAGTGAGGGCACAGTGTGGGGGCTCCGGAGTACAACTTTGCTTTCCTTGGGCCGTATTCCTATGCTTCTTTCGGTTCTGCTTCTCTCCGCTATAGAAACGTACGTAAGTCCCTTTCCCACAGAGCTATGACTGGCCCTCTTCAGTTTTAGCTCTCTTCTGCCCGGCCCCCCTTCTCCTTCCTCTGGCTGTAATGACTCCATGTGGCGTGGAGAGAGGTGGCCAAACCCTGCTGTGGACAACAGCCATCCTTGGACCCAGAAGCCTTTTCCTCATACCTCTTTAAAAGTCCAATGCACAGCCTGAGATCTTCCAGGAAGACCTCCAGTTCCAAGTCCAGATGAGCCTCAGTCCTGCAGAGACATTCCTGAGTGTGGCTGTGGTCAAGGTGGGAAACAGCGCCAGCAGGTGCTGGTCCTGACTGTACAGCACACTCTCCCTGGCCACTCAGTCCCCACAGTCCCCCAGATAGAATGCCCCCATCTTTGCTCTGATCCCTGCTGGCCTGTGTGCCTAGTCAAGGTCTGAGACTCCCCAACACCACGCCTCAACAGTTGCATCAGGCTGTCTCCCCACTGGCCTCTGAGACTACCAAGTCCTCCCCGGCTCCTTCCTGTGCTGTTTCTGCCACACCTAGTCCCGGGGCAAGGAATTAACCTCTCCAAACCTCACTTTTCCATAGGACAAATAGAGTGATTGCAATATTTGCTGCTCAATTTCCTCTATTATGCAAAATTGAGCTGTTCATTCTTCTAGGAGAGTATGTGAGAGGAAATAAGAATTTCTGTTCCACTGCTCAAGAGGACCTAATGATGAGGGCAGGGAAAGGATAAGGATCAGGTTCATCTGTGAGTGACATCGGAAGCTGGAACTAGTAACAAGATGCCAAAGATGACAGGCAGATGGAGGCAGGAAATGCATATATTACTTCACGTCCTTCAGGGCTGTGCAGGCTGAGTTCTGTCACCTGGGAGTGATGTTTCTGAGTGGCTGCAATGTGTACATCCAAAGATACACCTCCTGTGCATTCAGTGCTAATTTGATAGGGGTTTCCTAGGTCAGTGAGGAAGACAAAGAAAACTCAGACACCAGAAGAAAAATGGAACAAAAGTAACTATAGAAGTTTGAAGAAAAAACCGTGACCCAAGAACTCAATAGCGACCTATGTTATGTTGCTACACTGTGGTTACTTTTAAGACAACAAGAGTACATTTTTATGTATAAAAGGGGACATAAATATTTTACCAGTATTTCTCCCTTCAAAAAGTTATACTAACTGAGAGATAAATCAAAATAAAAGGACAAGTAGGTGAGAGTTCTTGGCATAAAAGAACTAGAATGTACATGGAAAACAGGGAAACATAAATTTAAGGGTAAAAGTAGGTATAACTGTGTATAGAAAAAGAATGCCTTTGCCAAAATCATTTGTGAGTAGAAGGAACCAAAGCGGAACATTACAAAAAGCATATAAATTTAACAATAATAAACTGGGTCTGAAGTCACCTAAGCACCAAGAGGAAGTTAAGATGAGTTTGAAGAAAGAATGAAAAACAGGAACCCAAGAAAATAAGTGGACCAAAATACAAAGAAGGGAGACAGAAGAAAATACATAGTGCCTTAAAAAAAAAAAAGTAAGGAAAGAACATCTAGGATAAAAATAGGGTCAAAAGCCCCGTATTTGATTTCTTTCATCAACCAAATTTAAATGTTCCAACAATAAAAGATTTTTGGAAATCAGAGAGCCCTCTTATATACTTAAAAATTCAAAAAGTAAGCAAACATGAAAATATATTCCCAAAGTACAATTTAAATAAAAATATAGGTTAGGGGCACCTGGGTGGCTTAGTCGGTTGAGTGTCCGACTCTTGGTTTCAGCTCAGGTCATGATCTCGGGGTCGTGAGATCAAGCCCCATGTCGGGCTCTGAGATCAGTGCAGAGTCGGCTTCAATTTCCCCCTCCTGCTCACACTCTCTCTCTCTCAAATAAAAAAATAAATAAAATTTTTTAAAATAAATAAATAAAAATATAGGTTCGCAAACAAGGAGAATAACGACAAATATTCCACCAGCACATAGAATGTGCCAGTTACACTGCATCCTTCACACTTTTCATTCACTGAATCTTCACAGCAACCCCATGAAGTAAGCATTTTGTTTTCCTCATGGCACATATGACAAAACTGGGCATATGAGAATCAAGTAACTTGGCAAAGCCATACAATTAGTGAATGCTAGTCCTAGTGCTTAAACTCTAGTAGTTTGATTCTAGAGTCAGCTGGGACCATTGTTTCTTGTTTTTACAGTAGACTTTAAAAAGATTTTTTATTATATTATAATATACATACAGAAGGAGCATGTAACATAAGTGTTCATCTTTAGTGAATTTTCACAGTGAGCTCAACCTGTCTAACCAGCACCCTGCAAACCCTTTCACACCTAAGGGTAGCTAGCCACTAGCCTGACTTCTAACATCATAAATTCCTTTTGCCTATTTTTGTATTTTCTATAAATGGAATCATTTAGTCTATACATTTTTATGTATGTTGTCTTTCACTCAGTTTTATCTTTGTGAGATGTATCCATGTTTTTGTGGGTAGTGTGGATCACTCATTTGCATTGCTGTATAGTATTCCACTGTGACCCTAGCAAACTACATATCTACTCTACTGTTGGTGAGTATTTGGCTGGCTTTCAGTTTACAGCTCTTACAAACAGTGCTGCTGTGGAACATTCTAGTACAGATAGTTCTTGTAGAATGCTTGTTTTGAAAACAAAAATTTGTTTTAACATGATTAAACAATTTAAATAAGTTTTGTTTATAATGCATAATGTAAATTTCATGTCTGCTTATGTGTAATTTTGTCGTTGAGAAAATGCAAAATTGCACCCAGCTAAACTGAGATATATATGTAGCTATACATAAAACACACACCTGTGCACACTCAAACACCTACCAGTGTCCTTAGGTCACCATGTGTATTACTCTACAAGGTTGTATTTTGCAGTTATTTTTCATTTGTGAACCTTCTATATTAAAACCACACACACAATGAACATCTCAAACACGTCTAGGCATTCTGGCTCATAAGTGCCAAGTGGAAAGATTTAATACTGTGGAGAAGCTCGAAATAATAAGGCATTATGAGTAACAGTCATAAAGGAATCCATATTTGGACCATCAGAGCCAGCATCGTGAAAATAAAGTAGTCTTTTATCATTCAGAAAGACTAAAACAACTTCAAATACTATGAAGTCAATATGAACAAGGCCTAAAGAAATAAAAGAGGTGGAAATATTGTTGAGCATGTGGATTGAAAATCAAACAGTGAAAAAAATCAGAAACAACCTTTCTCCCAATCAAAGGGAAGAACCATCTACACACAAAGACTTTAAAACAGAACCTGCCAAATCCTCCTGATGTGGTTCCTTCTAGTGCTAGGAGCACCTGCCTTGGTAGTTTCAAACGTGATGCAATTTCCAAAGCCTTCAATTTTCAAGCAAAGCCAAGAGGGCAAATGAGAAAGCCACCGATATTTCCAGCAGTGATACAGAATGACGAAGAAGGCTATATATGGAACTTTTTTTTATTTTGGATATTTTGGATATCACAGGTATCTATTATCAAGGGACCTACTCCTCAAAGACAGAAAACCGTGACCCAGGATTAACAGCTGTGAACGATTTTTATAACTTTTTTTATAACTTTGTATAACAGACATTTATAACTTTCTTATAGTGTGGATTGAATGATAGGATGTCTACATCCTAAAGCCTGAAAACCTGTGAATGTAACCTTGTTTGGAAAAAAATCTTTGCAGATGGAATTGAGTTACGGATCTAGATGAGAGCATTCTGGATCATGTGCATGGGCCCTGAATCCAATGATAGGTGTCTTTATAAGAGACAATAGAGAAGACACAGAAAGAAGAGAAGGCCATATGAACATATATGCAGAGACTGGGGTGAGGTGACCACAAACCAGGGAATACCCAGAGCCCAGAGCTGGAAGAGACCAGGAAGGACTCCCCGCTACAGTTTTTGGAGGGGGCACGGCCCTGGAGACACGTCCGTTTTGGACTTCGTGCCACGACAACTAGAAGACAATACATTTCTGGTATTTTAAGCCACCAAATGTGTGCTAATTTCTTATGACAGTCTAGGAAAGTAATACACCCCCCTCCACCATTTTGCAATCATTCCCAAGCAGCAACCCTTGATGTTCACTTCCGAAAGGAAACTTCAGGTATTTTTCAAGGTAAAACGCCATATTTGTTACAGTATTTATGTTTTTCCTTTTTACCATGTATAAAATCGCACCACCATTTTCATCGGGTTCTTATCCTTTTTATGGATCACTGATGAAGTTTTTGAGTATTATGGCCCAAACTCCATTTTTTTCCATAATCCTCATGATTTTTATTGTGAGATTTTGCATAGCATGGTGATTTTTTAAAACTCATATGGACATTATAGAACTGACCGTACATGTTTTAGACGAATATATGTACACATTTCTGCTGGCTATATACCTGGGAGTAGAATGTCTAGGCCAGAGATATACATATCTTCAGCTGTAGTTGATAATTGTAATTTTCCAAAATAAGTATGCTCCCATTAGTAATGAACAAAGTTCTAGTTCTTCCACATGATGGCCAACACTTAGCATTTTGGGTGGTTTCCATTTTAGCCATTAAGATGAGTATGTAGTCTGTCTGATATTATGGTTTTAACTTACATTTCCTTGATGACTAATGAAGTTGAACTTTTTTCTCATTTTCTTATGAGCCATTTGGATCTTCTCTTCAGTGAAGTGTGTGTTCAGATCTTTTGCCCATTTTTCTATTAAGTTATCTGTTCGTTTCTTCCTGGAGTCAGAAGTTCTTTATGTAGGCATGAATATCTTCTCCCATTCTGTTGGATGCCTTTTCATTCACTTACTGATGTGCTCCGATGAACGGAGCTCTTTTAAGTATAGTCCAATTCATTTATTTTTACAACTAGTGCTTTTTGTGTCCCATTTAAGAACTCTTTGATAATTTTATGGTCACGATACAGGTTGTCTTGCATTTATTTCTAATAATCTTTATTATTTTACCCTCTACATTTAGTTGTGCAAATGATCTGTAATGGATCTGTGTATATGTGAGGTAGGGATTAAAATACACTTTTACCAGTATGGATAGCAACTGACTCAGTAATATTTATTGAGAAGATCATCATTTCTTCCATTTCATTGTAAGGTAGGTCTGCTTCTGGATTCTTCATTCTATTGCATGGTCAGTTAGTGTGCCAATACCACACTTTCCGTAATTTCTATAGCTTTACAATACGTGTGGATACCTACACACAAGACCTCCAGCTTTGTTGTTCTTCAAGACTGTTTTGGTTATTAGCTCTATACAGTACTCTATGAATTTTAAAATCACCTGTCACTTTCTGGGGGAAAAGAACTAATGATATTTTTATTTAGATAGCATTTAATCTATACATTAATTTGAGAAAAACTGATGTCTTTATAATATTGCATCTACTGATCCATTAAATATGCTCTTCCATTTATTTAGCTCTTTGACATCCCTCAATAATGTAGAGGTTTCACTGGAAGAGAATTTCATATATCTTATTAGGTTTAATCCTAGATTTTTTATGTTTTGATATTACTGTAAATGAAATTTTTATTTCATCTTTGTCCTTTACTACTATATAATTAATACAATTGATTTTTATTATTTTTTTTAAGATTATTTATTTATTTATTTGACAGAGAGAGACACAGCGAGAGAGGGAACACAAGTATAGGGTGTGGGAGAGGGAGAAGCAGGCTTCCCACTGAGCAGGGAGCCCGACGTGGGGCTCAATCCCAGGACTCTGGGATCATGACCTGAGCCAAATGCAGACGCTTAACGACTGAGCCACCCAGACACCCCTACAACTGATTTTTAATACCTATCTTGAATCAAATTACTAAATTCATAAATTATTTTTAATATTTCACCTTTTATTACTAATAGCTTGTTTTCTGAATTTTTCTTTTAGGTACACAATCATGACATGTGCAACTAATTTTTTTTTCCTTTTTGGTTAGTATGCTTTCATTTCTGTTCTGTTTCTTGCCTTACTGCACTGAATGGGACATCCACAGAGATAGCAGGCATCTGTGGTAGAATAATGACCCCAGAGATGTCCATGCCTTAGTCCTCAGAACATGCCAATATGTCTCCTTCCATAGCAAAAGAAACTTTGTAGATATGATTAAGGATGCATACCTTGACATATGGAGATCATCCTATCTTATCTAGGGAGTTACAATCTAATCATATGTGCTCTTGAAAGCAGAGAACCTTTCCCGGCTATGCTGAGCCAGAGCTGTGATGATGTTGCTAGAAAAAGGAGATTTATAGCCAAGAACCCTGGGTGACATCTAGATGTTTTAAAAAGGCAAGAAAATAGATTGTCCCCCTCTAAAAGGAACACAGCCCTACCCTGCCATCCTCTTTGGATATACTTTCCTTTTGAGAAAGAGCTTTGGCTTGCTACTGGGCCTCAGTAGAGACTGAATACTTAACCATAAGCCACCAAGTTACCACACGACCTGAGCTGCCCATCATGGACAGGGTGTTAACTGACCTACCAAGCCACAAAGTTGGGCATGAACAGTAGCACTCTACTATCGAATGGTAGAGATATACATGAGATTGGGTTTTAGCAAGCCCTGAAGGCACAAGCAAGTTTCAAGAGGAAATAGCCCAAATGCTAATGGACACTACTTCTATTACATGACCTTATCTCTCCCAGCTATGGCCTTTGTGAGGAGTTCAACTGATGGAGGAAGAGAAACTCAGGCCTGATTTATGGTTCTTCATGATATGCAGGCATACCCAAAGGTGGACAGCTAGATTTCTACAGTCCCTTTCTGAGACATCCCTGAAAAAGGCAGTGATGAAAGTAAATCCTAGCAGAAATGTGAGTCTATACCAACTCATGAGTAGTGGCCAATGATTTACTTGGATGATGAGGCACTTGGAAGGAACATGGTTGGAAAATGGATGACATTGAGGTCTGTGGAAGAGGAACATGGATAGACATCTCTGAATGGGGAAATAATATAAAGATAATTGTGCCTCCTGTGAATGTTTACAAAAGAATGACCGAGCATAGGGGGATTTTAATAATCAAATGTATAGGATGACCCATTTTAAGGATACTAGTAGACCTCTTTCCATGACTATTCCTATCATTGCCTAGTGGGCTTGGAAACAAAGTTGCCATGATGGCAGGAATAGCAGTTGTGCATGGCCTCAACAAGATGGGCTTCCACTGACAAAGACCAACCTGATTACAATCACTGCTGAATGCCCAGGCTACCAACAGCAAAGACCAATAGTACAAGATATGACATCACTCCCCAGTATGATGTGCCAGCTACCTGGTGGGACAACAATTATATTGGACTTCTTCCATCATGGAAGGGGCAGAACTTTGCCATTACTGGAAAAGACACTTAGTCTGGATATGGATTTTCCTTCCCTGATGCAATTCTTCTGCCCAAACTACCTTCCACAGACTTACAGAATGCCTTGTCTACTGTCCCAGTATCAGACAGTATTGGTTTTGACCAAAGAACTCACTTCACAGCAAAAGAAATACAGCAGTGGGCCCACGATCATGGACTTCACTCATCTTACAATGTTCCCCCACCATTCCAAAGCTGCCAACTTGATAGAAAGATGAAATGGCCCTTTGAAGACCCAATTATAGCACCAGCTATGTGTTGATACCTTGCAGGGATGGAGCAATGCCCTCAAGGAGGCTGTACATGTTCCAAATCAGCATCTAATATATGGTGCTTTCCTCCCATAACCAAGATTCATGGATCCAGGAATCAAGGGGTGGAAATGGCAATGCTACCACTCAGTATCACTTTTAGTGAGTAGTCTTACTACACAGCTCAACATAGAGTCAATTTTGGTAAATGTTCCATGTGTACTTGAAAACAATATGCATTATCTCATTGGTGGGTGCAACTTTTCTACATATGTTTATTAGTTCAAATACACTCATGTATCCTTTCCTTGGTATTCCTCTTGCTTGGAGTTCTTGGTATTGTTGAATCTGTAGCAAGATTTTCTTTCAGTTTTAGGAAATGCCCAGTCATTATTCTTCAATTAGTCCTTCTGTCCTATTCTTTCTTTCCTTCACCTTTGGGATTCCAATTACATGTATACTAGGCTTTCTCACCACATCTCATATGTTTCTTACACTTTTTTTTTTTTTTAAAGATTTTATTTATTTATTTTTTAGAGAGCGAGCAAGAGAGAAACAGCATGAGAGGGAAGAGGGTCAGAGGGAGAAGCAGGCTCCCCGCCGAGCCGGGAGCCCGATGTGGGACTCGATCCCAGGACCCTGGGATCATGACCTGAGCCGAAGGCAGACGCTTAACCATCTGAGCCACCCAGGTGCCCTGTATCTTACACTTTTATTTTCTATCCTTTTTGCTCTCTGTGCTTCAACCAAGATATCATCCACTGACCAGTTTCCTGATTCTCTATTTTGCCATGTACAAAATACTATTAAACTCATCTATTGAATTTTTTGTTATTTCATTTTTTGATAATTAATTTTTCACTTCTTCAATGACATTCTCCACTTTATTATCTATTTTCTTGAAACTATTGGTCACAGCTATTTTAAAGTCCATTTGTGATAATTCCACTATCTAGACCATCTGTGGGTCTTTCTATTGTTTCCCACCCTCCTCCCTTGGTCTTAATTATTGGAATGCTTGATAATTTTTTACTGGTTATTGGACATTTTATATGATCAACTATAGAGACTCCAGAAGGTATTATCTTCCTCTAGCTTCACTCTACCTCTGATAGAATGTGGGCAGGTCACCTTCATCCAATCAGGGATTGAGTTGACTTCACATGAGTTACAGTTTTTACAAAGTTTCATTTTCCTGTTTCACCTCTACCCCTAGGCTGTAGCTCTCTGAGAGGTTTTAAAAAGCCCCTCCTTTCAGTGGACTCTGAAGCATATTTTTTATCTTCTTGCCACCTAGAAATGGTAGGGCACTCCACTTCAATTTTCATGAGCTTTCTGCTTACCACCTTACATTCCTGCCCTGTGTACTTCAAGAATTTAAACACCTCAAGCACAGAGCTGATCACATGTTGGCCTTACTTTTCTACAACTCCATTTTCACCAGGATCTTGCCCCCACCCCTCATCCCCACCCATGACCTGGCTGTCTTGGTATCACTAACCTTCCATTTTCATCACTTTCCCCCTGTGAGACTGCTGGAGCTTCTGCTGACTTCTCTCCCTCCTAGCTGCAAGCTTCTTCCTGCTCTGTACGTGAATTCTCTACCACTTGCTCAGACCAGGAATAAGCAAATGTTCGGAGGGAAAAAGCAACTACAAATGTCATCTTCCTCCTCCAAAGTTTCCTCCTCTCTGAGATCTTCTCCCCTAAGTCCTGGCTGCTTTGGTGGTCTCTGATGCCTTTAAGCATGTGCTGTTTCTATTTTATCCAGATTTCTAATTGTGCTCAGTAGGGGTATTTGCCTTCTGCAAGCTATTCCATCATAGCTCCAGAGTCTTATTTTAAAGTAACTTTTAAGATCCTCTATGTGGATGGATCATCATATGAAGACCTGTCTGCCAATTACCATTTTTACTTGCAAATATGTCTAATATTTACTTTCATACCGGCTCAAACAGATCTCCCTTTTTTGTTTGACAACTACGTAAGATAACTTTTTATAGATAGACTATAATTTGTTTACTTAATATCTTATCAATGCACTTTTTAAAACATTTGACTATTAAAATTTTCAACATGGAAAATGGAAATAGCATGATAGAAATAGTACTGACAAAGATGCTTTACTTGATCTAACTTTAGTCAGGCTCCTGAACTAGTAAAATCTAGTTATATCTGATCATCCTTGACATCTGATTAGCTTCCTTATCCTGTGCCATCCCCCAGGTGATGTTTGATCATCCTAGCCTGTCTTCAGCAAGAATCCTGTTAGGTTGGTTGAGCCAGAGCACCCCTTACCCTTGATGTTTCCTGTTAGTAATTTTCCACCCACAGACCCCAACCCTGTCCCGTGGCTATAAATTCTTGTCCATGCTGTATTCAGAATTGGCGTTGAGCCCAGTCTCCCCACCCCCCACCACTGTAAAATCCCACTGTAGCTGTCCCTATGTCTATTGTGATGGTCCTGAATAAAGTCTGCCTTGCCATCTCTAACAGTGCCACTGAATATTTTTCTTAATAACACCTACATATTCATCACCTAGATTTAAGAATATTAACATTTCATCATGTTTCTGTTCTTCCTAAGCCCTTCAGTGGGCATCTCTTAAGACTGATCTCTTTCCTTCATTATCCAATATGCTGGACAGAATGTTGTGTCTATTGATTTCCTAATACAAATAATGTTTTAAACAATATCTGTGTATATTTTGGCTAGCCTAAGCCTGTACATCCACATGACATATTCTAAGCAATGGGGTTGCTGGTTCAAAGTGTAGGTACATTTAAAATTTGGTAACGACTGGCAGATTGTTCTCCGCTAAAGTTGTACCAATTTGCACTCCCAACAAACAGTGTATGGGAGCTCCTTTGAAGGAGAGAGCTTTTGATGTTTCTCTTTGGGTGTCTCATCTGGTGATCTTGGCATCCTGTGATATACAGAGTGCGTCAATTAGCACTTGAAAGTCATCTGTAAGAAGGCACTCAGGGGTTCTTAAGCCCAGGGATGCTTTTCAGAACCGCAAGTGTTCTCTAAAAGAAGGCAACTGCCAAGAAGACGTAAATTCTAAAATTTCAATTCTGATTAACTATACCTAAACCATAAAAGGATCTAGTAAATTTTCCTAGATAAAAGAAAATTCGGGGCGCCTGGGTGGCTCAGTCGTTAAGCGCCTGCCTTCGGCTCAGGTCATGGTCCCAGGGTCCTGGGATGGAGCCCCACATCGGGCTCCCTGCTCCGCGGGAAGCCTGCTTCTCCCTCTCCCACTCCCCCTGCTTGTGTTCCCTCTCTCGCTGTATCTCTCTCTGCCAAATAAATAAAATCTTAAGAAAAAAAAAAAAGAAAATTCGATTTCACAGAAGCACCCTCAAAAGGAAAGAGGAGCCAAACTTTGGTGAGTTTCTTAAGGAGCTCATTTTAGTGCATTTTCAAATCCCCTTTTTGTTCTCCTTATCATAAAGAACCAAATTTAAAAGAAAAAAATATGATAACCATAAAAATACTTATTTTAGATGAAAGCAATGACTACTAAAGCTTATTCCACTTAATCCAAAAAAATTAATTGATCTTCTCTTAGGTTAAACAAATTGTTATAGACACTGCTGAGCATAGAAACAAAAGTGAAACATAACCGTTCGATGAGGTAGTTAAAGTCATCTAAGTTTTGCAGAAGGATGACGGGGAATTGGTAGAGCAGGCATACCTTCCAAATATGACTAGCTATGCAATGAATAATTAATTGCTGCAGGATCTTAGCTTAATTTTCTAATTTATGAAATATTTTCAACCATCATTGAACATGATGCTCACATACAAGTTTATAATAACATCAGCAACTAACATTTGTAAAGAGTTGGCAAAACTGCCAAAAGGTTTGCATATTCGTTTTTAATTTGATCCTTAGGTTTTACAGATAAGC
The DNA here is from genome assembly GCF_011800145.1 of Mirounga leonina. NCBI lineage: Eukaryota > Metazoa > Chordata > Mammalia > Carnivora > Phocidae > Mirounga > Mirounga leonina. The sequence continues at coordinate 7,902,095 of NW_023270265.1, read as the reverse complement.
AAATAAAGGTTCAGAAAAAAAATTTTTAAATAGACTAATTTCACAGGGCTAGGAATTTTCAAAGCTGAAATTTGTCCCAGAATATGTCATTTTTAAATTTAAATATTAATGAAACTTTAGAAAAGATACAGAAAATCATAAAGACTTAAATAGCTAATTTTCTATTTAAGAGATGGTGAATATTAATATTTTCCCATATATTTATGCAAATATCTATAATTATTTGCCTTTTGTCAAAACAATATTTATTTTATTTTTTAAAATTTGTAGAAAGAAGAGCAGAGAATAAAACTTCCAAAAATGCCACCCAGAAATAATCAGTGTTTACATGTTGGCATACAGCTGTCCAGAGCTGTATGTGTATTGTATACATGAATAGCAAGGAGAATAAATATTTACTGTTGTAGTCTGCTATTTGCACTTAGGAATATAGTGAAAGTGGTTTTCCATATCAATAAATAATTCCTGTTCATATTTATGATGACAGTGTTTTTATCATTATAAAAATAACAAAGGACTTGAAATTCAAGCAGTTTAAAGAATCTTTTGCCTCCCATCTCTATCAATAACTTCCATCAACAATTATATATTCTCATATATAACATATTTCCTTGCTTTCTCATATAAATGCAAACTTAAGACATGCACTGTTCTGCACTTTCCTTCGTCCACTTAATAATGTATTATTGAAACCTTTCATCTCACTACACACATAGAATATGACATTGGATAGAAAGATCACAATTCATTTAACTGGTGTTCTACTGATAAAAATTAATGTTTCAGTGGTTGTTTTCAGTACTAAAGTAATGTTGCCATAAATACAACTAGTAGTAGCTGTAGTAGTAATAGTATTAATGTTGTGAGCACTATTATTATTACTATGTATCAGGTGCTGTTCTAAGTAATTTACATATAATAACTCATTTAGTCACACACCAACTTTATGAGGTAGTTACTATTGTTATGATCTTTTACAAATTAGGAAAATGTGCACATAGAAGTTAAATGAATTTCCCAAGTAACATAGATGGTAAATATGTATGTTTCCACATATGTGTTAGTAGATATAGAGGATAATTTCCAAGATGTCTGAGTTAAAGAAATTCATCTTAAGTTTTGACTGAAATGGCAAACCGCCCTTTAAATGAGCCTATCTCAGTGATACAGTCCCTTCAACAGTATATGAAATTTCCAGAATCCTTCCACTCACCAGTAGTGGGCATTGTGAAACTTTGTTAAGCTGTGCCAACTTAATAGATATTAATTGTTGTGAATCATAAATTTAGGCAACTTTTCATATAACTATTAGATATTTGTAATCCTTTTCCTGTGAACTGTCTGTACTACCAATTTCAACCTAAAGATTGAAAAAGATTTTCAATCTTCAACCTAAAGATTGAAAAAGATTGCATACCTTATAAATAATGGTATGTCCAATATTATCATACTTGTTTTTCACTAAACTCTTAGGAAATAAAGAGGCATTTTTAAAATATCATCATTTTTTCAGATAAGGAATGAAAACTTAGAAGAAATGAAAATCAAATCCAGGTTTTCCTAATTTTCATTCAAAGTCATCTATAATGTATTATGAAATATATAAAAAAGATTGTCAAAGAGCTAATTAACTCCAGCCAAACCTACCTAGAAGATGATGAAGAGAGAGCATGTCTTCCTTCGTTTTAAAGAGGAATCTGTCTTAACCATAAATGAATTTTCCAAGCAAATTACACTTCTAGATGCTTTACCTAAAGACCTCTGATAAAATGTATCCATTGAATTTGCCTTATTGTATTAAAAATTGGTATTAGAATTAACTTCTTAGTTTTGGGGAGTGATAACAAGTTAAAACAATTTAAATGCCCATATCTGAATTTTTGCATTATTCCACCTTGCACAAAATCAGGTAAAGGGATATTGATTTGGGGGGAAAATACTATACAAAGTGAAAGGTTTCATCACCATAACACAGGGATAATTGGGTTCATATTCATTCTCCACTAGAAGCTTCTACTAGCAGTCTTCATCCAATCTATTAGAAATCTGGTGAACAACTACAGAGCAAAACCCAGAATACATTGTTCCTGATTGTGAGCCTTGAATAATAAATGGATAAACAATGCTGACACCTATTCCCATGGGCTGGTGTAGCAAAGAGATTAAGCCCACAGCTCTAGAGACTGGCATCTTTTGTGTCCTAACTTTATAATGAACTATTTTCATATTCTTGAATTAAAGTTCAAGTTATGTAAGTGAACAAAACCTCAGTTTTATATTTTATAGATTTTCTATGATTATTTGAAGTACTATATATCATGCAGCTAACAAAGCACCTGGCATATAATAAGAGTAATAAACTTGTTAGCAGTTCTTAAGAATAGAATTACTGACTATCAAAGTGGGAGAGCCTTTAACAACCATATGATCTGCTGCTGCATTTTATAGGTGAGCAAACTATTAGCAGAAGATGGAAGCAGTTTGCCTGAGGTCAAAAGATAGGTTCCCTATAGAACAATAGGTCTCAAACTTTGCAGTGCCACAGAATAACCAGGAGAACTGATATAACCATTGATTGCTGGGCCTCATTACCACAGTTTCTTAGATCTAACTCAGGTCCAGGGATGTTTGCACTTCTGTCAAGTTCCCAGATGATGCCAATGCTGTCGATTCATGTATTACCCTCGAACCCCTGCAGTACAGTGATCTTTGCACTCTACTCTACTATACGACTCCGTATCCCTATTGGCATTCAGGGCGGATTGGTGTCTGTCACCAGTCAGCCTAAGGTGTATGTTTCATGAACCATAGTTGAAAAAGCACATTTACTACATAAGCTGGTTTTATTTCATACTAACACATTGCAATCATCAGTTTAGATATAAATAATTAAGTCTAGATGGCTTCCCTAAGGTCTTACAGATGGAAGGGGCCAAAGTGTGACTTCAAGACGAGCCCATCTAACACCATAGCCCATGCTCTTACCCCCGATATATATCTGGCAGTCTTTCCAATATTCCATATGAATATTGTAGGAAATATTCCTACAA
>NW_023270265.1:7875931-7899035 GCF_011800145.1 Mirounga leonina | reverse complement strand
TGTAGGAAATATTCCTACAAAGGAGCAAAGGCAGCAAAGGTAATCTTTTCAACAAATGGTGCTGGAACAACTGGACATCCACATGCAAAAAAATGAATCTGGAAACAGACCTTACACCCCTCGAAAAAATTAACTCAAAATGGATCATAGACCAAAACGTAAAATGCAAAACTATAGAACTTCTAGAAGTTCACATGGGAGAGAATCTAGATGACCTTGGGCATGACAATAACTTCAATGCAACACCAAAGGCACAATCCGTGAAAGAAATTATTGATAAACTGGACTTCATAAAAATTAAAAACTTTTGTTTTGTGAAAGACAATGTCAAGAGAATGAGAACGCAAGCCACAAGACTAGGAGAAAATATTTGCAAAACACAAATCTGTTAAAGAACTGTCACTCAAAATATACAAAGAACTCTTAAACCCCAACAATAAGAAAACAATCAGATTAAAATATACGCCAAAGACCTTAATAGACACCTCACCAAAATAGCAATACAGATGACAAATAGGCATACAAAGAGATGATCCACGTCATAGGCCACTAGAAAAATGTAAATTAAAACATTTATAACATACCACCATACACCTATTAGAATGGCCAAAATCTGGAACATTGACAGCACAAATGCTAGCAAGGATGTGAAGCTGCTGGGAATGCAAAATGGTACAACCACTTGGAAGACAATTTAGTGGTTTCTTACAAAATCAAACAAACTCTTAGCAAATGATCCAGTAAACGTACTCTTTGGTATTTCCCCAAAGGAGCTGAATATTTATGTCCACACAAAAAACTGCATGCAGATGTTTATAGCAGCTTTATTCATAATTGTCAAAACTTGGAAGCAACCAAGATTTCCTGCAGTAGGTGAATGGATAAATAAACTGTGGTACATCCAGAAAATGGAATATTATTCTGTGCTAAAAGGAAATGAGCTATCAACCCATGACAAGACATGGAGGAAACCTAAATGCATATTACTAAGTGAAAGAAGCCAATCTGAAAAGGTTACATACTGTATGATTCTAACTATATGACATTCTGGAGAACACAAAACTATGGAGACAGTAAAAGATCAGTGGTTGCCAGGGGCTAGGGGGGCAGGGAGAGATGAATGGGCAGAGCACAGGTGATTTTTAGGGCAGTAAAAACATTCTGTATTAAATTATAATGATGGATTTATGTAATTCAGTATACATTTGTCCAAATTTATAGAATATATACCCTTACTGGAATTTTTATGAAGCCTTCCTCAGGTAGACATGATCAATTAACTCCCTTTTCAGGCCTTCTCCCTTATCTAGAGAACGGTGGGTGGGGGGTGTTGGGGGACGTGCTCAAAATGCCAAGCTTTCAGTCATGGCTTGATCTTTCCAGTGACCAGCCCCCATCAAGAAGCCATTTAGGAGGCCACCCAGAGTTGCCTCATTAGAACAAAAGACACTCTATGACCCAGGAAATTGCAAAGGATTTAGGAGCCCTGTGTCTGGAACTGGGGTCAAAACCCAAAAACTAGAACATTCTACCACTTTTATCACTTAGGAATTTACAAGAGGTTCAGGAGCCCTGTGCCAGGAATGGGTGTTGTGGAGGTGGGGCAGGTGGGGGGCGCTTGGGGGGATAATGCAGAAACATAGAATATATATATATATATTCTATGATCTCACTCACACTGCCTCATAAGGTCGTAAGCTCTGTGAAGTTTAGGCATGGGTTGGGTTTTTATTTCTCTTTGTCTTTTATTTTTCTTTTCTTTCTTTCTCCTTTTTCTTTCTTTCCTCAACAGTAGTTCACCAGGACCACTATCAAAGTATAAGCCATACTATAGACATTCTATAAACATTTATTAAATACATTAATGAAGATTGACGTGAAAATTAAATGAGACAGTAGATGCAAACCACTTAGAAGAGGGTCTAGTTCTCACCAAGCCCATCAGTGGATGCTACTCATCATTATTTTTATTGGAGGATAGAAATCAGTATTAAAGGATGAAAAGCTTCATGAATTAAGACTTGAAATTGTATTAGCACAGTTGTTTTCAGGGCTGGTAATATGTTTAAAAAGACAGCAGCATTTCCTCTTTGAAAGATGATTTGCATGCTATATCAGTACTAATATAACAAAATCTGAACCCTCACCCCTGTGTTTAAGACTTATACACCCAATCTACCCTGCACAAATATGCTGAGTTACTAAGGAATAGCCCATGTTTTCATTTTTATTTATTTCTTTGTTCAGTGTGAGAAAGGAATTATTTCACTGAAAGTTTCCTATACTTAGTCTTTTATGCTTTCATGAGACAAGATTTCATTACCAGTGATTTAGGAGTAAAGTTTAACTATACTCATTCTTACCTGTTTTTATTAAATCCCAAGAGTTTTCTGATTTGGTGTGGGTTAGGAGTGTTTTAGGTTTGCTTTTTGTTTTCCATTTGCAACTTAAGCTCTTAAAGTGTGGCATTAATTCCAGAATACACATGTTTCTTCTTACAAAGTAAAGGATTTCTTAGACAGCTTGAGTTGCAAAGACAAAAGAAAGAAAGAACACCAAATTCAGGAAAGGATTTTTTCATTGTGTTAAAAACCTCTATGTAATATTTAATGTGTTTTGTCTTCTTACTTGGATTTATCAGCTCAAAAATCATGAGAGAAATCAAACCTTATCTTTTAACAGGTAAATGCCAAAGGAAGTCCTTTATCAGTTTGTCTTAAGGTTTTGGATCTATATTCTGGAAATAGAAAGCCAATTTAGCTACAGCTCATGAAGGAAATTTGGATTTCAGTTTCCATTATTTTGTGCTTTCTCCACTGCCAGAGAATTCATTTTTAACCATAGCCCGTAACCTGAGGTCTTAAGTGCAAAATAAGCCAAGGGAGTCAAAAACAAATCTTTGTTTATTGGAAAATAGGCATTATTCATACTATTCTTCTTCATTCACTTTGTTCCTATTCAGAAACAAAATCTCTCTTCTGTGGTTTAGAGTAGGGCCCAAAGTATCTCCCTGTGATTCCCTGAGAAACAGATTGTGTCCAAACATTTTTCATGAAATACCTCCTCTTTTCCATGAGGGCAACCCAGAATGAAAGACCGTCTATAGAAACGATTTACGGTGATTAAAGCATCTGACAATCCAGGCCGATGTTAATCCTACCAAGACTAACTCTCTCCACACAAACACCATGACAAGGAGCTCCTGGGATGGATTGAGGGAAAACCCCTAGAAGGAGGCCTTGATGTCATGCATCCACCACCTCCTCTCATCTGCTCACTCATTTGTTCATCCCTTCATTCATTCTCTTGTTCATTTATTCAAAAAGAATAAATTGTCTCGTTTAAAGTAAAAGTTGGTTATTTGCTCTTGACACCCTTCTCCGACAACAGATATTTGAAATCTAAGATGGTTCTCTTATTTTATTTAAAATAGACATTACATACACATAAATATTATTTTATATTTGTGCCAGTTATCAGGTAACTCCTTCAACTCCACACCTGCTCCACCATCTTTGCCCAATAAAGCTAAGGGCTGAGAGTACAAACCTCATCCTGGCTTTGCCCGCTGGCCCTGTTAGGCTCTGCCAGTAGAGGGCAGTAGAGAGAAGCTGCCGGGCTGGGGGCGGGGTGGGGGGGGGAGCTCTGCTTCTTCCCATTTTGTTTCCTCATTGCATGCTGTTACAACGGAGGACGCGGGGCCTTGCTCCTTTACCCTACTAGCAGCGGTGGCAGCATAAATAAAATCAGTTTGCAATTTTTTCATCACCTGGAACACCAGCCTCATTGCTCCTGCAACCTCCGAGCCACCAGCACCAGCCCCCCAATGCTCCCTCCTCAGAGGGGTGAGTTTCACCTCTTGAAGGGCTTCTCTGCTGAGTTACTTTTAATAACTCAGACTTCTTTCCTTTGTTCCCCAAACCCCAGGAGTGAGAGTTGTTTTCTACAACTGCTATTACAAATTGATACTACAAGTGATACTTGAAAGTTGTTTTTTTTTTTTTTTACCCCTTCAGTTTCCTAGTAAATACCATTGTATTTAGCTGTTTTTGGTATTATCTCTATTCAAACAACTGGTATGGTCTCTGTCTCCTGATTGTGCCCAGAATATTAGATATTAGATGTTTAAAACACAACATTAGATATTTAAAAGAATGAATTAGATTCTTTTTTCTTTCTTTTCAGGTATAAGTGACATATACCATTATATTTCAGATATTCAAGATAATGGTTCAATCTTTGTACATATTGCAAAATGATCAACACATTAAGTCTATGTTAACATCCATCACCACAAATAGTTACAATTTTATTTTTCTTGCACTGAGAACTTTTAAGAGCTAATTTCTCGGCAACTTTCAAGTATGCAATACAGTATTATTAACTATAGTCACCATGTTGGACATGACAGCCCTAGGACTTACTTATTTTATAAATGGAAGTTTGTACTTTTTGACACTTCTCAACCATTTTTCCCACCTCTGATCCCCCACCTCTGGCAACCACCATACAAAGAACCACTGTTCTCTGTAACTATGAGCTTGGGGGTTTTTTTGTTTTTTGTTTTAGATTTTACATGTAACTGAAATCATATGTTATTTTTCTTTCTCTTTCTGATTTATTTCACTCAGCATAATGCCCTCAAAGTTCATCTCACAAACAAGAGCAATTCCTACTTTTTTAAGGCTGAATAATCCTCCATTGTGTGTGTGTGTGCGCGTGTGTGTATAAACCCAATTTTCATCAATGGACACTCGATTAGGTCCATGTTTTGGCTATTGTAATTAATGCTACAATGAGCATGGGGTGCAGATAGGTATTCAATTTAGTGATTGTTTCCTTTGGATAAATACCCAGAAGTGGAATTTCCAGATCACGTGGTAGGTCTATTTTTCATTTTTTGAGGAAACTCCATTCCATTTTCCATAGAGTGTGCACCAATTTATACTCCAAACAACTGTGCACAAGGGCTCCCTTTTCTTCTACATATTCACCAACACTTGTTATTACTTGTCTTTTTGATAATAGCCATATTAACAGATACGAGGTGGTACTACATTGTGGTTTTGATTTGCATTGAATTAGGTTCTTATTTAAGAAAAATATATCTGGGGCACCTGGGTGGCTCAGTCGGTTAAGCGACTGCCTTCGGCTCAGGTCATGATCCTGGGGTCCTGGGATCAAGCCCCATGTCCGGCTCCCTGCTGTTGTAAAAAACTCACTGTTTTTTAACTTTATTCTTTTCATTAATAAGATATGATCATTTTACTATGAGCATAAGTAAGTAATTTTAATGTGTTGGTATTTTAAGCATTATTAATATGCTGTCTCTCTTAGCTTTTCCATCTTCCTGCAGGGAGCTAAACATACGTTTTAGAAGAAATGAAAAGGGAAAGAACAAAGCAATAATCAGTTTCTGATAAGAAAACTAGGATTTTGCCACAAGAATATTAGCTTGAGAAGGAAGCACTGTTGAGATAGGATTTTCCAACTTCCTTTATCTTCCCCATTTAAAATTGCAAAAACCATGCCTGAAGGATGCACATTTATAGAGCCCTCCCAGTGTGTGGCAGAGATGTGCCTTCTACATATAACAATAAATTCAAAATGCTTTGTTCTTAATGATAGGAAGATATGACATAAGGAATGATGGGAAAGGAGAAAACAAGACAAAAGAGGGGATTGAAACAAGCAGATACAGACACTGGTTTGATCTCAGGCATGGCCATGGCCTAACACGAGAGAGATCTGGCTTTTCCTGGGCTATCCTTAGCTTTTATGTGATAGAGACTTGATCCCAAAATGTTGCAAATCCTGCTATGGAGCCTGTTGAAGGGTGTGCCAGAAAGGGAGCAAGGGAGGTCTCCAGCAGTGACCACAAAGCAGTTTCTCTGAACTAAAACAGAAACATGGCCAGACCTTGAAAGTCTCATTCTGCAAAGAAGAGACGAGGTTGGGGGTATGAGGGAGAGGGAGGCACAGTCAGCCAGAGAGAATTGCCAGGCCCAACACAGCTGAGAAAAATAAGAATATGAGTTGGAACAGCCAAATGTTTGTCCTGAAGCCCAGCAGAGCCATAGAATCCAAGTGGAAGGAGACCAGCAGATCAAGAAGAAATCAAAAGTCACCATGAAGATTGGAGGACCTCTTTCCCCTCCGATGTCATGAGTTCTAAATCATCCATTCTGATGTCCTTTCAAACATATAACAACTTAGAGGGGGAAGCAGGAAGAGAGGAAGAAAGTGAGAAACCGAGCATTTTTATGAAAGAGTGACTGAAATGTTACCCAAAGTAACCAGTGACCATTTAAGTTACCAGCCTGCACTACGCTGAAGGCTCAGCTAAACACAGGTCATTCTTCCCAGTAACCTGTGGGTGGACACTCGAGAGAGAAGGCTGCAGAAATTACAGATAAAAAATTTTAAAAAGTAGGGGTGCGTGGGTGGCTCAGTCGGTTAAGCACCTGACTCTTGATTTTGACTCAGGTCAAGATCTCAGGGTCATGAGATTGAGCCCCAAGTCTCAACACTCAGTCTGCTTGAAATTGTCTCTCCCTCTCCCTCTGCTCCTTCCCCTGCTCGCATGCATGTGCACTCTCTCTCTCTCTCTCTCTCTCTAAAACAAATAGATCTTTTCAAAAAATTAAGAAAAGGACATTTTCAGTACACGTCAGAGTCATAGTTTGAGTTTTGCAATTCCATACATGATTATTTCTAATGTAATTTTAAGAGATGTATGATATCTCACAAGGTGTATTGGCTCCCTGTTACGGCCATAAATTACCACAAACTTAGCAGTTTAAACAATACACAGTGGTTATCTCACAGTTCCTGTGGGTCTTACAAGGCTGAAATCAAGGTATTGGCAGGAGCTGCATTTCAGCTGGGGCTCAGGTTCCTTTTCCCAGGTCACTGGTGGTCGGCTGAATTCAGCTCCTGACAATTGTAGGATCGATGTCCCTATTTCCTTGACAAAGAGTCTCTTTTATCTTCAAGCCAACAACAGTATGTTAAATATTTCTTGTACTTCAGACTTCTCATACTCCCCCTCCACCGCCTCTCTCTGCCTTCCTTTTCTGCTTACAGGAGCTCACATGATTATACCAGGTGCACCAAATACCCAGGATAATCTTCCCTATCTTAAGATAAACTGATTAGCAACTTTTATCACATTGGCAAAGTCCTTTTGCCATGTAACATAATAACCACCAGAGTACCACCAAGGGGACAGAGACTGTGGGGACCAAAATGCTCCTTATTATACATACGTGTCTAGAATGATTTGTTTTGCTGATTTCCTGCCATGAACACCCTTGTATAAAACTTGAACACAGGGTCTTGCCCAGGAACTTTGCAGAGGAGGAGCTGCTGATCCTGTCCACAAGAAGCATAATACACGCTAAGTATCCACAAGCATTCAGCTCATGGGGAACATCCATGCCCTTCAAATAACCAGGAGGCTGTCAGAGCCATTGGGGGGCTTTAGACAAAGTAAGACGTGCTGTCCAGCACCGTGACACACACTCCATTGATATCTTATAAGCTCCCGCCCTCCTAGGAGAGCACATCCTGATTATGACTGCTACCTTTCTTGCTTGTGGCATAAATCCAGAAACATATTTTTCAGCAGTCTCTTGTGTCTGACCATGCACAATTAAGTTGGAGCTTGGTCAGAATGCCATGGTTACAACACTTACATTAGAGAAAGGCAAAGCACACAAACCCAAAGCACCATGGCTCAATGGGCCCACTCACACCCTAGCTTCAGGCTGTGAACATTGTCATTCGGGCCCACACAAGTGGGGGAACAGGGAGGGTAGCCTGGCACAGAGAACTATTCAGGATCTCACAAAGTGTGAAAAAGAAATTTGGGAAGATTCCTTCCAGTGCCCAATTTATTTTAACTTCAAAGAAGTAGGTAAACTCCCTCATGATCCTTCTGCTAAAATCTTTTAAGTTATTCCTAAAGAAACAATGCAAGCTTGGCGGTGGCAGAGGGGGGTCCAGGGGGGGGGGGGGGAAATGGGAAGTGTATATAACCAACCCCGTATGTTAAGGAAATAGGTATTAAAAAGAACTCAGTATACAACCCTATGTTAATGAACTTTAAATTCTCAAGCAGATAATTATACAGAAATTTTCAAATTATAAATTATACTCAGGATTAAGCAGAAATGTGTTATTTATCAAGTTTAGTGCATATAGACAGTGTGTCAAATCATTGGCAAAATTATGAAATTTAATAAATGGGCCAGGATCATAATTTAATTATTTGGAAATATTTATATTTCATCTTCACCTCACAACATGTACTAACATTTAGTCTAGATAAATTGGAAAAAAAAAATACAATCAAACATAAGACCATAAAGTGCCAGAGGAGAGCAAATATGACATTTGAATAATTTCATGGTACCTCCATCCTTTCAAACCAAGCGAAAGGCCACAAAGCTACTTACAGTTCTCTTTCAGTTTGATGGAAGATAAAACTAAGTCATTTTTGTTTTACATTTTATTTAATTTTCAAAGAAAATGCAGCACTGTGGTTACAATCCTGGATCAGATCCCCGGCTCCATTCTTCTGAGCTGTGTGTCACTGGGCAAACTCCATAATTTGTCCAAGGTGCACTTTGGGCCTAACTTTCTTCAAATGTCACATGGAGATAATAATAGCATTTACCCTATAAGATTGTTTTCAGAATTAAGCAAGTAAATACACATCAAGAACAGAGAACAGGGTCCGGCATGTGGTAAACACCCAATAAATGCCTTTTTTATTCCCTTTCATTTTCCATCTCTCTTGTTCTGTGATTCCAATGACAAATAAATGACAAAAATCCACCTATGTCCTCCATGTTATTTACAATCTTTTCTCCCATTTATTTACCTCATTCTTTTCCTCTGAATCTGAGAAAAGTTCTTACTTTGTCATCACATTTTATGATCTGCTTTTCTACAGAAGCTAATCTGTCTTTCTCTGTCCCCTTTAATTAATTTAAAATTTTTAGGAACCATGTCTCTCATTTCCAAGAAGCATAATACACGCTAAGTATCCACAAGCATTCAGGCAAATTTGCTGGGTGTCAGATTCTTTCACTTTTCATTCACTGCAATCTTTTTTCTCACTCGCTTTAACCCATTTTAATCAGGCTTTCTCACATTTTCTTTGACTTGCAGTCTCTACTTCAAATGTGTCAGTCCCCTTGCTTCCTCGAATTTAGTCAACTTTTTCAAACATTGAAATGTTTTTCCTCTTGGGTCATTTTTCCCCCCGTTTGCTCATCTTTACAGAGAGGGGAAGATGGGAAGGGCCAGTAACTGTCTGAAATGATCAATAAGATGATTGCTCTTTCAGAGATTCAGAGATAATTTCTTTCAGAGATTGAACCTTTCCACAACTTTCAAACTTTATGAAAGAATGACAAATCACTTTAGATTTTTACTGTTCCTTATTGGAGTTCTAAGTCACTGTGTGGAATGGAGAAGAAACAGATATTTCAATAGTTTGCCAAAGCATTTTTTTCCTGAGCTTACGAGGAACGCATGAAATTGGTTTGAGTGGTGTTCCTTTCCTCTTAACTGGCAACCTCTGCATTGGGGAGCAGCTGTGGAGTCTCCCTTGTACATAGCATGGTAATCCTCAGCTCTCGCCAAAAGTGGAATTATCTCTTCCAAAAATCTGTCTCATGACCCACCTTCCTCTTCAAGGCTGCCTCTGTCACTGACTAAGCTTTATCTTCTCTCGAGCACCCATAACCATCTGACACATTATATATTTATAGGGCCATTTGTTTATTGCCTGTCCCCCCAACCCTCCCACCCGATCCTTCCACATAAACATCTTAGAATTTTTTGACACATAGTAAATGCTCAACAAATATTGGTAAATGAATAAATATTTCTCAAGTCGTCTTCTTCCTCACGTAAAATTAACCTTAGTCCATGTCTTGTTCTTTTCTTTTCCTGGTATGTTTTTCTGGTATATCTGCTGGAAAGAAATCCTGTAAAATTCTTGGCATGGTTTCCAATGCTGACATCTTGTATAATTTCCATGGGAATTGCCACAAGCTGGATGACGAATACAGTTCTGAAATTGTGATACTCAACTGTAAGTCCTCCTACAGTTAGTTTGCTCTTCTTAAACTTTAACAGCCCTAAATTGTATTTGCTGCTTAACATGGTAAAAAAAAATAAATATGCTAAAATGGTTTATAATGTAAAGCATTCCAAACCTTCCTTAACCCTGATTCAAGAGGAATTACTTTTGTCATTTCTGTGTTTCGTTCTTCCAATGCTTCCTTTTATGACTCCTAATATCATCTGTTCGGTTCCCCAGGAGAGAGGCTGTAAGATGGAGGAAGTTTACTGGGGAGTGCTCTTGGGATCAACTTTTGTAAAGCATTGAAGGAAGCAGAACTGAACAGGATGGGAAGTTAAAATGTGATTCGGCTGCACCAGAGACCTTAGCTGATCCCATAGGACGTTCTGGAGCTGGGATGGCCCTTCAGAATTGTCTCGAATCAAGACAAGGAAGGTTTGCCCCTTTTAGATTCTCACTGATGAGTCATTAGATTTGGGCTGTGCCAGAAAGAGGGTGGAACTGGGGCAAGACAGTTTCCAGACCAAGAAAATTACTAGAGAGCAACACAGCTGCTGTTCGTCTGCCATCAACACTCCCAGGACTGGGGGCGGGGGAGGGGTGTGCTTCCATCCTGAAGCGGGGCTCTGGACAGCAAACCCCAGCATCCACCACGTGGTATGAGACCATTCCACATATTTTTGCCTTATGTTTATACCATGGCTTTCTTGTATATAGTTCTATTAACAGTATTAATCAAGAAGGAGGAGGAGGAGGAAGAGATGAAAGAGAAGAACAAGAACAAGGAGGAAGAGGGAGGGGAGAACAGAACGTGATAGGGAAAGGAAGAGGAAGAAGAAGTGGAAAAAAGAGAAGAAGGAGGGAGAAAAGCAACATAACAATGACTAAATGCATGGTCATGCACCTTAATATCTGGGAAAAGGGTCAATGTAAGGCAACTCTTCATCTTCCTTAGTAAGGAGTTCGAGGATAATATAAAATTCCGAGGCAAAGTAAAATAGAACTATAAGCATAGTTTTGGAGTTAAAGATATGACCAACAGAACAACCAAAAATAGAACATTTAAATAGGTACATGGGTAAAAATTGAAGAAGTATATAAGAGCTTACAATCAATAGCAATATAATCTCAGCTCACTACACCATACACATAATGCCAAGGCCCAGAGGCAAACACTTCTAACTTGTTCTTTCGACAACATTATGTTGGCACATCTATTTCTTGACTTATATGCTCTATTCAAAATATATTGACTTACCATTATGACATACAATGACTTAGTACATTCAGGTCACCTGTTCAGAACTTTAGAGGAGGTCCAATTTCAGAATCTCAAAGATAGGAGTAAAACACATCAAAGTTAATTCAAAGTTTGTCTACAATAAAGATACCTTAGTCATAGCCCATGCCATGAGCCAAGCAACATACCTTTAAGAATACTGTAGGAAGACTGTCAGTTTCGCAAGAATTCTGTCATGAATTGACAATCTGAGCACAATTGCCTCCCCCTATTATGAGACCCAATAACATAACAGTAAAAGAATTCAAGGTAGAATTAACCTATAAAGGGAAAGGGCAGGGGAAAGTATCATCGGTACATGGAAGTTAAGATCAATTTCTGGAAGACAAAAAAGGGATGAAAATATATTTGAAAACAAAAGAGGAAGTCACAATTCAGATATACAAACTAGAGAATAGAGGGAATAATTCAAGGTCTGCATTTGATTCTCTCTTGCTAGGCCCTGAACCATGACCACCACAAACAGACAGAATGAGAAGCAATATAGTACATATGCCTCAAACAAAACAAATGAAATTTTTTAAAAAGGCCCTTTTCTTAAGCAATTAAAATGTTCACAGAGAACTAAGCTGACTGTTTGTGAGAATAAATCCCCTTCTTCTGGTATTTGTGGAGGCCTTCAGCTTCTGGCTCACTCCCACTAAAGCAAAACCTAACCAACAATCATCAAATAAATGAGAAAAACTGCATCAGAGAAAACAAGTAAAGAAAAAGAGAGAGGAAAAAAAACTAATCCAGGAGAGAGAAAAATCAATTTTCAGGGGGAAAATAATGAACCTAAAACCAGAAGACAAGGGCTTACTTTTTAGTGTCTCCAGATACTCCAAGAAGATATAGTATCATTAAAATAAGAACAAATTCTACAAATAGGGCGCCTGGGTGGCTCAGTTGGTTAAGCGACTGCCTTCGGCTCAGGTCATGATCCTGGAGCCCCGGGATCGAGTCCCGCATCGGGCTCCCTGCTCAGCAGGGAGTCTGCTTCTGCCTCTGACCCTCCCCCCTCTCATGTGCTCTCTCTCATTCTCTCTCTCAAATAAATAAATAAAATCTTAAAAAAAAAAATTCTACAAATAAAGGAGAACTTGAAAAACTGGAGTTTGGGGAAATTAATGCTTCTAAAATCTGACTTTTAAAAATCAATAGAAGTGTTGAAGACAAAGTTGTAGCAATCTTCAATAGCATGGAACAAAAGGCAGGACTAGAAAATGTGAGGTAAAGATGAGGGAAATAAAGGAGAAATCCAGAAGATGATCATAAGCTGATTAAGGAAGTGAGGGGAGAGATAATATGGAGAGATGGGGGAAATTATTAAGGGGATAATCATAGAAAATTGCCCAAAGCTGCAAAAATACATGAATATTCAAAAGGAAAGGGAGGGAAGTTAAAGAAAAACAGACATAGACACATCAATGTACAGGCCACCACGAGTCCAGGAGTCTGTCGTAGGTGATACAAAAGGGGATGCAAGGTGGCAGTGCAAAATTCCCTGCAAGGTCCTAAGTTAAAAAGATATTGAACCTAGAATTCCACAGTCAAACAAAATATCAAAATATGATAATAAAAAGGAGACATTTTTAACCTCAAAAGACCAGAAAATCTACCCTGCTTATATACATTCATGGAGTTATTTGAGGAGGTACTAAAGAAAATAAAGCTGAACAGTAAATTGAAGAAAATGTAGAATACAAAATTCAGCCTCAGAAGGATAGCTCTGCTGTGGACCTAGAGAAGAAGCAGCACAGGGTGTAAGGGGACTCAGATGACCACGGAAAGCATCTGTGCAAGAAGAAAAGTGGATCCTATTATACAGATCATCTGTTTAAGAAGCTTGTTAAATTCAGTCATGTGGCAAAATATACATTTCTTTTTGTTAGAGATAACAACAACAAAGGCAAATAGATACTCCAGGGGAAAACAGAAACCGTACAACAAAGTCATAGCACAAATATGAGGGAAACCAAAATGTGGTGTGATTTTTACATGACCAAAGCAATTTATACATTTCAATAAAAAGAAAATTCATTTGAACCTCACATTCAGAACATTTTTCTTTGAATGCAACAGGGATGCGAAACAGATTTATATTTTAATCTTTCCAAATCTTTCATCCTATTTGGTTTTATAATTGTTATGGACTGAATGTTTGTGTCGCCCATCTCCAAAATTCATATGTTGAAGCCTAATCCTCCGTGTGATAGGAATTGGTGGTAGGGTTTGGGGGAGGTGATTAGGTCATGAATGTGGAGCCCTCATGAATGAGATTAGTGCCCTTGTGAAAGAGACCTGGAGAGTTCTCTTGCCCCTTCCACTATGAGAGGACACTGCAAAGAGATGATCATCTACAAACCAGGAAGTGGGCCCAGCAGGAACCAAATCTGCTGGTACCTTGATCTTGGATTTCTCAGCCTCCACAACTGTGAAAAGTCACCCACTCTATGGCATTTTTTGGTACCATTCCCAATGGACTGATCCTCCACCTGGTTCATTTTTTGCCTCTGTCTCCCAGTCTAGGAGATTTTTCAACAGTGTGACCTTTTAAGTAAGATCTTCTAGTTTTGAATTTTAGCTTAAACACTTACGAGGTGTGCGACCTTCAGTAAGTCACCCCATGAATCTTGGTTTCAGTATTGTATATTCGGAATGATAACAATAATAACCATCTTCACCTTTGAAGGGGAATTGTGTGCACAAAATGAAATAATGTATATGTATTTGAAAATGTCTTTTAAAATATAACATGATAAAAATATCAATTACATTAAAATGCAAAATTTCAGAAAGTTGTGTTTTTTACCTCCCATTCCTTCTGCCTTTCAATTCCATACAAAGTCTTCCTGAGGATTTGATTGACTCTTCTATCCAACTTTCCAAAGACTGTAATACTCTTACCACCTGTTTACCATAAAAAATATTTTTTAAAGGTTTTATTTATTTGAGAGAGAGCACATGTGCACAAGTGGGGGTGGGGGAGAGAGAGGGAGAAGCAGACTTCCCTCTAAGCAGGGAGCCAGACCAGGGCTCAATCCCAGGACCCCGAGATCATGACCTGAGCTGAAGGAAGACGCTTAACTAACTGAGCCACCCAGGTGCCCCAAGCATATATATTTTTTAAAAAACTCTGTAGAGGATTATGGTAAGCAGTCAGGTTTGAGAACCATTGATTTGAATGTTTCTGTATTCTTATGAAAGGAGAATCAAGAGTGATGTGGACCTAACAGGCCTTAGAGTACATGACTCTTACATATGCATAAAACATCACCACATCTGTTATTTTACTTGAGTCTGAAAACAAATGAATGCCATAAATAAGCACACTTTCCCATTTTACCATTCAACTGAATGCAGAGGCAATGAGTGATCAAAGATCAACCAGCTAGGAGGTGAGAGAATCACAAGTCAGATCTTACTTTGATTTTAGGCCCAGTTCTCCTTCTACGGCACCAGATACAAGCTTTTATAACTTCCTGCCCATCCTGCTTTCTTATTCCTCGTTCCCAACACACCTGTTATTGATATTCTTTGGAAACCCAGTTTTATAAATTATCTCTATTTGGGGTCGTGATCTAGTTGAGGATTCAGGTTTTTCCTTGTCTGGTGTAAACATTCAACACACCAGACCTATTCTCACCAACATTTAAAATGGTTATCCTTTCATTTATCTAAGACTTTTGCCCTTAAAATCTTTCCTTTAGATCAACACAATCTTTCCTTCTCTGATTATCTTTCTGGGTATCTGCAGACCAGTACAGAAGACCACACACGGTGTGTTGCTTACTCTCCGTCCTCATCAAGAACCTCGGTGTCACTCCATGATCCATTTCAGTGTTATGCTTTACTCACTCTCTAATGCCTAACACTTCAAAACTTATCTCACTTCCTAGTCACTCTTCAGCTTACAATCAGTAGGCTTCTGTCTTGAAGGTACCACTGAAGGTTCTTCTACAATGAGCGCCTAATACCCAAATCCAGTGAATTGTGTTCAGTTCCGGCCTATTTGACCTCTCTGTAGAATTTGATCCTAGAACATTCCTTTCTTGAAATTGCCTCTTTCCTCAATGTAACTCTCAACTGGTTGTCTTATTTAGGTCTATGTAATTTTTTCATGTTTTTATCTTCTTCCTGGCCAATGCATAATAATGTTTTCTGAGGAATCTCTAAGGTCTTGTCCTTAACCTCTTCTTCTTACTCTATATGTTCTCCCTGAGAAAAATCACCCGCTCCTTTCACCTCAAACATCCCACATATGCCAATAAAGCTTGCATCTATCACTGTTAACTATAGGAGGGTGAGGGGACTTGGGAGCTGATCAAGGAAAAAGATATGACCATGAGGTAGCAAAAGCACCCACAAGCTTTATTTGGGTGATATTTTGCTAGGATTGCATGTGGGGGATATCTCTCAAAGGGTGAGACCATTGGAGAGGAGGTCAAGGGAACTCTGAGGAAAAGAAGGATCAGAGAGAGGGCTTATATGTCTAGATGATTTATCTTAGCAGCACAGATGGGAATCTCTGGGCCAGAGAGCTCCAAAGAGCAGCAACAGCTTGGAGTTTTAATAGCACCAGGGGTTTTATCTATCTATAGCTAGCAGATGTTGGGTGCATTTTTGTAAGGTATGCAAAGCAGGCAGGCTCTAAATCGCTAGAAATCTGCTTGTTTGGTTTATATTTAAAACAATTGGACGTGTAAAAATTTGAGCTTGGCATTGGCAGGCTTTTGAGCTAATGGGTCTCAGCCTGCTGTGAAGAAATAAACAACCCAGGGGCCAATATACAGAGACCATTGTTGGCTCATGGATATAACTCAGATCCCTGGATGAACTCCAGGAACCTCAAAACTAAACCCAATATCTTTCCACTAAATGTAGTTGTTTTTTTTTTTCCTGTTCTATCTCCGTGAAAGGAATAGTGTCATTAAAGCTAAAGCAACCCACCTGTCTGTCCTGTACTCTAATCCATGACTGTTTTATTAACTGTACTTTCTACATTTTTTACATCCTCTCTTCATCACAGTTTCCATCTCCAACGCCTCAGATCATGGTTTCTCTGTATCTTGCCTAGATTATTATCAGAGTCTCTTAACAATTCTTCCTCTCTCTAGTCCTACTATTGCCTGGTGCATCCTTTGCACTACCACCAAGATTATTTTTCTGAAACTCAAATAGGATAATGTCCATTTCCTTGATTAAAACTCATTTTTTTAACTCTCCATGGCCAACGGTTGGCAAACTATGACCTGCAGGTTAAACCCATCCCTCTGCCTAGTTTTGTAAATACAATTTTACAAGAGTGAAGCCACTCAAACCATTTACGTATTGTCAATGGCTGCTCTTCTTCTCCAATAGCTGAGCTGAATAGTTATACACAAGACCATATGGCTCACAAAGGCAAAAATATTTACTCTCTGATCATTTACAGAGAAAAGCTGGTCAACCTCTGGTCTACGAGGTAAAGTTCAGAAGCTGGGTGTGACATACAGGCCTTTCATAAGAGGAGCATTCGACATCTTAAGTTTATTCTACCCTGTCTCCCCCCTTTACGACTCTCAATCACAGCCATGTGAAACTACTAGTAGCTTCCAGAATATACCAGGATGCTTTATTCTTGATGCCATGATTCCTTCCACTCCTTCTGCCCAGTACATATTTCCCATACTTACCCATTTGTCAGTCGCCTACTCATTTCTAAGATTCAAGGGCTCTTCTGTCAAGCATTTCCTAAATCTCTCCCAAAGGAACAATGTATTCTCCTTCCCATATACTTTACAGACCTTGGTCCTAGCACCAATCATCTCTTTTTTTTTTTTTTTTCTCACGTTTAAGTGATTTTAGTCTACCCATATTTAGGTGACAGTTTGGGCAGATAGACATTTCTACATTTGAATTCATATTCCCTCAATTTTGAAAGCATTATGCCATTGTTTTCAAGAAGTCTGATGCCAGTCTGCTTCTTGATGCTTTGGATACTACAGTCTTTGATAATCTGTTAAAGTTCTTTTCTCATGCCTAGTTTTTTTTAATTAATAACTTTATATTTTAGAGCATTTTTAGGTTTACAGAAAAATTGAATTGAGTGCAAGAGAGTTCTTATACACTGCCTCCCCCACAGTTTCTCCTGATATTAACATCTTGCATTAGTGAGGTACATTCGTTAGAATTAGTGAAACAGATATCTTTATTATCTTTATTTTATTTTTATAATTTACTTAAGCCCACAGTTGACACTAGGATTCACTTTTTGTGCTGTACATTCTGTGGGTTTTCACAAATGTTTAAGTGACATTTACCCACCATTACTGTATCATACAGAACAGTTTCATTGCCCTAAAGATCATCTGTGCTCCACTGATTCATCCTTCTCTCCCTCCCTGGCAACCTGACCTTTTTACTGCCCTCACAGTTTAGCCTTTTCCAGAATGCCACAGACTTGGAATCATAAAGCACATAGACATCACATTGCCTTCTTTCGTCTTGTGATATGCATCTAAGTTTCCACCATAGCTTTCCATGGCATGATAACTCATTTCTTTTTACCACTAGTATTCCATTTTATGTATGTACGACAACTGGTTTATCCATTCACCTACTGAAGACATCTTGGTTGTTTTCAAGCTGAATAAAGCTGCTATAAACATCCATGGGCAGGTTTTTGTGTGGACATAAGTTTTCCACTACTTTGGGAAAATACCAAGGAACGCGATTGTTGGATCACTTGGTAAGAGTATGTTCAATTTTATAAGAAACTGCCAAACTGTCTTCCAAAGTGGCTGTACCATTTTGCATTCCTAGCAGCAGTGAAGGAGAGTTCCTATTGCTCCACATCCTTGCCAGCATTTGGTGCTGTCAGTGTTCCAGATTTTGGCCATTCTAAGAGGTGTACAGGGGTATCTCATTGTTGTCTTAATTTGCATTTTCCTGATGACATATGGTATCGAGCATCTTTTCATATGCTTATTTGAATAAGCATTTGTATACCTTCTTTGCTTATGTATATACATAAGCATGTGTATACCTTGTTTGATGAGGTATCTTTTCAGCTCTTTTTGCCCATTTTTTAATTCAGTTGTTTGATTTCTTATTGTTGGGTTTTACTAATAACCTTTTACTATTGTTATAATGATCATCATCAAAATTACCAAAATGAGATGAAACATTTTTGAGCCCTTACCAAACACCAGATATATAAAGTATAAAGTATTTTACAAATGTTATCTCATATAATCCTCATAAAAACACTATTATTGGGGCGCCTGGGTGGCTCAGTCATTAAGTGTCTGCCTTCAGCTCAGGCCATGATCCCAGGGTTCTGGGATCGAGCCCTGCATCGGGCTCCCTGCTTGGCGGGGAGCCTGCTCCTCCCTCTCCCACTCCCCCTGCTTGTGTTCCCTCTATCGCTGTGTGTCTCTCTGTCAAATAAATGAAATCTTTAAAAAAATAAAATTTAAAAAACACTATTATTTTATCTAATTGTATCCAGGAATAAGTGGCTAAGAGAGATTCAGTGATTTATATAAGATCATATAGAAAGTAGGGGCCTGGGTAGCACAGTAGGTTAAGTGTCTGACTTTGGCTCAGGTCATGATTTCAGGGTCCTGGGATAGAGCCCTGCATCTGGTTCTGCACTCAGAAGGACTCTGCTTGTCCCTTTCTCTTTCCCTCTGCCCCTCTCCCCATTTGTGCCCTCTCTCTCAAATAAATAAATAAAATCTTTAAAAAATATCACATAGAAAGTAAGCAATAGGTCCAGAATTGCAGCCCAGTCTTTGAATCTCCAGAACCAGAACCTTAACCACTGCAGGACACTCCTTCCCTTCTTTCCACTGATGTGTGACAGGTTGGTTTCTTCTGGTTAAGTGTGGAACATCCAAAGGACAGAGAGAGTAGCATGCTGGATATAAGGCTAGACAGATGCATGAATCAATATAACAATTGATATATCTGTATCTGATCTGACTAGAAACTTGAGACAAGAAACATATCTACCTCTAAAGAAAAACAAAAAGCTTGGGACACCATTCTTAATTTTTCTGCTTAAAGTAGACTACTTTGAATGGTATTTTTTTCCATTTTAAATTAAATTTTCTCCTACAGTCAAAGAGACAACAGTTTAAAGGTTTATTTATTTATTTTAGAGAGAGAGAGCGAGTGCATGCACCAGGACAGGAGGAGGAGGGGCAGTGGAGAGGGAGAGACAGAGGCAAAGAAACAGACCCCCCCCAACCCCAACACTGAGCACAGAGCCCCAAGCTGGGCTCCCTCCCAGGACCATGAGATCATGACCTGAGCTGAAGTCAGCCTCTTAACCCACTGAGCCACCCAGGCGCCCCAAAGAGGCAATGGTTTAAAGTGTAAGGGTGTTTTTCCTCTGCCAAGTCACTAATGGATGAATTAATAATTTTTAATCCGGTCTGCTACTCCCTTTCATCTGCATCAACTATTAATCCAAATAAGGCGATCGTCACAACCCGTTTAGTATACTCAGAGGTTCTTCAGTTGGAGGCATGCATCCACTTCTGGACATTAATGCAAGTAGTAGGAATTATAAATGTTATATACACATTATGCAAAAGATGAAATAAGGCAGTTTATTCAACTTAGCAGAGTTCTCATACTAATGCACAGTAGAATTCCACTCATTGGGATGAAAACTTTTAAACTTTTAGGCTCACACTATAGCCCTTCTGGCAACTTCAGGCTGAGTGGCTTCTTTCACTTCTACACCTTCTTCTTCTCTGGCTGCTATGTGTGGTTTCCCAGGATTATTAAATTCCACTTCTGGAATGAGAACCAAATTCCTTTCAGGTTCCTGAGGACTGCAGGAATTGGGTTTGGGCCTCGAAGAGAATTTTCCAGGTTTTACCTCTGATCCTGCCACCTCCACACCCCTCTTCCCCCCACCCGAAGCAGGCCAGTGTTTGAAAACCCGGGGCTTCCTGATCTGAGCCACTGGGGTCACATTTTAGTGTCACTCAGCTCAGTTTCTTCCCTATGCCTCCAGGTCTTCAGGCCATATTCCTCTCTCTCTCTCTCTCTCTCTCTCTCCCTTTACCGTTATTCTAAATCTTAAACTATCCCCACCTTTAGTCTTCCCTCTCCACCAACCCACCCTCCTTTCTTGTTCTGAAATATAAATGCACATAATTAAATCAGTCAGCACATTCATTGCTGTTTTCTCTGAGAAAAGAAGTGGAGAAGAATGTGAAGAGGAAGTGACAAAAACCAAAGCAGGAAAATGACAAAGGTTCTGGAAATCCAGGCCTTTTTTAAAAAAATTTTTATTGTTATGTTAATCACCATACATTACATCATTAGTTTTAGATGTAGTCTTCCATGATTCATTGTTTGTGCATAACACCCAGTGCTCCATGCAGAACGTGCCCGCCTCAATACCCATCACCAGGCTAACCCATCCTCCAACCCTCCTCCCCTCTAGAACCCTCAGTTTGTTTTTCAGAGTCCATCGTCTCTCATGGTTTGTCTACCCCTCCGATTTCCCCCCTTCATTCTTCCCCTCCTGCTATCTTCTTCCTTTTTTTTTCTTGACATATATTGCATTATTTGTTTCAGAGGTACAGATCTGAGACTCAACAGTCTTACACAATTCACAGCGCTTACCAGAGCACATACCCTCCCCAGTGTCTATCACCCAGTCACCCCATCCCTCCCACCCCACCCCCCACTCCAGCAACCCTCAGTTTGTTTCCTGAGATTAAGAATTCCTCGTATCAGTGAGGTCATATGATACATGTCTTTCTCTGTTTGACTTATTTCGCTCAGCATAATACCCTCCAGTTCCATCCACATCGTTGCAAATGGCAAGATCTCATTCCTTTTGATGGCTGCATAATATTCCATTGTATATATATACACATCTTCTTTATCCATTCATAATCCAGGCCATTTTTGAGCTTCTCATCTCTGATCTACAGTCTTTGACTCCATGATCTTACAAACAGATAATCTGAGGGCCTTTTGTTTTCTTTCACTCGGGAACATGGCTCTCTTAAAGTCCCCTTATCCAGACATCAGGCCTTTCCCAGTTCTTACCGAATTAAATTAAAGCTACTATCCTTGGACACCTACTAGGAGTAAGGAACTGAGATGTTGCTCTTGTTTATTATTTCATTCCATTATCTTTTGCATTGTGTCCATTTTACAGATGAGAAAACTGAGGTTCAAAGACATGAGTCATCTGCCCCCAAACATCAAGTGCTTCTACAGCACAGAACAAAGATTTGTAGCTAAGTCCTCCATCCATCTCACTTTACTACATTGTCCCTCCTCACCAGAAGTTATGTTGGAATGATGGATAAAAATGAATGGCCATTGAGATGTCTTCTAATCCTAAATGGGTCATTTAGTCTGTGGCCAGGCTGATGACACAGTCACTTTCGACCATTCCCTAACACCCCTACTCTCATAGGCAGACAAGAATGGAAAACTCATGCTCAGGTGTATGTCAGGTATATTTCACTAAGTGAATCAAGTCATTTCCTTATCTATACCATGGAATAGAAAACCTCTAAAATCCCCTGTCCTCTAGATCATAAGTTTCTCTAGAATAGAAACCATGCCCAACTCATCATTATATATAGCATGCTCTAGCTAGCACATATAAAGAATGCTGCATGCCTAGCACATGCTCAAGCACATTTATTAAAAAGCTGAACTGAACTGGGGCTTCTGGGTGGCTCAGTTATTAAGTGTCTGCCTTCGGCTCAGTCATGATCCCAGAGTCCTGGGATTGAGTCCCGCATCAGGCTCCCTGCTTGGTGGGAAGCCTGCTTCTCCCTCTCCCACTCCTCCTGCTTGTGTTCCCTCTCTTGCTGTGTCTCTCTCGGTCAAATAAATAAGTAAAATCTTTAAAAAAAAAAAAAAAAAGCTATTCCTAGAGATGTATCAACTACCAAAACTGAACCAGGAAGAAATAGAAAACCTGAACAGACCTATAACCACTAAGGAAATTGAAGCAGTTATCAAAAATCTCCCAAAAAACAAAAGCCCAGGGCCAGATGGCTTCCCAGGGGAATTCTACCAAACATTTAAAGAAGAATTAATACCTATTCTTCTGAAACTGCTCCAAAAAATAGAAATGGAAGGAAAACTTCCAAACTCATTTTATGAGGCCACCATTACCTTGATCCCAAAACCAGACAAAGACTCCATCAAAAAGGAGAACTACAGACCAATATCCCTGATGAACATGGATGCAAAAATTCTCACCAAATACTAGCCAATAGGATCCAACAGTACATTAAAAGGATTATTCACCACGACCAAGTGCAATTTATCCCTGGGCTGCAAGGTTGGTTCAACATCCGCAAATCAATCAATGTGATACAATAAATTAACAAAAGAAAGAACAAGAATCATATGATCCTCTCAATAGATGCAGAAAAAGCTTTTGACAAAGTATAGCATCCTTTCTTGATCAAAACTCTTCAGAGTATAGGCATAGAGGGTACATACCTCAATATCATAAAAGCCATCTATGAAAAACCTACAGCGAATATCATTCTCAATGGGGAAAAACTGAGAGCTTTCCCCCTAAGGTTAGGAACGTGGCAGGGATGTCCACTATCACCATTGCTATTCAACATAGTATTAGAAGTCCTAGCCACAGCAATCAGACATCAAAAAGAAATCAAAGGCATCCAAATCGGCAAAGAAGAAGTCAAACTCTCACTCTTTGCAGATGATATGATACT